>NW_012103142.1:2849816-2851928 GCF_000951045.1 Mandrillus leucophaeus | reverse complement strand
TAACTCCAAAATGTAACCGGAATATAACAGGCACCACGCACAAACACGCGAGCCATCATCTAACTCGAGAAGCCTCACCACACACTGAGACTCCCTAAAACTCCACTCGACTCATTCTCTCCCCAACCCCACACCACAGTCACTGCTCCAGTCTTTCTTTCTCACTCTTTCCTAGGCTCTCCTTCCTTTCTTCTCTTCTTGTCCCTCTTTTCTCTTGCCTCCCAGAAGATTCAGATTCTGCACTTTCCAACTGTGTGACCTTGAACAAGTTGCTCAACCCCTGTGTCCCTACCTGCAAAACAGAGGTGATAACAGGACAGACTCCACAGGTTGGTTGTAGGACGAAATGAGATCATGTGCATAAGGCACCTGGAGCTGCCCCTAACATCTAGTAAGTGCTCCATAAACATCATCAATTCTTCATACACATGGATGTTTTGTGTACCTTCTTTCACATTTCTGAAATTTAAGGTCGTGGAACTGAAATATCACGTGTGAACTGGGCTTTCGGGGGGTAGATTACAGAGTGGGCTGAAGGCAGAAAGGGGTTGGGGTGGGAAGGGAGCTTTGGTCTCCTCTGGGGGACTTTCATTCATGCACCAACTGGGAAAAGACCCCAAGCCCAACAGTGTCCCTTCCTGCTTCCTCCCTCATATCACCTCCCGCACCCCCGAAACCTGCACCATGCCCACCCCAGCCCAGCCCACCCAGGCCCCAACTCTGTGGGCAGCAAACATTAAAAAAGCTCTTTATTTCAATGATGGCGCATCACTCCTTCCCCCTTCCCTCCACTCAGGGCGGAGGCTCTGGGGAACAGGGCGGAGCACAGAGCTCTGGGTAGGGAGGACAGCAGGTGTAGGAGGAGGCAGCAAGAAGGGGGGAGCACTAGAAGAACATTTTCTTAGCCAGCTTCTGCCTTCCAATTTTCTGACAACGGCCATAGGCAATGGCCGACCATTTCTCACTCTTCCAATATACACAAGTCAGGTTCTGCAGGCAGGGACACTGTCTATATTGGCCAAAGAATGCCTGGGAAAGACAGGACTTTGACCTCGACCTTGCGGGCAGCTCGTCCCTGAGCCCCCAAGCCCAGCCCAGCCCAGCTCCAGGGCCTCCGTGCTTGCCCACAGCCAGGAGCCAGGGATAAAGGATAACTTGACAGCTCCTCAGAGTGGCACCTCTGGCTGCCTTCTCCAGGCTGGCTCCTGGATTGCTCAGTGCCCTCCCGGCTCCAGCCCTTGTAACCCTGCCTGTCACTGATCCATCTGCCTGTCCTAAGTCCATGGACACACCATTGTAAGGCCTCCATGTCTTGTCTTTAAATCCTTCTATGGGCAAATCCACTCCCTCCCCTACACACCCAGCTCAGAGGCTGCCTCTGCCCATCCTCCACTAGGAACACCCGGGGCCACAGCAGAACTCCTGTACTGGATGAAGACGGGGCTCTGGGGCAGAGGCCAGACCTAGCTGTGCCCATTTACTGTACTACTTTCGGCATTTGCTGAGAGGACCCCTGGAGAATGAGAACCCACATTAGGGAGTGAAGCATCGCTTCCCCGCCCCCAACCAGGATTCCAAGATCCTAGGGTGGGCTGCCATTTTGGTTCCGTCCACAGGCTCCCCCAGAAGGCTTGGAGGTGCAGTCCCACGGGGGAATTCCAGGCTCCGGGACATTTCCGCCCACCTACCCTTCTTTCCTCCCCAGGAATCTGGCCCGCCCCGGCTCCCCCTTCCCCTGACTCCCCTTTGGCTCCCCCCAGGCGCCGATACCCACCAGCGTTTGACACAGGCTGCCCTCGGACCCCTTCTCCGCGCAGTGCGACTCGCAGATGTCTGGAGCCCGTCGGCAGCACCCAGTCTGGCAGTCCTGGTTCCGGATGCAAACCTCCTTGAGGTCCTGCAGGGAGGGACACGGCCCCGCCAAGCTCCACCGCCCGCCTTCCGCCCTTGCCGCCCGGGGCTTTCTCCCTACGGGGCTCTCCCCAGACTGTGTTCCCACCATCATCTCTGGCTCCTGCCAGGCAGGGCGGTCTCTACGTGGGGGCCAGGGTAAGTCTGTAAGATGGAGGGTGCCTGGAGGGGACTGAACGGTTTTTAAAAGGTTTACTCTTG
>NW_012103142.1:2846905-2848471 GCF_000951045.1 Mandrillus leucophaeus | reverse complement strand
GCAATCCTCCTGCCTCAGCCTCCCACGTAACTGGGACCACAGGCATACACCACCATGCCCAGCTAATTTTTCTATTTTTGTAGAGATGTTACAGGTAGTTAGACAGGCATGAGCGGGGTAGGAGAGGGCTCTCCCCCTCCCACCAGGAATGTCAGGTGATGGTTCAACAGTTATCACATTGCCTCTCCAAAAATGACAGTTTGGCAGCTAGGCTCCAGGGAGAGACAATCTCCTAATGGTCCATAGCTGTTAACATTAAAGTGTTCACTGAATGCAGGGGCCAGAGAGAAGCAAAAAGGGCTTCCAGTAAAATCTCAGGTGTTGGGTGAGTGAGCCCGGGAACGCACATTAAGAGAAAAAATGGAGGAGTATGAATTTCTGTGGGTGCACTCCACTGGAAAAGGGAAGAAAGTCTCAGACGGGCATGCGTACAACTTCCTAAACACACTGCGTGTGCTCACTACCCAAGGGTAAGGAGGACACTGCACATGTGGTCAGCTCACCATAAGGGAAGAATCAGGGGAGAGAGGCACGCGACGCTGGAGGTGGCCAAGGTTAAACACTGCACTTGTCCTTCAAGTTGCACACTTGGGACTCTTCCAAGTGTACTTTCCATTCTTTCCTGCTCTAAAGCTTTTTAATAAACTTCCACTCATGCTCTGAAACCTGCCTCAGTCTCTTTGTCTGCTTTATGCCCCTCAGTCAAATTCTTTCTTCTGAGGAGGCAAGAATTGAGGTTGCTGCAAATGCATGCAGATTCATTGCCAATAACTCAGATACCTTCCACCAGTAAGAGACAGGAGTCTCGCTTTGTTGCCCAGATTGGTCTTGAACCCCTGGGCTCAAACAATCCTCCCACCTTGGCCTCCCAAAATGTTGGGATTACAGCCATGAACCACCACACCTGGCCTGAATTTTAAATTTTGTTGAATTTTCATAAATTTAAATCTAAGTAACTATATGTGGCTAGTGTAAACCAAAAATAAAATTTGAAGCCTCCCACCACCACCAATCCACAGCCATCTCAATGGACTCCCTCCTTGGCCAGAGCACTCTAAAATTTAACCTGAAAGACTGGTTCAGGCCATGACGGGAAGTGGGGGCTGGACATGCCTCATTAATACCCCATTCAGCATTACCATTAACAAAGACCTTAAGTCTGATCAGAAACATGTACAATCTATTTTCTAGGAAGCCTGTTCCTGGAGGCTTCATCTGCATGATAAAACTTTGGTCTCCACAAGCCCTTATCTTAACCCAGACATTCCCTTCTGCTGATAATAGCTCTTTCAACCAATTGCCAATCAGAATATGTTTAAATCTACCTATGACCTGGAATGGAAGTCACGCCCCCCACTTCAAGTTGTCCCGCCCTTCCACATTGAACAAATGTAAACCTTACATGTACTGATTGATGTACTATGTCTCCCTAATGTGTACAAAAGCAAGCTGTACCCAAAAAAACAAAACAAAACAAAACAAAAAAAAGCAAGGTGCACCCCGGCCACCTGAGGCTGTATCACGGGTGTGTCCCTAACCTTGGCAAAATAAACTTTCTAAATTGAC
>NW_012103142.1:2840747-2845869 GCF_000951045.1 Mandrillus leucophaeus | reverse complement strand
CGAGACTCCATCTCAAAAATAATAATAATAATAATAATAATAATAATAATAATAATGGAAGTCAGGAGACAGTTGCCTTTGGTTCTATTGACTAGGGGACAGTGAGCCTTTTGGGGTGCTGAAAATGTCCTATATCTTGTTCTGATGGCAGTGATGAGGGGGTCTGCATAGATTCAAATCCATTGATTTCTATGTAAACTCAAGATTTGGGCACCTAGTTAGGTGTAATTTTTACCATATATGTTATATATATAAAGCAAGTAATATTTATATTATACATGTATAATCCTATTATGTGTGATTACGTGCTATAAAGAAAATAAAGCAGGAATGGAGGATTGGCTATAGCCGCCTCCCGGCCCCCCTGCTTCCACCCTTGCCAGTGACCTCCCCCAGGTGCCCCCTCACCATCTCCATTCTCGCTTCCACCTCCCCAACCTCCTCAAGTCAGTTCTTCCCAGAACAGCTAGAGGAGTCTTTTTCAAAAGATAATTTCCACAATGTCATTCTCTGGATTCAAAGCCATCACTGGGGCTCTGAATCCACACCTGGCCTGACCCCAGGGCATCTGTGCTTGCTGGCCCTCTGCCCAGAGCACCCTGTCCTGCACTCTTTGCCCGGCTGTCTCCCGCTCCTGCCTCGGGCTGAAGACTTCCTGGACACCAGCAGAGCAGTCCCCATCACCTGGTTGTACTTTGGTCACAACACTTATGACTCTCTGAAATCATCTTATTTATATGTTTTAAAAATAATTTATCTCCCCCTGCTAGCACCTCAGCTCTAGGACACAGATCTTCTGCTCTCATATTCACTGCTGTATTTCTTAGCCCCTTGGACTAAAGTCCTTACACATTGCAGGTGCTTTGTAATGTGTAAGGACTTTAGCAGGTGCTGAATGAATAACTGTTGAATAAATGAGAATATTGTAACTCTGTTCCATTTATCTCTCTGATCTCATCTCCCATGATTTCCACTCTCTCTCACTCCTCTTTGCTATTCCTTGAATATGTCAGCACATTTCCACCCCCAGACCTTTGTCCTGGCTGTTCCCTCCATCTGGAACGCTCTTCTCCCAGAGACCTGCCTGCTTTGCCCATTAGGAAGGACTTCCCTCCCTGTAGGCCTTTGCTAAAATTTCCCATTCTTAGTAAGCTCTTCCCTGAGCACCCCATTTAAAACTGCAAACGCTGGCCGGGTGCTGTGGCTCATGCCTGTAATCCCAGCACTTTGGGAGGCCAAGGCAGGGGGATTGCTTGAGGTCAGGAGTTCAAGACTAGCCTGACCAATACGGTGAAACCCTGTATCTACTAAAAATACAAAAAAAACCCCAAAAATTAGCTGGGCATGGTGGTGGGTGCCTGCAATCCCAGCTACTTGGGAGGCTGAGGCAGGGGAATCGTTTGAACTCAGGAGGCGGAGGTTGCAGTGAGCTGGGATTGCCCCACTGCACTCCAGTCTGGGTGACAAAGCAAGACTCCATCTCAAAAAAAACAAACCAACAAACAAACAAACAAAAAACCCTGCAAACCCTTCTCATACCACCACGTCCCTAGCCCGTTTCTTATTTTCACTTTCCTTGCTTATCACCTGAGATAGATGCCATTATTAACAGCATCTATTGTAAGGTTTTACTTCTTTGCCTCACACACTACAGTGACTGCTCCACAAGGGCAAGGATTTTTATCTTTCTTGCTCACAGACCTATCACTAAATGTAGAAAAATAATTTACATATAGCAGGTACTCAATAAAAATGTGTTGCATGAGTGAATACCTGTCTCCCTCACCACATGTGTGCGTGGGCAGGGGGGCTCTCTCACTTTCACCTCTGTGGCAGCAGCACCTGGCACTGCCCTGGCACAGCTCCCAGGACCAAGGTGTCTTCTCTTTCCTCCGAGACATCCTCCACCCAGCACTCCCTGCTGCCCCCACTTCTGGCCTTCTCCCACACCAGCCTCCATGCCCACTCACTTCCCCAAATAGTACAGGCCTTAGGACAGTGGAGGAGGAGGTGACTGCACTCTCCAGCTTTCTTACCAAAAGGTTGTATTTTGTTGGAGAAAGCCCCTGGTGAGGAGGAAGAGAAAGGAGAATAGAAGGAACAGCAGCAGTAGCCATTGGGGTAGCATCGTGGCCCACAAGTGGTGCGGCTTTTCTAAGGTCCAGCAAAATATCCTGCACACCAACCATGTGGGTGTGCTCCCAGCTGTGGGAACACCAGGTAAAACCAGCACCCAACCCTGTCAGAATTTTCCCATCCTGCACAAAACTCAGGCTAGGCCAATCAGCAAATTCCACCACAATGATTCGTTCAGGCAGACTAAGCCAATCCAATCAGAACCGATCTTAGGATGTTTGCTGAGAATTGTGGAACAGAGATGTTTTCTTTCTCTGAAAGGCACAATATTGATGTACATGGTGGATTTCTGGTTAAGAGCCTGGCCTCTGGGGCAGGATTGTCTGGGTTCAAGTCTCAGTTCCAACCCTTACTCTAGGAGCCTCAATACCCTGTTTGTAAAATAGGGATAATTATAACACCTACTATAGCCCTGTTGTGACAGAAAGATGAGTCAATACAGTTAAGAAAGCACTTTGGGCCAGGCGCAGTGGCTCATGCTTGTAATCCCAGCACTCTGGGAGGCTGAGGCAGGAGGATCACTTGAACCCAGGAGTTCAAGACCAGCCAGGGCAATATACTGAGGCCCTGTCTCTATTAAAAAGAAAGAAAGAAAGAAATTGGCCGGGCATGGTGGCACACACCTGTAGTCCGTTACTTGGGAGGCTGACGTGGGAGGATCTTTTGACCCCAGGGGGTTGAGGCTGCAGTATGCTGCGATTGAGCCATTGCACTCCAGCCAGGGTACTGTCTTAAATTTTTAAATTAAATGAAAAAGAAAGCAACTCGCACAGTGTCTGAAACACAGGAAATGCTCAATAAATCCTACCTGTTATTAGGTGACACCTGGAATGTCTGTGAGTACTGGGAAGGAATTCAGCCTGAGAGCTGCTGGCTCTGGCCCCACCTGAGGGCTGCCCGACCTCTGGACTTCCACTTCTGATCACCAGGAAATCCCCTCCTCACCTAGACCAATTTGGGTTGGTTTTTAAGATACTTGCAGCAGAAACAGGCCTCACTGCTACCGCAATTATATGACCTAGGGCAAGTCATGTCGCTTCTCTGGGCCTCAGTTTCTTTGTCCATGCAGTGGAACTGACAATACCTGAGAGAGCGGAGGCATCGATGCACCAGGTCCCTTTCCCACCACAGGCATTTTTGCATTTATACTTTGCACATTCTCACCAACTCTCTAATGACCTCTACCCTTTTGTGCCCCCCAACCTGCCCCGTGAAATATTCAGATACCTCCACCTAGTCTCTACCTACCACACACCCCTTGATAGGCACCCCAACGTACACTCTACAGGCATATTCCTCAATCCCATCTCTCCCACACAGCCCTCCAGCCCTCCAACCAGAGAATCGGCCCTTTCCCAGACCCAGCCCCTGCTCCACCACACCCTCCCTGCGCCATTCCCTTCCTGGAGTTCTACCCTGAGCTCCCGACAGAGCCAAATCCCATGAGAAGCTCATTCATGCCTCCAGTCTCCCCTTTTGCCTGCCCCCTAGACTGGTGCAATCCCCACCAGGTCTCCTCGCCCAGAAAGTACAGACAGAGGCCAGGCCAGGAAGTGACTTTAATGTCTCAGGAGCTGGATTTGGTGCAAGTTGGTGGCACCCAGGGCCTCTGGCCCCAAAGGAGCAGTGATCAGTCTGCATCTTCCTCTAAATCATATGGCACCGGCTGGCACACATCAAGTCCTTGGATATGCATGTCAAGCCCACCCGGCAAGGGCAGATGATGTTGGTAGCTCCCTTGGTCTGCAGGGAGTGGGTATGAGAATTGGGAGTCACCAGAATGCAGGAAGGATGGGGACTTAAACTTCTTAGGGACCAGAACCAAGAGTACCAGGGCTGGAGTAAGACAGACCTAGGCTGTCTCTACAGCTTGTAACTGCATGACCTTCAGCAAGTCAATGAAGTTTCCTCATCTGTCAAATGGGGACAGTAATAGCAACCCACCTCATAGGGTTGTTGTGAGGACCAAATGAGATAGAGCAGATCAAGTGGTGATAATAAAAAGACCCTTTAGGCCGGGCACGGTGGCTCACCCCTGTAATCCCAGCGCTTTGGGAGGCCGAGGCGGGTGGATCACCTGAGGTCAGGAGTTTGAGACCAGCCTGGCCAACATGGTCATGTACTAATAATACAAAAATTAGCTGGGCATGGTGGCGCATGCCTGTAATCCCAGCTACTCCAGAGGCTGAGGTAGAGAAATTGCTTGAACCCAGGAGACGGAGGTTACAGTGGGTCAAGATCACGCCATTGCACTCCAGCCTGGGCAACAAGAGCGAAACTCTGTCTCAAACAAACAAAAAAAGAAAACCCTCTAGCCACTTCAGCTGTAGGGTCAGGCCATGGTAGGGGCCCTGCTGCTTCCTTAGGGTATTGTCATCTCCCCACACAGGGACATAGAGGCTGAGCCCACTCATCCTAGAAAGGTTTGGGCTCAGGGCCAGGTGAGCAGGAACAGGGCATACTGAGCATTCTTCTCCCTGCATTCCTAAAAATGAGTGACAACCATGCTGGTCTGCACACTGTCCTTCCCAGGACCACAAAATCTTCCCACCAGCCTGTGGGGTAGGTACTTTAGCCTCTCCTTGTAGATGAGGAAACTAAGGCTCAGAGAGCCATGATGACCTGCTTGAGGTCACAAAGATAGGGTATGGAAAAGTCAGGATTTAAACTCAGGTCCAACTCCAAAGCTGTGGTCCTGCCACTACAGCGCCATGCTCCTCTCAAGAAATCATGTCACTGTGGCAGGGAGATGGGGACTAGTAAGGGGAAGGTCATTTCCTACTTACCCTGCCTCAGTGATATGAGAGAAGAGATATTCATTCATTCAACAAGCAGTTACTGGCTGGGCACAGTGTCTCATGCCTATATTCCCAGCACCTTGGGAGGCCCAGGCAGGTGGATCACCTGAGGTCAGGAGTTCGAGACCGGCTTGGCCAACATGGCAAAACCCCATCTCTACCAAAAATACAAAAATTAGCCAGGCATA
>NW_012103142.1:2831748-2840697 GCF_000951045.1 Mandrillus leucophaeus | reverse complement strand
TGGATCACCTGAGGTCAGGAGTTCGAGACCGGCTTGGCCAACATGGCAAAACCCCATCTCTACCAAAAATACAAAAATTAGCCAGGCATAGTGGTGCATCCCTGTAATCCCAGCTACTCAGGAGGCTGAGGCACAAGAATTGCTTGAACCCAGGAGGCAGAGGTTGCAGTGAGCCAAGATCATGCCATTGCACTCTAGCCTGGGTGACAGAGCGAGACTCCAGCTCAAAATAAACAAACAAAAATAAGCATTTATTGAGCACCTACTATGTGCAGACACTAAGCTGGGGGTAGATGCTTCATAGATGAATATGATGCAATCCCTGCCCTTGAAGAGTTCTAATCACTGGGAGAGGCAGAGAAAATACATGGCCAGTTGGGGAGATACATGTCTGACCCCAGGGTACAGGAGCTCCAAGGAGGGAAGGCTTCTCAGAGGAGGTGGCTGGAGTTGTTTTGTACCATGAGTAGGAGTTTGCCAAGTGGAGAAGAGGAAGGGCACCCCAGACAGAGGTGAAAAAACAGGTGGGGCCAGGTGTTTTTTTTGTTTTGTTTTGTTTTTTTAACCTCCTCTGCCCGTTTCTCTACTTGTCAGAAGTTGCCCCATCCTAGGGCCTCACCTGGGGCAAGCAGATCATGGTTATTCTGGCCCTGGGGGCACAGAAGGCTCCACCGGATTCCAAGTCCATGAGGCAGCAGCCACTGTAGCACTCAGAGTGGTGGAAGCACCTGTCTGTGATTTTCTGTGGGGACAGGCAGGATGTCTGCCAGGCTGGGGACAATCCCTGAGTTGTGTGGGAGGGTAGGAGAGGGTTCCCACCATTGCCAAAGAGCCCAGGGGTCCAGGAGAAGTTATGAGGTTGTCGCCCCCCTGGGGGGACTGGTCCCCCCCCAGCCCCACCCCGGCCCCTCAGCAGGACCCAGGGGAGCAGAGGAGAGGAGGAGAGGGGGGTTAGCACTTTTCCTTCGGCCTTTCCTTTCCTGGACCGCCCTCACCTCCATGAGTCCCATAGGGTGTGTCCCATTTTGCGGGGCAGGGTTGGGGGGTGAGAATGAGGGGACTGCAGGCTCGAAAAAGAGGGAGAGAAAGAGAAAAGGGGAGAGCCCTCGTGCCTGGAAGAATCACTAGACAGTGAGGCGAGGCGGAGGAAGAGGGGGAGAAACCAGAGCAGGCAGGGTTTGGCTGTGAGCACTTTGGGGAGGCAAGTGAGCCCAGGACTGAGGCCATCGGAAGAGGCACGGGCGGGGGAGGTGGGGGGAGCGAGGGTGCTGGTCATAGGCCAATTTCTCTCCCCTCGAGGCCGCCAGGGGAGAGTGAAGCGGCTTTTGAAGTCCGTCTGAGGATGCCCCAAGCTGCCCGCCTAGGTGTGGTTGGCGACTGCCCTCTTCGTTTCAGGCTGCCCGGCGCCTTCGGACTCCACTGCCCCTGCGGCGGGGCCACCCTCCCCTGCGGTCGCGGCGGGCTGGGCGCGTTCCCTGCCTCACCTTTTTATATTGCGGAAGCGCGCTCCAGAGGGGCATCACCGCCCCCGCCAGGATCCCCGCCACGAGCGCCAGGGCTGCGGCCATGGGCCTGGGCGGCAGAGCAGCGGCGGAGCTCGGACGGGCAGCGGGATAAACCCTCTTCGCCGGCCACGTGACCCGGCGCCTCAGGCCGCCCCCGCGGAGGAGGGGCGTGGAGGGCGCGGAAGCCTGCGGAAGGGAAGGAGGGAGGAACTGCGCTGAGGCTCTCACGGCTGGGATTCTAGACTGTAGGGGCCTCCATACGTGTTACTTCCAAGTAGGAGCTTGAAACTGTAAGATAAAACTATGTTTTTATTGTATTTATTTATTTTACGGACGGAGTCTCACAGTGTCGCCCAGGCTTAAGTGCAGTGGCGCGATCTCGGCTCACTGCCATCTCTGCCTCCTAGGTTCAAGTGATCCTCCTGCCTCAGCCTCCCGAGTAGCTGGGACTACAGGTGTGCGCCACCACACCTAGCTAATTTTTAAAATTTCTGTAGAGACAGGGTCTCACTCTGTTGACTAGGTTGGAGTGTCATGGTGTAAACATGGCTCACTGCCATCTCTGCCTCCTAGGTTCAAGTGATCCTCCTGCCTCAGCCTCCCGAGTAGCTGGGACTACAGGTGTGCGCCACCACACCCAGCTAATTTTTAAAATTTCTGTGGAGACGGGGGTCTCCCATGTCGCCCAGACTGGTCTCGAACTCCTAGCCTCAAGTGATCGTCCTGCTTCAGCCTCCCAAAGTGCTGTGATTACAAGTGTGAGCCACCGCACCTGGCCTCAAAAATTTTATTTTTATAAACGGCACAAAACATATATGCTGAAAGAAAAAGAGCTTCCTTCGTGTTGCTGATTTTCTGTCTGCCCTCGCAGCCCCAGATCCTCCCCTTAACTTCAGGATAATCCAGCCCCACCCTCTGGGCTGCTCACACCCGCTGCAGGCCCCATTCTCCTCTTCTGTAAGAACCAGGAGGTGGGACAAGATGGTCTCTAAGTCTTAAATCTCGTGCAGTCCTAATCATTTTATTAATTGTCTAAGGATTCATCTGTGAATTGTGTGAAAGTCAAGATGTGGGGGCAAAATGGAGGGGTGGGAAGAGAAGAAAACTCAGAATGGGGAAGAGGGTTAAGGGAGAGCTGCATAGCGCAATCGTGGAACTGGGGGAGGCAGGTCTTCCTCAGGACTTCCCTATGGATGAAGCTTCCACCTCACCCCGCCTGCCTGCTTCTGCTTTTTTAAATTTCTTTTTTTTTTTTTTAATTTTGTATTGTTAATATTTGTTATAGAGACAGGTTCTCCTTATGTGTCCAGGCTGTCTTGAACTCATGGGCTCAAGAGATCCTCTTACCTAGGCCTCCCAAACTGGTGGGATTACAGGCGTGAGCCACCACTCCAGCCTGCTTCTACTTTTGAAGTTTTGCTTAAGAAATGGACTGAGAAATCCTGTCTTGGTGGGGAATAACAGCCAAGAATAACAGCCCCCACCGCACTCAGAGGGCCCTGTATCCATTATTTCCGTGAGCCCTCCCTGTATTAACACTAGCTGTCACAGAGTAATTAACACTGGCTGTCACAACAGAACTCCTGGAATTTCATGGCTTGGCACAATAATGCTTTATGCAAAGTCTGATTTGGGGCAAGAGACCCTTCTTCCATCCTGTAGCCACACCATCTATAAGACTTGCCTCTGGCTGGGCATGGTGGCTCACACCTGTATTCACAGCACTTTGGGAGGCCAAGGTGATAGGATCTCTCTCTTTTTTTTTTTTTTTTTTGAGACAGAGTCTCACACTATTGCCCAGGCTGGAGTGCAATGGCACAATGTCGGCTCACTGCAACCTCCACAAAGTGCTGGGATTACAGGTAGGAGCCACCATGCCCGACCGAGTCTCTTGAGCTCAGGAGTTCAAAGCCAGCCCTGGACAATATAGTGAGGCCTCATCATTACAAAAAAAATTTAAGAAGTTAGCCAGACATGGTGGCACATGCATGTAGTCCTGGCTACTCGGGAGGCTGAGGCTGCAGTGAGTTATGATCGCTCCACTGCACTCCAGCATGGGCAACAGAGTGAGACCCTGTCTCAAAAACAAACAAACAAACAAACAAAAAAAACTAGCGTCCAAGGTCTCCATGGAAGACCTGCCTTCTCCATTCACAAACCACCTGCTGGAACTAGTCACATGATCCCAACCTTCTAACCTTCTGCAAGGGAGGCTGGGAAATTCAAGGGAGTCTTGGAATATTTAGCATCTACTCTCATTTCTGCTGTGTAACTCTTAGCTCTGTTTTACAGACTAGGAAACTGAAGGCTCAAGATAAAGTTACTTGCCCAAGTAACAAGATGAAATGGCAGAGTCAGATATAAATCCAGGGCATTCTAGCTCCTGGGTCCAAGTTCTTACCACTAAACTACACTGGGAGCGGCCAGAGGGCTTTGCCCCTAGTAAGGGGGTTCCCATCATTAACTATTAAGGGGGGTCCAGCAGTCGTGGTCTGAGCTCTCTTCATATGTGTGTTCTGCTACCTTGGCTAACTAGCGACCCATCCACGCAGATCATTTGTAAACTGGAGAGGAGGCCTGGGGACGGATACTTCTTGTACTGCTTCACTGGCTTCCTTTGCCCATACCCCCATGACCGTTAGACACTTGAGAAGTATTGTTGACTGCTTAGGAAAGTGGCAAATTTGAAGGCAAGGGGCCAGCAACTGTGTGTCAGGGTTGGCAGCCCCTGGGGAACCCACTGAAGGCTCTGAGGGGTGGTGAAGCCACTGGAATTCTGTACAAAATATTATGTGCATGGATTTTTTTTTCTTTTTCTTTTTCTTTTTCTTAAGCTAGAGATCTTCTGGTTTCCTCAAAAACAACTGGTTCAGAACCTTTATTTTCAGTTGAGGAAACTGAGGCCCAGAGAGGGCAAGGACTTCTCCCAGTGACTCAGCTGGTGAGTAGCAGAGCCAGGCCTAGCTCTGCTCCTGACTCTAAGTCCTGTGCTTTTTCTCCTGTACCATGGCCTGCCAGCACTGGTCACAGGCATGTGTCCAGAGTACCTCTGCATTGCGGGGGAGTAGGAACCATATCACCAGGGTCTCCAGCCCTGGGAATCACTGAGCTGCCTGACCTGTGGGCATGGCCACAGCTCTGCCCAGGGCCCAAAACTGGCCACCTCAGACTTCAGTGAGCAGAAGGGGGTCAGTTCAGGACAGGGGAGCACCTTGCTGGTGGACTTCTTTCCCCCTATTTCCTGCCCCTTCACCTTCCCCTCCTCTGATAGTCTTTAATGTCTCACTTCTTTTCTTCTGCATCTTTCTGGTGGCCCAAGTGGTGGTTTCCATGACAATGTTCTCACTGGTCTTCAGCAAAATGAAAACAATAAGGATAATGTAGTAGTGTTTTTGTTAAAGGTAAATATATTAAATTTATTATTATTAAACAAAAAAAATTTTTGAGACGTCACCCAGGCTGTAGTGCAGTGGCACGATCTTGGCTTACTGCAGCCTTCGCTTCCTGGGTTCAAGAGTCTCCTGCCTCAGCCCCCCTCCAAGTAGCTGGGACTACAGGTGCGCGCCACTACGCCTGGCTAATTTTTGTATTTTTAGTAGAGGTAGCGTTTCAACATACTGCCCAGTCAAAGAAATGTATTTAATTTAAAAAGTGATTATTTATTTTGAAATTACATCTTTTCTACTTCTTTGGTGTTAAAATGTGCTTTTATGAAATAATGGCCGTCAGGGGTTCAAGACCAACCTGGCAACAAAGTGAGACCTCTGTCTCTACAAAAAATAAAAAAATTAACTGGGCATGGTGGCATCTGCCTATGGTCCCAAATACATGGGAGACTGAGGTGAGAGGAGCTCGAACCTGGGAGATTGAGGCTGCAGTGAGCCATGAGATAGACTGTCTCAAGAAAGTAATAATAATTAAAATAAATAAAATGGTGATGGTATTTGGAGGTAAAAAATAACAAATAAAATATTTAAAAATATATTTTAAAAAAGCCATAATGGCCACGATACAGTAGTAGTTTTGTTTCATTGTTCATGTTCTTTTTTTGGGCATATATATATATATATATATACACACACACACACACACACACACACACACACATATATATATATATATATTTTTTTTTTTGAGACTGAGTCTTGTGCTGTCACCCAGGTTGGAGTGTAGTGGTGCCATCTTGGCTCACTGCAACCTCTGCCTCCCAGGTTCAAGCAATTCTCCTGCCTCAGCCTCCCGAGTAGCTGGGATTACAGGCACCTGCCACCGTGCTCAGCTAATTTTTGTCTTTTTAGTAGAGACGGGGTTTCACCATGTTGGCCAGGCTGGTCTTGAACCCCTGACCTTAAGTGATCCACCGGCCTCCCAAAGTACTGGGATTACAGGCTTGAGCCACCAAGACTGGCTTTTGGCCAATATATTAAATATATGTGCACAAATTCTCAGTCCTCAAAATTTTCTGGAGGTCTTATCAGTCTTTGAAATCCAAAATAAAATCCTGGGGAAAACTGACCTTGTGAAAATTGCGCATTACTCAAGTCCTCCTAAAGGAATTCTAAAAGTAATCTGGGGAGAGTGAGGAATGAGTGGGTGCCCTAAGAGTTTGAAATGCGAAAATAGATCCTCAAAGCCTTCCTAGACAAGAGGACCAGAGTAGGAAGTGTTTGGAGGTGAGGAGGTGGAGGCCTCAAGCTTGTATGTCTTGGACTCTGGCAGGAGAGGGCCATGCTGTTTCGCTAAGCCTTGAAGGGGGACTGGGATTTGGTAAGCAGAGACTAAGGGTTTCCAAGCAGGGGTACAGGGTGGCTAAAGGTTTGGAGGTGACAGTGAATAGCTGTGAGTAGAACAGCAAGGAGATGGTGTCTGCTTGTGGGGGATACAGATTGGAGATGGGGCGGTCAACGTGCCGGGGAACTTGAGGGTCTGTGAGAATAGCCCCTGTTGAGGTGGCTCCTCGGTGGAAAGCTGGGCTGGTGGCGGCAGTGCTAGAGTCAGAGCAGGGGGACCTGAGCCATTGAGCCAGGGGTGCAGGGTGAGGGTGGGGTTGCCCGGCTCTGTCTGTAAGGTCTCTAGAAGGAGAGGCCCAGCATGCCCAAGGGACATCAGCTCTTTCCCAGCTTCTAGTCACCCCACCCACACAACATACTCTGAACCAGGGGCAGGGCTCAGCACACACACTTCTCATTTTATTTCTTCCCGGGACAGGCTGGCCCTGCTGAGAGGCTATCAGCTCAGTTTGGGAGAAAGACAGGCCTGGAAGGAGAGGAGGGAGCTGACCTGCCGCCTCCTCCTGGACTGGGCTGGCCCTTTGACCCTAGGGCTTTGGCCTGAAGGACAGAGTGGGCGGTGGTGTCTGGCGACCAGGTGTGCTGCCCCATTGCCTTCACCCACGGGAGGGGACTGAGCTTTTCTAAGCAGCTTAGCCTGTGACAGGGGCCTTCCTCAGAGGGGCCAAGGAGGGCTCCCTACAACCTCTGTGTTCAGGCAAAAGGTTCATGCACAGAGAGGTCTCCAGAGGGGACATAGCAAGGGAATGCCCCGTTCTGCCATCCTGCCACGCCGCCTGTGCGTAGGGTGCATGTGTAGACTTGCTGGCACTAGAGTCCCTTCCTTCTCCCACTCGGTGAGTCTGAGCCACATTTGTGCCCAGTTGCCTTGGCAGTGAGGGCCCCTTGCTTACCTCAAGGAGCCATGAGGGAGTCACAACTCCTGCAGCTGCAAGTGAAAGAATTCCAGCCAAATTATGTAATTTTCACACTAAAAAGCAAAAGAAACAGTATTGGGTGAGTCGCCACGTGAGGCTGGCCTCAGGGCTCCAAAGAGGAACCACTGACAGGTGTCTCTCTCTTCAGCGTCAGCCTTCAGGCAGTCTCATTTCCTCTCAGGGAGGGAGACTGCCTCCCTGTGGGGGCAGCAGGGAGCTGTATACACAGCTCTATGCACCTCCCTTCAGCACCCATCTAGAAATCCCTAGAAGGCGGCCGGGCGCGGTGGCTCAAGCCTGTAATCCCAACACTTTGGGAGGCTGAGGCGGGCGGACCACACGATCAGGAGTTTGAGACTAGCCTGACCAACATAATGAAACCCCGTTTCTACTAAAAATACAAAAATTAGCCAGGTGTGGTGGCATGTGCCTGTAACCCCCAACTACTTAGGAGGCTGAGGCAGGAGGATCGCTTGAACCTGGGAGGCAGAGGTTGCAGTGAGCCAAGATCGCACCACTGCACTCCAACCTAGGCGACAGAGTGAGACCTGTCTCTTATACACATCTAGATGTGTATAAGAGACAGGGTTAGGATGCACCAAATTGGTTTCATTGCCCACTTACCATCCATCAATTGCTCTACCAGTCTGTTGAGTCCACTAGGTTCGTCTCTCCAACTGACTGTATACATCTTGGTGGTCTCCATTCCATTTACCTATTCATTCATCATTCATTCATGTATTCAACAAACGTTTAGTGATACCTATCATATGTCAGGTACCTTAACATCAGAGCTCAGTTGCAGATAAGAGATACCACCGTACTTATTTTAAGCAGAAAGGAATGTAATACAGATAATCGAGGGCTGACAAAGACATTGAAATGACTGGAAGAGTGGAAACCAGACTGAGCCTCCAGGAATGACTTAAAAAACGAAACAAAACAACCTTGCAGAACTGAGCTACCAGGGGAGCTACTACCCTGCCACCATCAGGCAGGCGAGGAGGCAGGTAGTCGTCACTGCAGCTGTGGTCCCGGGAACACACACGTTAGCTGTGATACTGGGTTCAGGAAGCTGCCATGAAAGATTATTGCCTGCCAGGTGCAGTGGCTCACACCTGTAATCCCAGCAGTTTGGGAGGCCAAGGTGGGAAGATTGCTTGAGCTCAGGAGTTCAAGACCAGCTTGGGCAACATAGCAAGGCCTGGTCTTTACAAAAAAAAATTTAAAAATTAAACTGTAGTCCCAGCTGTAGTCACACCTGTAGTCCCAGAACTTGGGAGGTTGAGGTGGGAAGATCGTTTGAGCCTGGGAGATTGAGGCTGTAGTGAGCTATGATTGCATCACTGCACTCCAGGAAAACTATTTCCTGTAGGCAGGTGTGGTGGCTCACGCCTATAATATTAGCACTTTGGGAGGCCAAGGCAGGAGGGTTGCTTGAGGCCAGGAGTTTGAGACCAGCCTGGGCAACATAGTGATACCCCTGTCTCTACAGGGAAAAAAAAAAAAAATTGCCTGATGTGATGGCTCACGCCTGTAATCCCAGCACTTTGGGAGGCCAAGGTGGGCAGATCACGAGGTCAGGAGATTAAGACTATCCTGGCTAACACGGTGAAACCCCGTCTCTACTAAAAAAAAATACAAAAAATTAGCTGGGCATGGTGGCGGGCACCTGTAGTCCCAGCTACTCAGGAGGCTGAGGCAGGAGAATGGCGTGAACCCAGGAGGCGGAGCTTG
>NW_012103142.1:2811095-2831248 GCF_000951045.1 Mandrillus leucophaeus | reverse complement strand
ATCACACCTAGGTCTACCACTGTAGTGTTTAGCTTTCCTGCCCTGCAGTGCAGGAAGGGACACCAGAAGGAGATGAAAGAAAAGCTGAACAAGCCGTGCTACAGCAGTCACTACAGGGAAAAGTGCTTGGAAGTGGCACAGGTTACTTGGAGAGGGTGAAGTTAGTTTTCTACTTCCTACTTGAAATCTTCAGTTTTTACAACTGCAAATCACTTTTTTTTTTTTCTTTTTGAAGACAGGGTCTCACTCTGTTGCCCAAGCTGGAGTGCAGTGGCATGATCATAACTTACTACAGCCTTGGCCTTCTGGGCTCAAGTGATCCTCCTTCCTCAGCCTCCCAAGGCTAGGACTATATAAGTGCACGCCACTACACCTGGCTTTTTTTTTTTTTTTTTTTTTAGCCTTTTAAAGATTATTTGTCTTTCAGTGCTTCAACATGATGCCAAAACAATAGACTGAATACAAATAGCAAAGAAAGGAATCAAGCATTTATAAGATATTTATTATTTTTCTGACCAAAGTGCAATGATTTTTAACTTTTTTTAAACAACTATAAAAAAAAGTATTCAAGAAAATAAAACACAAATGGGAAATTTAACTAGATTGCTTCTTCTAATTAATCCTAACCTTGTGTTTGGTCTAGAAAACAAACAAAAAAAACATTTGAAGTGTTACTAAAATGCTAATTGAATCATTTTAGCATAAATCTAGCCACATGCATTTCAAGGTTCCACTGCTAGAAATTTTGTTAAGATCAGTTGAATCATGAGTAACACCATATAACAGAGGATGAGGAACACAAGCATTAGATGTGATCCTTGCCCCATACCCTTAGATTATGTCAGAATAAAGCTGCCAATTCTGCCAGGCTCTGAACCCCTAGTGCCTCCAACCCAAAACTTGGAAGCAAAGAATATGCCCTGTCATATAACATTGTACAAGTTGTAGTAAAACAAAGCCTATGTTTTCTTACTTTTCTATAGGAAATGGTTAGTTATTTGATATGTACTAAAACACTGCTAAGAATCCACTTCGAGTTTGTTTACTAAACACATTGTGTGCAAGAACTGACTCCACAAAAAGTTCCTTTGAAATCTGGTCCACAAATTCACCTAAGGTTGGAAATTTAAAACTTGCAAGAAAAGGAGGAAGTGGGTATCCCTAACATGTTGTAATTACTAAATTACAAGCATACTGAAAAATTTTGCTCATAGAAGGCACAAACTATAAAAGGGATAGTCTTTTTGAGTTAAAAAAAAAAAAAAAAACCTAGCTTGTTTAGTGAGCACTGTAACTAAGATGAAGTTATGTCTCTTAATTTACTGTCTCTCCTGTGACCAAAAAAAAAACAAAAAATTTAATTTGTCTTACCATATACTTTCCAGCCACTAATTGAGATGTAGTTATGAAAGATTAAAGTTGCCTTAAAAGGGGGTCGCGATAGCAGTTATCAAAGCAATATTCAAGCAAGATTTCAAGGATGCTTTCAGGTTTAGAATTAGTTTTCCTTGTCAAAAATCTTCACAACTTCAAAAACTTAACAGATTGAGAAGCATTTATTTTCTTGACTTTCCCCATTTCTTTATATAAGTCAATAACTGGCTTTGTAGTCTGAAGGTGGGGCTCAGTTCTCCTTCCCAAGCTTTCTGTGTTGTCATCACTCTTTCTTCTCCCAGGACATCATTCAATACAGATCTTATTATTACAGTATATATGTATATATATATACACACACAGAATGAAAGATACATCTATCTGCTTTCCCATCCATTGTCTTGTTCCAACCTTGTTTTTGTGCGTGTGTGTGTGTGTGTGTGTGTTTTGAGATGGAGCCTCACTCTTGTTACCAGGCTGGAGTGCAGTGGTGGGATCTCAACTCCCTGCAACGTCCACCTCCCGGATTCAAGAGATTCTTCTGCCTCAGCCTCCTGAGTAGCTGGGATTCCAGGTGCACGCCACCAGGCCCGGCTAGTTTTTTGAATTTTTAGTAGAGACGGGGTTTCATCATGTTGGACAGGCTGGTCATGAACTCCTGACCTGAGGTGATCCACCCACCTCGGTCTCCCAAAGTGCTGGGATTACAGGCCTGAGCCACCGCACCCGGCCTATTGTTTCAACCTTGAAGGTTGTCTTGACTTCTTGGAAACCCATCCATCAAGGATGTACTCTTTTGAGTACTGACAGCCATTGTCATAAACTGATGGTTATCTCCACTGTTCCCATGTTTCTTTCTTTAATGTAATTTTCAGTGAGTTCACCATACTGTGAATCTGGGCTCTTCCTTTCATCATAAAGCAACTCTCCTGCAGAAAGGTGCGTGTAGTCATCTTTCTCAAGGATGCCTGTGCGCCGGGACCACCCTGGACAAACACCACCAACGACTTAATGAGACTGGGAGGGCAGAGAAGAATCGGCCTGCAGGTCTGCAGCGGGAAGCTAAGGCCCAGGACGTGGAGCAGCAGCTCAGGCAGCGGCTCAGCCTGCACTGCACCTCAGCTCAGGGGGCTGACAGCGGCCAGCGCGGCGTGGGGCGGAGAGGCGGCGTGGGAAAGGGGTGGGCTACCAGGGCATCTGCGCCGCGGTCGGAAGGGAACTTGTTTTTTTTTTTTTAATTATTTTATTTTATTTTTTATTTTTTGTACAGATGGGACATGTTGCACAGTCTGGTCTTAAACTTTCTTTGTTTTTTTTTTTTTCTTTCTTTCTTTCTTTTTTTGAGACGGAGTCTGGCTCTGTCGCCCAGGCTGGAGTGCAGTGGCGCGATTTTGGGTCACTGCAACCTCTGCCTCCTGGGTTCAAGAGATTCTCCTGCCCCAGTCTCCTGAGTAGCTGGGATTACAAGCGTCTGCCACCACGCCTGGCTAATTTTTGTATTTTTAGTAGAGACGGGGTTTCACCGTGTTGGCCAGGCTGGTCTCAAACTCCTGACCGCAGGTGATCCGGCCACCTTGGCCTAGCAAAGTGCTGGTAATATAGGAGTTATTAAGAAATTATTTTAGGCAGATAGTAAGGGTAAGGAGTCCTCAGTAAAGCTTTTTCTTTTAATAAAAGCAACTCCCCCAAACATTTCAGGGTTTTTTTGAGATTCACTCAGTTGCCCAGGCTGAAGTGCAGTGGTGCGGTCTCCACCTCCCACTTCAAGCTATTCTCCCTCCTGAATTAGCCTCCCGTGTAGCTGGGATTACAGGCGCCTGCCACCAGCCCAGCTAATGTTTTGTGCTTTTAAGCAGAGACTGGGTTTCACCATGTTGGCCAGGCTGGTCTCGAACTCCTGACCTCGTGATCCGCCCCATCTGCCTCGACCTCCCAAAGCTCTGGGATTACAGGCGTGAACCACCACGCCCAGCCACAACATTTCTCTGCTAACAGAAAGCAGCTTGAAAAGCCAGGCCTGCAAGCTTTGATACACAAACACAAGCAGTTAGAATCTGGGTCCATCCAACGTGGCAATTCCTGCCCTCTTCTCCTTGTCCCAAAGTGTGCCAGCTGTCGTGACCACCTCCAGATGACTCTAAGAATGCAGGACATCCCGGAGACCTGCAGTTGCATATTAAAAGGCCAGGGTGGGAGGGCCAGGTTTTTCCGCAGGCTCTGTGAATGACACACCTGAACAAGCCAATCCCCTGGGCCCTATGCACATCAGACACTGCCTCCTCCAGCCTCCCAATATAAAGCACTACTTTTCCGCAGCACTCGGGGTTTGTCCGTTTGGAGCCCCGCTCGGAGCCCTGCTCCCTCTTTATGGCGGAGCCGTTTTCTTCTTTCTTTCTTCTTTCTTCTTTCTTGCCTGTTAAACTTTCCGCCCTTTGAAACCACTCCAGGTGTGTCCACGTTGTTTATCTAATCAGCAAGAGACAGAACCCTGGTGTTTCTCCAGTCATCGGAGCTGTATCACTGGGATTACAGGCATGAGCCACCATGCCTAGCCTGGTCTCAAACTCTTAGCTTCAAGGGATCTTCCTGCCTCTGCCTCCCAAAGAGCTGGGATTACAGGTATGAACCACTGTACCTGGCCCTATACCACATTTTCTTTACCCACTCATCTGCTGTTGGACATGTAGGTCGATTCACTTTTTCCCATTCCCACATACGGCACAATCAGTAGCTGTGCTATGCACTCTCCTGGCTCTGCTTTCCAGGGAACAGAAGTAGATATATCAATTTGAATTTCCCTATTATAATCTGAATCAATGACTCTTGTATGTATTTGTACGCCTTTTAAACTTACACTAGACCTTCCCAAAAGTAATCCTATTGTCCCTGCTGGCAAGGGTCCACAGACTCCTGCTGGGACCTTTTGCAGGGTTTCCCCAGGCAGAAGGCTCACAGCTTTTGTGCAGCAAAAATCTACTGTGGCACTACCGGCTGTGACGGGGGACAGACATTGTACAGGGGTGAGGGAATGGCCTGAGCTGGAAATGCCCCAGTTTAGAATGGGGTCTGGGACGGGCCCCTCATGGCGTTTCCCGAAATTGGGTTCCCTTCTTTATCAAAAGTGATAAAGTTCCCACTTTTATCAAAAGTGACACTGCCTAACCCCTGTTTTCCTTTTTTACATTTTGGACGTATTTCAGGATCAGCAGTTTTTTTCCCCTATCTGGCAGCCTGACTTGCTGATTTTTTCTACATTCTTTTTTAGTATGACCATGCGTCCCACAGTTAAAACAAGCTCCAGGAAATGGAGTATTTCCTTTATCCACTCTCAGTCCTGCCATTGCCTGTGCCAACAAGGTAGCTTTATGCAGATTATCTCCGATACCATCACAGGCCTTGATATAATCAACTAAATGTGCTTTCCCTCTGATAGGTCGCAGAGCAGCCTGGCAATCCGGATTAGCATTGTCGGAAGCTATTAACTGCAATACTATATCCTCAGCAGCCGAATCTGCAATCATCTTTTTAAGAGACTTCTGTAACTGAGCTATAAAGGCAACATATGGTTCTCTTGGTCCCTGTTTTGTAGCACTAAAGGAAGGGTATTGTTCCCCACCTGAAGTGATTTTTTTCCCAGGCTCTAATGCACGCTCCTCTAAGCTGTTCTATGGCATCATCCTGCATGACCAGTTGTGCATTTAAACCAGCCCAGCCGCCAACCCCTCAAAAGTTGGTCTGCAGTTATATTAATTTGAGGTTGGGCCTGGGCATTGCGAGCAGCCTGAATGGAAGCTTCATCTGGCCACCAAGTTTTAAATTGTAAGAACTGAGGAGGAGTTAGACAAGCTCAAGTAAGAGCATCCCAGTTAGTAGGAATCATCCGACTAGAAACAGTAACATTCTTTGACAGTCCTGTGGGGAAAAGAAAGAGATCAGACTGTTACTATGTCTATGTAGAAAGAAGTAGACGTAAGAGACTCCATTTTGTTCTGTACTAAGAGAAATTCTTCTGCCTTGAGATACTGTTAATCTGTAACCCTACGCCCAACCCTGTCCTTGCAGAGACGTGGGCTGTGTCTACTCAGGGTTTAATGGATTTGGGGCTGTGCCAGATGTGCTTTGTTAAACAAGTGCCTGAAGGCAGCATGCTTGTTAAAAGTCATCACCATTCTCTAATCTCAAGTACCCAGGGACACAAACACTGCGGAAGGCCGCAGGGACCTCTGCCTAGCAAAGCCAGGTATTGTCCAAGGTTTCTCCCCATGTGATAGTTTGAAATATGGCCTCGTGGGAAGGGAAAGATGGGTGTCCCCCAGCCTGACACCTGTAAAGGGTCTGTGCTGAGGAGGATTAGTAAAAGAGGAAGGAAGGCCTCTTTGCAGTTGAGATACAGGAAGACATCTGTCTCCTGCCCATCCCTGGGCAATGGAATGTCGCGGTGTAAAACCTGATTGTATGTTCTATTTACTGAGATAGGAGAAAACCGCCTTAGGGCTGGAAGTGGGACGTGCTAGTGGCAGTGCTGCTCTTTATGCCCTGAAAATGTTTATGGAGATGTTTGCATATATGCACATCAAAGCACAGCACTTTTCCTTAAACTTATTCATGACACAGATCTTTATTCATATGTCTTCCTGCTGACCTTCTCCCTACTATGACCCTATTGTCCTGCCACTTCCCCCTTTCCCAGATGGTAAAGATAATGGTCAATAAATACTGAGGGAACTCAGAGACCGGTGCCGGCGCGGGTCCTCCGTATGCTGAGCGCTGGTGCCCTGGGCCCACTTTTCTTTCTCTATGCTTTGTCTCTGTGTCTCTTTCTTTTCTCAAGTCTCTCGTTCCACCTGACGAGAAACGCCTACAGGTGTGGAGGGGCAGGCCATTACAAAAGGAGAACCTGGTCCATACTGACATTGCTTGTTTTAATTCTTCGAGTAATTTAGAAGGAAGAGGTTCAAAGTAGCTGTAACATTTCCCTCTTGATCTGAGGAGTGTATTCTAACAGGGAACTGCCAAGCCTCAAAATCACCCTCTCGCCTAGCTTGCTGAATTCCTGCCTGAATAGAACTAACAGCAGTCACTCGAGGTGCTGCTCGAACAGTCACTGGGGCAACTACTTTTCGCCCAGTGTCCTCCGGAAAAGAAAGATCTGGGGGGTCATTTTCTTCAAAATAGTAAGGAGGGGGTGCAGAAGGGTAAGGATGAACCTCTCCTTCCTTTGGCGCTTTACCTTCAGCTGGCAAATAAACATGCTCTGTAACCTCTTCTGTTACTTCAGTATACTCTTGTTCCTCCTCTTCATCAGTGTGAAAAAGTTCCAAGGTGGAACGAACCAGACCCCAAACTTGCCCCACTGTTACCCTGATGCTTCCGAGCTCCCCTTCTTACCACGAGGATTGCTTTAAGAGTACTCGGGTGTCCTCCAGCTAGTGTTCCATTCCAACCATCTCTCCGGGGACTCTTCGACCTGGATTCGAGCCCCCACGATGGACGCCAATTGCCGAGACCAGCTCGGTCGGGGAGACCCTAACCCAGTGGCGCTAGAGGAATTAAAGACACACACACAGAAATATAGAGGTGTGAAGTGGAGAATCAGGGGTCTCACAGCCTTTAGAGCTAAGAGTTCGAACAGAGATTTACCCACATATTTATTAACAGCAAACCAGTCGTTAGCATTGTTTCTATAGATATTAAATTAACTAAAAGTATCCCATAACCTTATGGGAAACGAAGGGATGGGCTGAATTAATTGCAGCAGGAACATGCCTTTAAGACAAACAGATCGCTCATGCTTTTGTCTGTGGCTTAAGAATGCCTTCAAGGGGTTTTCGGGGCCAGGTGTTCCTTGCCCTCATTCCCGTAAACCCACAACCTTCCAGCTTGGGCATTAGGGCCATTATGGACATGTTACAGTGCTGCAGAGATTTTGTTTATAGCCAGTTTTGGGACCGTTTATGGCCAGATTTTGGGGTACTTACTCCAAACACATTAATTTCTAGTTTCTCTATTTGGTTCCATTGGTTTACATGTCTGTTTTTATGCCAGTACTATGCTGTTACTATGGCTTCGTAGTATATTTTGAAGTCTGGTAATGTGATACCTTCAATTTTGTTCCTTTTGCTCAGGATGGCTTTGGTTATTTGGGGTCTTTTGTGATTCTATGCAAATTTTAGTGTTTTTCTATTTCTGTGAAGAGCGTCAGTGGTATTTGGATAACAACTGCATTGAATCTGTAGATTGCTTTGGGTAGTGATATGGTTTAGCTCTGTGTCCCCGCTCAAATCTCATCTCAAATTGTAATCCCCACGTGTCAAAGGAGGGACCTGGTGGGAGGCGATTGGATCATGGGGACAGGTTCCCCGTGCTGTTCTGGTGATATCGAGTTAATTCTCATGAGATCTGATGGTTTAAAAGTGTGGCACATCCCCCCTCGCTCTCTCTCTCCTGCCGCCTTATGAAGAAGGTGCTTGCTTCTCCTTTACCTTCCGTTATGATTGTAAGTTTCCCAAGGCCTCCCTAGCCATGCAGAACTGTGACTCAGTTAAACCTCTTTTCTTTATAAATTACTCAGTCTGGGCTGGGCATGGTGGCTCACACCTGTAATCCCAGCACTTTGGGAGGCCGAGACGGGTGGATCACAAGGTCAGGAGATCAAGACCATCCTGGTCAACATGGTGAAACCCCATCTCTACTAAAATGCAAAAAAATTAGCCAGGTGTGGTGGCACGCACCTGTGGTCCCAGCTACTCAGGAGGCTGAAGCAGGGGAATTGCTTGTACCCAGGAGACGGAGGTTGCAGTGAGCCAGGATCGTGCCACTGCACTCCAGCCTGGCGACAGACCAAGACTCCATCTCAAAAATAAATAAATAAATACATAAATAAATAAATGAACAATCATTCTCAGGTAGTTCTTTGTAACAGTGTGAAAATGAACCGATACAGGTAGTATGGAGCATGCCTTCTAATTCCACAAGTTACACTCCCACCTATGCCTAAGAGTCCTGTCTCTAAGCTCCTTAACTACAAAATCTCCATTCTTTTTTTTTTTTTGAGATGGAGTCTCGCTCTGTCGCCCAGGCTGGAGTGCAGTGGCCGGATCTCAGCTCACTGCAAGCTGCGCCTCCCGGGTTTAAGCCATTCTCCTGCCTCAGCCTCCTGAGTAGCTGGGATTACAGGCGCCCGCCACCTCGCCCAGCTAGTTTTTTGTATTTTTTTTTAGTAGAGACGGGGTTTCACCATGTTAGCCAGGATGGTGTCGATCTCCTGACCTCGTGATCCGCCCGTCTCGGCCTCCCAAAGTGCTGGGATTACAGGCTTGAGCCACCACGCCCGGCCCAAAATCTCCATTCTATGACCTCTTTGTCTCCTAGACTCATATTTGACTCCAACATCCCCCAGAATACAATTATCCAGGATTATACGAGAATGGAGAGATTCCATAGTAAGAATTAGATTCCCTTTGTCATCCTGCCTCACCCCCACTGACAGGGCTGTACCAGACACAGTGACCCACATTTCCAGCTCTTACAAACAACAAAAATTTGCCAACCATGTCCTGAGAGGATGTCACTGATGCTCAGCAGTTAGCTTTGATGGTTTCCAGTGTTAGCAGACAGGATACATTACACAGTGCCTCCTCCTCACTTTCCAGGGATGTGGCCTGGAGTACCTTCTGCCTTGGGGAATCTTCCCCCAGATTCCACCCATGGGTCAAATTTTAGGAATCAGCTCACTCCCTTAGAAGCAGCTGTGATTCTCATGCTTGTCCTGATGATCTGGACCTTCTGGTGCTCTCTGTAGAAACCAGGAAACATCAGGAGATTTAATCCCACCTCAGGAACTCAGTTTTCTTTCTCTCTGTCTTCATTCCCTCTTCTCACTCTATTGCATGTAACTAGGTCACTGCATCTCAAAAAACACATAAACTTTTTTTTTGTTTATTTTTGGGTTTACTTTTATTTTTATTTTTTGAGACACAGTTTCACTCTGTCACCCAGGCTGGAGTGCAACAATCTCAGCTCATTGCAACCTCTGGGTTCAGCTGATTCTCCTGCCTCCGCCCCCCAAGTAGCTGGGACCACAGGTGCGTGCCACCACGCCTGACTAATTTTTTTTGTATTATTAGTAGAGACGAGGTTCCACCATGTTGGCCAGGCTCCTGAGGTCGAACTCCCAAGTGATCTGCTTGCCTCAGCCTCCCAAAGTGCGGGATTGCAGGCTTGAGCCACTGCACATGGCCAATACAAAAACTATTTTAAGAAATCACATTTCTGTGTTTTTCTAATACTCTTTGCTTCTTGCTCATTCACTTGGCCATCTGTTACTCATCAGCAGATAAGCCGTAGCAAGTGGGAAAATGGGAAAAAGTATCTATTCACTTAACTTTTCCTTCTACATGATGAAAAATAGGCATCACTTTTTTTTTTCTTTGAGTTGGAGTCTTGCTCTGTCACCCAGGCTAGAGTGCGGTGGTGTGATCTCAGCTCACTGCAACCTCTGCCTCCTGGGTTTAAGCGATTCTTCTGCCTCAGCCTCCCAAGTAGCTGGGTCTACAGGCATGCACCACCACGCCTGGCTAATTTTTGTATTTTTAGCAGAGACGGGGTTTTGCCACGTTGGCCAGGCTGGTCTCGGACGCCTGACCTCAAGTGATCTGCCCACCTCGGCCTCCCAAAGTGCTGGGATTACAGGCGTGAGCCATAACACCCAGCAAAAATAAGCATCACTTTGTTTGTTTATTTGTTTGTTTGTGACAGAGTCTCACTCTGTCTCGCCGACTGGAGTGCAGTGACACAATGATGGCTCACCATAACCTCGACTTCCTGGCTCAATCCATCCTCCTTAGTAGCTGGGATTACAGGCGTGCGCCATCATGCCCAGCTATATTGTTCTTTTCTTTTCTTTTCTTTTCTTTTCTTTGGTGGAGGTGGGATTTTGCCATGTTTCCCAGGCTATTCTCAAACTCCTGAGCTCAAGCAATCTGCCCTCTTCAACCTCCCCAAGTGCTGGGATTACAGGTATGAGACACTGTCCCTGGCCATCACTTCCATTTGACTGTAGAACTCCTTGGCCCAGCTCATGGGAAAGAGCATTCTAAGATCACAATTACTGAGCAGCTCAGGGGCAATAAGGGGATTTTGAGGAAAGGAAGACATCGGAGAGGAAAGGGGGCCTCCCAGGCTGGGGTTTTGGTTTATTCTTGGGCTCAGGGGGAGCAGGTGTTGTAGAAGGGGAAGCTCCCTCCATGCCCTTCCTGCTTCTCTGGAAGGAATCCATGTCATATTCCAGGACACACAGAAGGCCATAGTTACTTGTGGGGAGGAGTCACAGGCATTAAAGGCTTACACTTGTCGCATTGAGTATTCTTCTTCCCATCCTTGAGTGGAAGAAGAGAACTGACCCAGTGCCTGGACCCTTGGAACAATCACCTGTTGTATTGATTACCTTCTTGCGTAAACAAATTCCCCCAAAGTTTAGTGGCTGTATTAGTCTGTTCTCACACTGCTATAAAGAACTACCTGAGATGGTAATTTATGAAGAAAAGAGGTTTGTTGACTCACACTTCCACAGCCTGTACGGGAAGCATGGCTGGGGCATCAGGAAACTTACAATCATGATGGAAGGCAAAGGGGAAGCAGGTACATCTTACCATGGCAGAGAGAGCAGAGGGGGACGTGTTACACACTTTTAAACCATCGGATCTCATGAGAACTCAGTCACTTTCATGAGAACAGCAAGCGGGGATCTGCCCCCATGATCCAATCACCTCCCACCAGGTCCCTCTCCCAACGTTGGGAATTACAGTTCAACAGGAGGTTTGGGTGGGGACACAGAGCCAAACCATATCAGTGGCCTAACTCATTATTTTTTATCTCACGGTTTCTATGTGTCAGGAATCTATTACAGCTTAGCCATGTACTCTGGCTCTGAGTTTCTCACAAGGTTGTGGTCGAGGTGCTGGCGGCAGCTGCAGTCATCTTCAATTTCCACTCAGGGGTGCATTTGCTTCCAAACTTATTCAATAGGTCATTGGCAGGTTTTGGGTCCTTACAAGCTGTTGGACTGACAACTTTGGCTCTGCACAGTCTGTTGGCCTGGGTCCTTCCCGGGTTCCTTACCATGTAGGCCTGTCCACAAGGAAGCTCACAACTTGGCAGCTGCCTTTATCAGCATGAGCAAGTGAAAGGGCAAGAGAGATGGGAAACAAGAGGAATCACAGCCTTTCGTAGTTTAATTTCAAAAGTAACATGCAGCCAGGCGCAGTGGCTCATGCCTGTAATCCCAGCACTTTGGGAGGCCGAGGCAGGTGGATCACCTGAGGTCAGAAGTTCAAGACCAGCCTGGCCAACACAGCAAAACCTCGTCTCTATTAAAATTTAAAACATTAGCTGGGCATGGTGGCAGACGCCTGTAATCCCAGCTACTCGGGAAGTTCAGGCAGCAGAATTACTTGAACCTGGGAGGCGGAGGTTGCAGTGAGCTAAGATTGTGCCACTGCACTCCAGCCTGGTCGACAGAATGAGACTCCATCTCAAAAATAAAAAAGGAGCATGCTCTTCCTTTGCCATATTCTAGGTTAGAAGAAAATTACTAGGTCCAGCTCAGATTCAAGGGCAGCAAATTAAACAGGGCATATTTAAGAAGTTGGGGTCACTGGATAGTTTTAGAAGGCTACCTACCACATTTGCCATTTATTATTATCAGAGATGTATAAAGGTTATACAAAAAATATATACAAATATATTATGAAATATAAAAAAAAATTCTTATTTCATAAAAGTGAAACCAATCTCCGCTGAGCGTGGTGGCTCACGCCTATAATCCCAGCACTTTGGGAGGCCAAGGTGGATGGATCACAGGTCAGGACATCAAGACCATCCTGGCTAACACGGTGAAACCCTGTCTCTACTAAAAATACAACAAAATTAGCTGGGCGTGGTGGCGGGTGCCTGTAATCCCAGCTACTCGGGAGGCTGAGACAGGAGAATTGCTTGAACTTGGGAGGCAGAGCTTGCAGTGAGCCGAGATCACACCACTGCACTCCAGCCTGGGCAACAGAGCAAGACTCCATCTCAAAAAAACAAACAAAAAAAAGAAACCAATCTCTTTCTTCTCTCTTCTTTGTTTCTTCACTCATAAGAGCAACTCTAGAGTTCTTATTGCTTTGGGCTCAGAGAGCCATCGTTGGTAACGTGAGTTTAGAGAAAATGAAAGGCTCTGCTTTAAAGATTTTGTTTTCGTTTTTTTTCAGAGATAGGGTCTTACTCTGTTGCCCAGCCTGGAGTGCAGCACAATCACAGATCACTGCGGCCTTGAACTCCTGGACTCAAGTAATCCTACTACCTCAGTCACCCAAGTAGCTGGGAGGCTACTGTGCACACTGCCACAACTGGCTAATATTTTAATATTTTGTGGAAATGGGGGTCTAGCCGGGCGTGGTGGCTCACGCCTGTAATCCCAGCACTTTGGGAGGCTGAGGTAGGTGGATCACGAGGTCAGATCGAGACCATCCTGGCTAACACAGTGAAACCCCATCTCTACTAAAAATACAAAAAATTAGCCAGGCGTTGTGGCTGGCGCCTGTAGTCCCAGCTACTCCGGAGGCTGAGGTGGGAGAATGGTGTGAAATCCAGGAGGCGGAGCTTGCAGTGAGCCGAGATCGCGCCACTGCACTCCAGCCTGGGTGACAGAGCGAGACTCTATCTCAAAGAAAAAAAAAAAAGAAATGGGGGTGTCTTGCACAGTGGCTCACGCCTGTAATCCCAACACTTTAGGAGGCCAAGGCACATGGATCACCTGAGGTCAGGTCGGGGGTTCAAGACCAGCCTGGCCAACATGGTGAAACCCCGTCTCTACTAAAAATACCAAAAATTAGCCAGGCGTAGTGATGGGCGCCTATAATCCTAGCTACTCAGGAGGCTGAGACACAAGAGAATTGCTTGAACCTGGGAGGCGGAGGTTACAGTGAGCCAAGATCATGCTGTTGCACTCCAGCCTGGGCAACAAGAGTGAAACTCCATCTCAAAAAAAAAAGAAAAAGAAAGAGAAAAAGAAATGGGGGTCTTGCTGTGTTGTCCAGGCTTGTCTGGAACTCCTGGCCTCAAGTGATCCCCCTGCCTGTCCTCCCAAAGCACTGGGATTACAGGTGCCCAGCCCCTGCTTTAAGTTTTAAGACACACCTGGCTACTCCAGCCCAGTTTTGCTTGAGAACCCTGTGTTGGGGTCCTACTGGAAGCCATGCAGTGGGGCTGGAGTTCCCTTTGTCTCTGTCTCTCATACATCTCCTTCAGGTAATCAGTTAGAGAAGTAACTGGCAATCAGCCTGGCCAAAATCATCTACCAGCACCCTACCCCTGTCACAAGCCCATCAGAGGGAAACTCTAATTGGTTTCCCTTCCTGTAAAGTCCAAGTCTCCCAACCTGGAGAGCTCTTCTCTCTCCTCGCTGGAGATCCAATTCAAGCCACTCCTCTTCTCTGAAACGTTAGAATTAAATGAGAGGATGGGAAGAGATGTTTCTTTGTAAATAGAATTGCCTGAGGGTCAAAGAGGCCTGCAAGTGAGAAAACAAGCTAAACAGCTGGAAAAAAAGACACAGGGAAAGGATGGAGTGTCAACTACTGGTTATAAAATTTCTCTTCTCCTTGGCAGGGAATGTCTCTGTGGGGGTACAGATGCATCTAGCTGCTGAGCACACAGTAGGTGTCCAATTAGTCCTTGTTGACAATGTACTTGTAGTGGTTTTTAAATGTTCACAAATTCCTTGATATTCTTCCATTAATAGGTAGAGCCTAATTCCCTTCCTTTGAATGGGGGCTAGACTGACTTCTAATGAATAGAATGTGGCTGAAATGACAGTGTATGACTTCTGAGGTGAAGTCAGAACAGGCATTGCAGCGTCTGCTCTGTTCTCTCCTGGATGATTTACTATAAGGCAAGCCAGTTGCTATGTCATTAAGGGAGGAGACCACCCTTCATATTGTCTTACGCCCAATTTCTGCCTCCAAAGAAAGAAAAAGTAAAAACTAAAAGGCAGAAATGAAATCCACAAGCAGACAGCCCAGCGCCACACCCTGGGCCTGGTAGTTAAAGATCGACCCCTGACCTCATCAGTTATGTTAGCTATAGATTACAGACATTGTATAGAAAAGCACTGTGAAAATCCCCATCTTGTTTTGTTCTGATGTAATTACTGGTGCATGCAGCCCCCAGTCACGTACCCCCTGCTTGCTCAATCAATCACGACCTTCTCACACGCACCCCCTTGGAGTTGTGAGCCCTTAAAAGGGACAGGAATTGCTCACTCGGGGAGCTCGGCTCTTGAGACGGGAGTCTTGCCGATGCCCCTGGCCGAGTAAACCCCTTCCTTCTGTAGCTCGGTGTCTGAGGAGTTTTGTCTGCCGTTCGTCCTGCTACATTTCTTGGTTTCCTGTCTGGGAAGTGAGGTGATTGGCAGATGGTCGAGGCAGCTCCTTAGGCGGCTTAAGCCTGCCCTCTGGAACATCCCTGTGGGGGACTCCGACCAGCCTGAGTGAGGCAGATCCTGAGAGCGCTCCTGGGTAGGCATTTGCCCCAGTGGGACACCTCGCCAGAGCAGTGTGTGGCAGGCCCCCATGGAGGATCAACATGGTGGCTGAACACCAGGAAGGAATGGGCACTTGGAGTCTGGACATCTAAAACTTGGTAAGACTAGTCTTTGAAACTTGCTCACTCCGTTTGAGTGGAAGCGTGGCCTGATCACCCACGGCGTGCCATTATCGGCACTTTGGTTTTGGTTTTGACTTGGTTTGGATTGCTTGACAGGATTGGTCTTGGGAACTTGCCTACTCGATTTGAGTGGAAGCGTGGCCTGATCACCCATGGTGTGCCTGTACCAGGACATTGGTTTTTGGTTTTGACTTGACTTGGATTGCTTGATACTTTGGTTTTGGTTTTGACCTGGCTTGGATTTCTGGATACTCTGATTTTGGTTTTGATTTTGGTTTGGTGCAAACTGCAAAAGTGTGTGTGTACCCTTTTTACCCATTCTTTGTTTTGTGGTGTGCGTGTGGTGTGAGTGTGGTGTTTTGTCTCAGAGAAGCATAGGTCAGGCACAAATAAGCCCATCCTACTAGGAACTATGTTGAAAAATTTCAAAAAAGAATTTAAGGGAGACTATGGAGTACTACGACACCAGGAAAACTTAAAACTTTGTGTAAGATAGACTGGCCAGCATTAGAGGTAGGTTGGCCATTAGAAGGAAGCCTGGACAGGTCCCTTGTTTCAAAGGTATGGCATAAGGTAACCTGTAAGCCAGGGAACCCAGACCAGTTCCCGTACATAGACACTTGGTTACAGCTGGCTTTAGACCCCCCACCCCCAACACACAGTGGTTGAGAGAACAGCAGCATAAGAGGCTGGCAAAGGCAAGGAAAGACCAGCAGAGAGAGAGAAAGGAAGAGACAGAGAGGCAGAGAGAGAAAGAGAGAGAGAGATACAAGTAGTTAAGAAAAAAAAAAAAGTGTACCCTATTCCTTTAAAAGCCAAGGTAAATTTAAAACCTGTAATTGATAATTGAAGGTATTCTCCCTAACCCTATAACACTCCAATACCACTTTGTTATCAGTGTAAACAAGGGCGTATCCCGAAAGCACTAAGGCCTTCCTATGAAAAATCCTTAACCCAGTAACCCGCGGATGGCCCAAATACATTCAATCTGTAGTGGCAACTGCTTTGCTAACAAAAAAAAAAGTAAAAAAATAACTTTTAGAGGAAACTTCATTGTGAGCACACCACACCAGTTCAGAAGAATCCTAAGGAAAAAAAAAAAAAGGAAAAATAAAGGGGGGCGGAATTTATATAAAAAGAGTATTATACGGTAGATTCTTGTCCTGAAATAAATTAACTAGTTGTTTAAAGAAAGAAATATTTGTAATAAGTCAGAAAGTTGAGGCATGTCAAAGAATTGTCTGCGAAAGTCACGAAAGAGAAAAATGGGTTATAAAAAAGAATTTATGCAAAAAAAGTTGTGTAATTTAAAAGTAGCCCTCCTGAATGTAAAACTATTGAAAAAAAATTACTGTTTTGAAGGTTTAAGCAAGTTTTAAAATGTTAATTGTAAAGAAAATTCCGTGTGTAAACATATTAGCTAAAGTTAAAGAAGTATCATCCAGTTTTTCTGTGAACTGGACATTAAAGTGAAAACATAACAGGTTGTTCTTAAGGTGCCAACCTGCTCTTTAGCAAAAATTATAAAAGGTTAAAAAGAGTCTATAAAATCTTACCTTATGGTCAAACATTAAAAATTAGATAAATATGTCTATAAGGTTTTATTAAAATTAGATTTAACATTAATAACACACTAATATAAAGATAAAATTTAGCTTATCTGGTATAAAAATCATACGAGAAGCATTGTTAAATATAAAATCGTATTCGGCTTTCTTTGGTTTAAAAACTAATAAAAATAGGTGCTAAAGGAAATTTCTCAGTAAAAAGGCACTAAGGACTATAAAGTCCACTGCCAAGGTCCCCACAATTAAAACAAAAGGTCAATTTCTTAACAATTATTTACTTGGTTTCTCTTCCACTTTCCTTTCTCTCAAAAACTAAAAGTCTTTTAGCACATGTACCACGCCCAGAATTTCCGGTAAACCAGCACCAGCCTGAAGATCATGTTCTCATCAAAGGGTAGAAAGAAGAAAAACTCGAGCCAGCCTGGGAAGGACCCTACCTTGTGCTGCTAACCACCGAGACTGCCGTTCATACAGCAAAAAAGGATGGACTCATCACACCCAAGTCAAGAAAGCGCCACCCGCTCCAGAGCTGTGGGCCATAGTCCCAGGCGAAAACCCTACCAAACTAAAGCTAAGAAAAATTTAACTATTTTCGTCTGTTCTATTACTCTTTCTTCTTTCCTCATTCTGTTGCTGACCATCTAGTTATTAACATAACCAAGTCAATTTTGCCTCAAACTATTGCATTTAATGCCTGCCGTGTTATACCCTGTGGGGACTTGCTAAGTCAAAGACAGCCCTCTACTTCAGAAAGTACTTCTGTCCTTCCTGAGTCTCCTCAGATGGCATTAGTAAACTAGGACCATTTAATCCAGGGAGATTTCGATCAAGATTCCAGTGCCAGCCAGAAATCTTGCCCCCCAATGTAGGGCTTTCATGCCATAGTTGGTCCAACGTTCTGTGGACCACTAAAGAGCAAGGATGGACTTCCCCAACCGGTTTTTGTAATTTTCTAAAATCATACGTTCATTTTACTAGAGGATCATAGAAGTTAAAGACTTAAAACAAACTTTAGCAATTAAGACAGGATACCAAGATGCAAATGCCTGGTTAAAATGGATCATATATTCCATCTGCACATTAAACAAAAGCAATTGCTATGCTTGTGTTCATGGCAGGCCAGAGGCCCAGATTGTCCCCTTTCCACTAAGGTGGTCCTCCAGTCGACCAGGTGTGGGCTGCATGGTAGCTCTTTTCCAGGATTCTACAGCCTGGAGTAATAAGTCGTGCCAGGCTCTCTCTGTTATATCCCAAAGTCCAGCACCTTGCAGGTCAGCCCCAGAGGGCCATCCAGCCTCCATCTGCCAATACTAAGTTCACTTCGTGTCTCTCATGACAGGGAGGAAACTTAGCGTTCCTTGGAGACCTCAAAGGATGCAGTGAGCTTAAGAATTTTCAAGACCTTATCAATCAGTCAGCCCTTGTTCATCCCTGAGAGGATGTGTGGTGGTATTATGGTGGACCTTTACTGGGCACTCTGCCGAATAACTGGAGTGGTACTTGTGCTTTAGTCTAATTGGCTATCCCTTTCACCCTGGCATTTCATCAACCAGAAGGAAAAAAATAAGACATCATAAAGCGAGATAAACCCGTTATGGGTCTTTCGACTCTCGTGTCTACTTAGATGCAGTTGGATTCCCATGAGGAATACCAGATCAATTTAAAGCTTGAAATCAAATAGCTGCAGGATTTGAGTCAATATTTTTATGGGTGACAGTTAACAAAAATGTAGATTAGATAAACTACATCTATTACAACCAATAGCAATGAGCTTTTCATGAGTTAAAAGAAAAACTCATGTCGGCCCCAGCCCTGAGGCTACCTGATCTGACAAAACTCTTTACACTCTATGTGTCAGAAAGAGAAAAAATGGCAGTTGGAGTTTTAACAAAGACTGTGGGGCCCTGGCCAAGGCCAGTGGCCTATCTCTCAAAACAACTAGTTAGGGTTTCCAAAGTCTGGCTTCCAGGTCTAAGGGCCCTAGCAGCAACGGCCCTGTTAGCACAAGAAGCAGATAAACTAACCCTTAGGCAAAACCTGAATATAAAGGCCCCCATGCTGTGGTAACTTTAATGACTACCAAAGGACATCATTGGTTGACAAATGCTAGATTAACCAAGTACCAAAGCTTGCTATGTGAAAATCTCCGCATAACCATTGAAGTTTGCAACACCCTAAACCCCGCCACCTTGCTCCCGGTATCAGAGAGCCCAGTTGAACATAACTGTGTAGAGGTGCTTGACTCAGTTTATTCTAGCAGGCCCAATCTCCGAGACCATCCTTAAACATGAGTAGACTGTAAGTGGTACATGGACGGGAGCAACTTCGCCAACCCCTGCAAAGTGACTCTGAAGAAGATGACAAGCCCTGCTCCAGTCACACCCGGAAGCTGACTGGTCCACGCACGGCCGAAGCATGAGAAAACTCACTGCAGGACTCATTTTCCTTAAAATTTGGACTTTTACAGTAAGGACTTCAACTGACCTTCCTCAGACTGAGGACTGTTCCCAGTGTATACATCAAGTCACTGAGGTAGGACCAAAGGTTGCTACGGTCCTATTATTTTATGGTTATTATAAGTGTACTGAACTCTAAAAAGAACTTGTTTTTATAATGTTATTCTATCCAAGGTATGTAGCCCAGGAAATGACCAACCTGATGTGTGTTATGACCCATCTGAGCCTCCCATGACCACAGTTTTAAAAATAAGATTAAAGACTGAGGGCTGGTAGGGGCTCATAAACGATGCGAGTAAAGTGTTAGCCAAAACAGAAGAAAAAGGGATGCCCAAACAAGTCACCTTAAAATTTGATGCCTGTGCTGTCATTAATAGTAATAAGTTAGGAATAAGGTGTGGTTCTCTTAATTAGAAAAGAGGCTATATGGCAGAAAATAAGTACATCCGTCATAAATTAGGACTGTGTGGAAATAAATGTAAATACTGGTCTTATGTCATTTAGGCCACTTGGATTAAAAAAAAAAAAATGAAAAGGATCCAGTCCACCTTCAGAAAGGAAAAAATGGCCCTCCCTGTACTAAAGGACAATGTAACCCCTTAGAGCTAGTAATAACCAATCCCCTTGATCCTCGCTGGAAAAAACGGGAGTGTGTGACCTTAGGAATCGATGGGGCCAGACTGGATCCTCGAGTAAATATCTTGGTTTGAGGAGAAGTTTACAAACGCTCTCCTGAGCCAGTGTTTCAAACTTTCTATGATGAACTAAATGCGCCAATACCAGAAATTCCAGGAAAAACAAAAAATTTGTTTTTGCAATTAGTTGAGTGTGTAGCCCAGTGTCTCAATGTCACTTCATGTTATGTATGTGGTGGAACTGTAATAAGAGATCGATGGCAAGCCCGAGAATTAGTACCTACAGACCCAGTTCCTGATGAATTCCTGGCTCAAAAGAATCACCCTGATAATTTCTGGGTCCTAAAAGCCTCAATTATTGGACAACATTGCATAGCTAGAGAAGGAAAAGAATTCATTAACCCCGTGGGATG
>NW_012103142.1:2806905-2809615 GCF_000951045.1 Mandrillus leucophaeus | reverse complement strand
AAAAAAAAAAAAAGAAAGAAAAGAAAAGAAAAGAAAAGCACTGTGAAAATCCCTATCCTATTTTGTTCCCATCTAATTACCAGTGCATGCAGCCGCCAGTCATGTGCCCCCTGCTTGCTCAATTGATCGCAACCCTCTCACGCAGACCCCCTTAAAGAGTTGTGAGCCCTTAAAAGGGACAGGAATTGCTCACTCAGGGAGCTCGGCTCTTGAGACAGGAGTCTTGCCAATGCTCCCGGCCGAATAAACCCCTTCCTTCTTTAACTCGGTGTCTAAGAAGTTTTGTCTGTGGCTCGTCCTGCTACATCATGAAGACTCTCAAACACCCCTGTGGAGATGCCCACGTGTAGGAAGACTGAGGCCTCCTGCCAACAGCTGGCACCAACTTGTCAGTCCCATAACTGTGCTGTCTTGGAAGGGGATCCTCCAGCCCCAGTCAAGCCTTCAAATAACAACAGTCCTTGGCAAAAGCGTAACTGTAACCACAGCTTGACTGAGCCAGAACCACCCAGTCAAGATGCTCTCAAATTCCTGTGAGAGGTAACATATGTTTATTGATATTTAAATGACTAAGAGGAAGGGAGCTGGAGAGACATTGTGGGAGGAAGAGGTTTTTGCTTCCTGGTTCCAGTGTGCTTGATTGACAAGCTCCTACTGTGCAAACAGCTTTCAGTGCTCAGTTTCTGGAGTAGCCAGCAACACCCGGAGGCTTGCAGCTTCTCCTGGCACTGCCCACCTTGGGCTGTAGCGTAAGCAGAATGGCTCCAACTTCTGCCTCACATAGCACCTGTGTGCATGTGGCTTCTCCTGCATCAGGCTCCTGCAGCACCCACAGGTTCTCCAGTGCCGGCTCCCACAGCACATGAAGACCAGCAGGACCCAGTGGGCAGCAGCTTCCCCTGCACCCCACTCAGTTAGCTCTGTAGTGGAAAGTCTCTAGTTCCACACCTCCCTGGGGAAGAGCTTTCCCTGGCATCCTAGAGGGCATATTTCTGGCAAGTTCCACTGGCATGACAGTACAGTGACTTTTCTGCCACCTAGTGAGCTGTGGGCTGTGCTCTACTCAACAGGGTCTGGATCTCAGCCCTGGGTGGGGAGAGGATACCTCTTTCTTGGGTGCTATATCTCAGCCTTGGGAGGTAGGAGCTACACCTCATGCCAGCTATTCATTATTCCATAGGGTTCTCATAACTCCTTACTAACCAATTCTTTGTTACTCCAATTCCCTGTTTTAATAATCATATTCAAATTTCCTGTTAAATTACTATGCGGTTTCTCTCTTGATCAGACCCAGACTGATACACCAAGTTTTCTCATAATTTGTTACATGGCAACAGATAACTAATACACCACTCCCATCTGATCTGCCCACTGCCAATTCCTTTCATTACCATCAGCCGATTGCTATCATGTGCCTGCCCTGAGCAGCCTTTTCAAGGCTTTGATAAGCAGTCAGGTATGTCCTACTGCAGGTAGGCTGGGTACAGTGGCTCAAACCTATAATCCCAGCACTTTGTGAGGCCGAGGCAGGCAGATCGCTTGAGGTCAGGAGTTCAAGACCAGCCTAGCCAACATGGTGAAACCTGGTCTCTACTAAAAATACAAAATTTAGCCAGGCATGATGGTGCACATCCATAATCCCAGCTACTTTGGGAGGCTGAGGCAGGAGAATTGCTTGAACCTGGGAGGCAGAGTTTGCAGTGGGCCAAGATCGTGCCACTGTACTCCAGCCTGGGCAATAGAGCAAGACTCCATCTCAACAACACAAAAAAATAGCTGGGCATGGTGGTGGGCACCTGTAATCCTAGTTACTCAGGAGGCTGAGGCAGGAGAATCGCCTGGGGATGCAGAGGTTGCAGTGAACCAAGATCACGCCACTGCATTCCAGCCTGGGCGACAGAGTGAGACTCCGTCTCAAAAACAAACAAACAAACAAAAACATATGTCCTACTTCAAAAAAGAATAACAGTACAAAGTATGTAAGATTCAAGCTTTAATTTGCCAAATGCCAAGTGAGAGGTTCAGATGAGAAGTGCTGCAGGATGCACCAAAGGCTGGTATGCTTGAAAAAAGATCTCGGCTGCAGTGGGACGTCAACGTTGATGACACTAGAAGGCACAGTCCAGTGGGAAGAAGAGGGAAGGCCATTGTAGCATTCTAAGCAGCAGGAAAGTTGTATCAAAAGTAGGCCGGGCGCAGTGACTCATGCCTGTAATCCCAGCATTTTGGAGGCTGAGGCAGGCAGATCACCTGAGGTCGGGAGTTTGAGACCAGCCTGACCAACATGAAGAAATGCTGTCTCTACTAAAAATACAAAATTAGCCAGGTGTGGTGGCGTATGCATGTAATCCCAGCTACTTGGGAGGCTGAGAGGGAGAATCGCTTGAACCCAGGAGGCGGAGGTTGCGGTGAGTCGAGGTTGCGGTGAGTCGAGATTGTGCCACTGCACTCCAACCTGGACAACAAGAGCAAAACTCTGTCTCAAAAAAAGAAAAAAAAAGTTTGGAGGCATATTCTTTTTATAATAGTAATTTAAAGTAAAAAAAGAGAACACGTTTGGAGCAAAAGTACACATGGTATGATTAGGGCAGCAATGACTAGTTTGCTCCAGTTTGGCTGGAGCAGAGATTTGGCACAGTGGGCTTGAGGCAGGCAAGAGGATCACATTGTGAAGGGCCTTGAATGCAAAGCTAATTCATTTGGTTTTGTC
>NW_012103142.1:2802580-2804365 GCF_000951045.1 Mandrillus leucophaeus | reverse complement strand
GCCCGGCTTTCTCAGTGATGATTTCATAGCTCCTCAGAGCCCATCTTTGAGGAATGCATGCAGAACACTGTGGCTTACATTCTTTAACTCATACAATCCCCCTTTCTTTTTCCCAACAGCCTCATGAAATCAGTACTATTATTATATGCATTTGACAGATGAGGGGCCTGAAGCTTGAATAGGTTTAATGGCTTCCCTGAGGTCACACAGTTAGTAAGTGACAGAGCTGGGACTTCAAGATAGCACTCTGATTCCAGAGCTCCCTTTCTGACCCAGTATGCCCCAGATCTCTGTCATTAATGCTGTCACCAAGTATCATCAGTTCTTGCTTGGACACGTGGAAAGAATGATCTTCCTTACTCCCTTTGGCTAATGAGATGTGAGCAGAAGTGATGACATTTATCACTGCCACGTTCCCTGTCCTTCTGTAATAGTTGTAGAAACACAATGAAGAAGCCTCCCTCAGCCTGGGTCTCTGTGTGAGGATGTTGTGAAGCAGAGGCCTGCCCTTCCACCCCCACCGCTGATCTGCAATGGGCATGCAGTGTAAACAAGAATTAGCCTTTGCCATGTTTAAGCCACTGAGGTGTGAGTGTTGTTACTGTGGCATAGCCTCGCCCATCCTAATTAACCCAATGCTATCCTGTGTCCTGTTATCTTTGGCTTCAATCCCCAAGCCTGCCTTCTTCCAACCCCCTGAAAGCAATGGCTCCACACTGATTTGAAAAGCAGCAAGAGCCAGCCTGGCCAACATGCTGAAACCCCATCTCTACTAAAAATACAAAAATTAACTGGGCGTGGTGGTGGGCGCCTGTAGTCCCAGCTACTCAGGAGGCTGAGGCAGGAGAATGGCGTGAACCCAGGAGGCGGAGGTTGCAGTGAGCCAAGATTGTGCCATTGCACTCCAGCCTGGGCAACAGAGCAAGACTCCATCGAAAGAAAAAGAAAGAAGAAAGAGAGAGAGAGAGAGAGGAAGGGAGGGAGGAGAGGGGAGTCAGTCCCCCAAACATAGAAGTGGGGATGTGCTTTGGGAGAAAAGCCCATGCTGTGCCACACTCTGGAGCAGAAGTTATGCTGAATGAAATCTCCATCCAGCCCTGGAAGGCCACCGACAGACAATCAAACTTCAGGAAACTTCAAGTTTCTATCCCATACTCATTTATTGGCTCTCCTTAATTTTATTCCGTGTTTTTAAAGTATGAACGACTGGGCTGGCAGGAGGAGGGCCGGGATCTCAAGTCCTGGGGATACTGCAGGCTGACAATGACCTTGCATGCCTGGATCTGAACATCCTCCTCAGGGTGGATGACCAGGGCAAGCAGTCGGTCTGCCAGTCGCGACTCTTCCCCAAAGAGGGATTCATGCAGGGACTGTTCGTTGTAATGCCATTTCACCGCGCGGTAGTGGGGTGCGTTCCGGCCCTCACTCAGCCGCTCAGCAAACACCAGTACCTCATACAGGAGACTCCCTGGCTGTGTGGGCTGGAACAGGTTTAGGAAGTTGGAGTGAACCTGTGATGGGAATAGAGAAAAAATGAGAATAAACTCCTAGGCAAGTTATAAAATTCTTGTTCTTGTATACTCCTATTGCCTAAACTCCCAAACATGCCTAAATTTCAGACTCAGGTATGTAGTAATATTTTAGTTTTTCTTTCATTATTATCCTCTAACTTAATTGCCTTGTGATAAAAAAAAAAAGAGTGATATGATAATATTCATTCTGGAAAATTTGTTGAGACAAACTTTAAGGCTTAGTGTGTAACTTCTTTTTTTTTTTTTTTTTTTT
>NW_012103142.1:2753215-2801600 GCF_000951045.1 Mandrillus leucophaeus | reverse complement strand
AAAAAAAAAAAAAAAGGGAATCCCTCTCCCAACAAAATGGCATCTCCTTCTACTGCAGGGAACAGAACAGGGATGATTTTCAATGCATTTAGTGCAGAGGCAGGAAGATAATTAAAACAACTCATCAGGGGTAAATCTGTCTGGAGATGCTATGATTCTTCCCTCCCCCTATACCTGAGTTGCCATTCATCAGCCCCTCTTCAATTTCTTTCTCACCTGGCAGTTGAGAATGTCATAGAGAAGGTCATTCTTCTGTGCCAGGTAGCTCAGCAGTCGTACGGCTTGCACCTGAATAAAGGAAAGAGTAAAGCATGAGAAGGCAGGTGAGTCTGAGCCTGAGCAAGGAAGACATCAACCTCTGCTCCTCTCTCTAAGTGCTGTGCTAGGGCTGGTCAGCAAGGCAGGCCCTTGGCCATGGTCCTCAGGCACCTGTGCCAGGATGTAGTCTGACTGCAGGATCTCCATCAAGGCAGGCATCACCCGTCGCAGCTGTGGATGCACATAGTCGGGCAGCGGAAGGTTGTTGAGGAGTCTGAGGCCCGCAATGTGCAGTTCTGTGTCCCAGATGGTGGAGATCAGTTCGAGTACTTTGATGGAGTGTTCCTGGAGTGGGGGAGAACAAAAGGGCTTACTTTTACAGGTGATCACCACTATCCAGGTATCTGACTTTACTCTTCACTCTCCCCATGGATGTCCCCTGGGCCAAACCCAATAGACAATTCTCCCTAACTCTCAACATCATTTGACCCAATTACCCACTCCCACGCCTTGAAATTCTTTATTTGGCTTTTTTTTTTTTTTTTTTTTTTTTGAGATGGAGTTTTACTATGTCGCCCAGGCTGGAGTGCAGGGGCCGGATCTCAGCTCACTGCAAATTCTCCCTCACATCTTTTATTTTTTGCTTCTTCTCTTTCTATCATCCACTGTCTTCTTTTTTTTTTTTTTTTTTTTTTTTTTTTTATACAGACTTCTTTCCTAGCTCTTCTGCCCAACCTCCTCTTTTCTACCTTCCTCACTCCCGTACCGGTATCATCCAGACTCACAATGTTAAATACAATCCACATGCTGGTGATTCTCCCCTTTATGTCTCTAGCTCCAGCTATGTTGCCCCTCCCCTGAACTCCAGACTCATATGCAGCTGCCAATTCCACTTTTCTCCCTGAATGTCTAACAGAGCTCTCAGAGTTAACACGCTCCCCCATCCCCAGACCTGCTCCTTCTATAGCTTTCCCTGTCTCAGCTATGGGTTACACTTTCCTTCCAGTGGCTCATGCCAAAAATTGTTGGCATCAACTCCTTTCTTTCTCTCACACTCCTTTTCCAATCCTTCAGAAAATCCTGTAGGCACTACCTTCAAAATCTATCAAAATTCAAGCCACTTCTCCTCACCCCAACTTCTACCGCCCTCTTTCAAGCCACTGGCATCTCACCGGGATTTCTGCAATAGCCTCCTGTCTCCCTGCTTCCATTCTGCATCTACTTTCAGAGCAGCTGACATGTTAGACATGTCACTCCTCTGCTCAAGAGCCCCCATTTCATTCAGTGTAAAAGCTAAAGTCCTTACAGTGGCATACGGTCCAATGTGATCTGCCCTGCTCTCCCTACTATTTCTTGGACTCCATCTTTTCTTCTCTCCCTCATGACCAAGGTTCCCATCACAATGGCCTCTTACACATTCTGTGAACATGCCAGGTACACACCTGTCTTAGGGTGTTTGCGTAGGCTGTGCTCTCTGCTTAGCACACTCTATCCCCAGAGACTCACAACTCACTCTCACACCTCCTTTAAGACTTCATTAAAATGTTACCTTCTCAGTAAGGCCTTCTCTAACCACCCCCATCCCAGCCTTCCTTACCACCCCCCACTGTTATTTTATTTTTCTCTATAGCATTGTCATGTGTAACACACATTTTCGTTTTTTAAATTTTGTTTTTTATTATTTATTTATTTTGAGACAGTCTCACTCTGTTGCCCAGGCTGGAGTGCAGTGGTGCCATCTCGGGTCACTGCAACTTCCGCCTTCCGGGTAGAAGCGATTCTCCTGCCTCAGCCTCCTGAGTAGCTGGGATTACAGGTGTACACCACCGTGCTCAACTAATTTTTGTATTTTTAGTAGAGACGGGGTTTCGCCATGTTGGCCAGGCTAGTCTTGGACTCCTGACCTCAGGTAATACGCCCACCTCGGTCTCCCAAAGTGCTGGGATTACAAGGCATGAGCCACTGCACCCGGCCTTTATTTTGAAATGATTATAAATTTACAGGAAGTTGCAAAAATAGTACAGCGAGGTCCCAGTGCTCTTCACCCAGTTCTCCTCTATGGTCATATCTTGCATTATAGTACAATTTCAAAACTAAGAAATTGGTGTTGGTGCAATATGTGTGCATAGTTCTATGTCATTTCAGCACATGCATATATTTGTGTAACCACAACTGCAGCCAACAGATTATCCCACCAGAACTGTCCCATTGCCACAAAGATCTCTCTCAAGAGACCCCTTTAGAGTCACTCCCACCTGCTCCCCCAGCCCAAAGCCCAGGCAACCACTTGTGTTTTCCATCTCTATATATGACCCTTTAAGTTTGAGGATATTATATAAATGAAATCACACTTTATGTGATCATTTGAGATAGGCTTTTTTCACTCAGCATAATGCCCTTGAGAGCCATCCAAGTTGTTGTGCATATCAATATTACGTTTTTATTTTTATTACTAAGTAGCATTCCATGGTAATGGCTATACCAGTTTGTTTAACTATTCACCTATTGACAGACATTTTGGGTTGTTTCCAGTTTGGGTCTATTCCACATAAAACTGCTATCAACAATCGTGTACTGGTTTTTGTGCAGATATAAGTTTTCATTTCTCTAGGATAAATGCCCAAGAGTTCAACTGCTGGTTGGTAAATGTATGTTTAGTTCTGAAAGAAACTGCCAAACTATTTTCCAGAGTGGCTGCTGTACCATTTATATTCCCACCAGCAATATAGGAAAGATCCAGTTTTTCTATATCTTTGCCAGCATTTGATATTGTCACTAATTTTGATTTTAGATCTTCTAATAGGTGCACAGTAATATCTCAGCGTGGTCTTCACTGCATTTCCCTAATGGCTGGTGATATTACACATGGTTTCATGTGCTTATTTGCCATCCATATATTCTCTTCAGTGAAATATCTGTTCATGTCTTTTGCCCATTTCCTAATTGGACTGCTTGTTTTAACATTCAGGGTTGTTTTTGTTTTTGTTTTTAGATGTAGTCTCACTCTGTCACCCAGGCTCGAATGCAGTGGCGTGATCTCAGTTCACTGCAACCTCCACCTCCTAGGTTCAAGTGATTCTCCTGTCTCAGTCCCCTGAGTAACTGGGATTATAGGTGCCCACCGTCACACCTAGCTAGTTTTTGTATTTTTAGTAGAGACGGGGTTTCACCATGCTGGCCAGGCTGGTCTCAAACCCCTGACCTCATGATACACCGTGCCCAGCCTAATATTCAGTTTTGAAAGGACTTGATATAATTTAGCTGAGTCCTTTATCAGATATGCGATTTTCAAATCTACTCCCCCAGCCAGGCACGGTGGCTCAAACCTCTAATCCCAGCACTTTGGGAGGTCAAGGCAGGCGGATCATGAGGTCAAGAGACCGAGACCATCCTGGCCAACATGGTGAAACCCCATCTCTACTAAAAATACAAAAATTAGCCAGGCGTGGTGGTGCATGGCTGTAGTCCCAGCTACTCAGGAGGCTGAGGCAGGAGAATGGCGTGAACCCGGGAGGCGGAGGTTGCAGTGAGCCAAAATCACGCCACTGCACTCCAGGCTGGGTGACAGAGCAAGACTGCATCTCAAACAAACAAAAAAACAACAAAAAAACAAATATACTCTCCCAGTCTGCAGCTTTTTTCATCCTCTTAACAGGATCTTTCATGGAGCAAATGTTTTTAATTTTAATAAAGTCCAATGTATTGATTTTCCTTTTACAGATCATGTTTTTGGTGTCATGAACTCTTCACCAAACCCAACATCCCAAGAGATTTTCTTCTCCCTTTTTTTTTTTTTTTTTTTTGAGATGGAATCTCACTCCCATCACACAGGCTGGAATGCAGTGTCGTGATCTCGGCTCACTGCAACCTCTACCTCCTGGGTTCAAGTGATTCTCCTTCCTCAGCCTCCTGAGTAGCTGGGATTACAGGCCTCCTGGATTCAAGATTTTCTTCTTGAAAACTATATCACCCCTACCCAGTCTCCTTTATCCACTCCCCAACTTTTATTTTACTCCATGGCACTTACCACATGAAACACACTATATATTTTACTTATTTGTATATTGCTTGCCTTGCCATGTTAGAATATAAATTCCACAAGCACAGGGATCTTCCCTGTTCTGTTTACTGCTTTCTCTCCTGTACTTAGAGAGCGTGTTGGCACAAAGTGTTCAATATTACATTTATTGAGTGAATAAAGGGATCTTGGGTCCTAGGATGCAAGATGCGTGCAGGACGCGGTGGCTCACGCCTTTAATCCCAGCACTTTGCGCGGCCGAGGCAGGCAGATCACCTGAGCTTGGGAGTTTGGGATCAGCCTGACCAACGTGGAGAAACCCTATCTCTACTACAAATACAAAAAATTAGCCGGGTGTGGTGGCGCATGCCTGTAATCCCAGCTACTTGGGAGGCTGAGGCAGGAGAATCGCTTGAATCCAGGAGGCAGAGGTTGCGGTGAGCCGAGATCGCGCCATTGCACTCCAGCCTGGGCAACAAGAGCGAAACTCCGTCTCAAAAAAAAGTAAGATGCTTAGACCTAGAGGTATTACCAAAGACAGGTAACCTCACGAGCTGCACCTTTATGAGCCATGTAAGAAGTAAGCAAGAGTCCTGGAGTGGAAGTGAGCACTCCCATCAGTACCCTGCTCTTCCCTTCCCCCACCCCTCAAAAACCATGGAGACCTGCAGGACAGGCGGGAGTCAGCAAGTCTGGGACAGGGTTTTAGAATGAGGGAACAGCAGCAGGGGAGCATGTGAGAGCACAAAGCATGCATTGTACATTGCTGGGGTTAGGGCAAGGAGGTGCAGCCCATCACCAATCATGCACTTTATGCTGAGAGCCTTGAGGCAGACCCAAAGGGCCTGATGGTCCAAGAGCCCCCTAGAGGGAGTGGGCTGATTTAGGGAATGGGGTGAGCTCCATTTTGGATATGTTGGGTTAGAGAACTTGGAGGGCATCTAAGTGGATATGCCTAGTAGCAGCTGGCCATGGGGAAGGCAGGGGAGCCCACAGGCTGCAGAGATCCAGAAGGGCACAGCTAGATGGAAATTTAGACCAAGCAGTAACTACTTTCACCTGAAAAGGAACCAGGGGTCAGGCCCTCAGGAAAAAGACACTGGAGAAAAGGAAGAAAGGGGCTCAGGCTGCCTGCATCAGAATTTCCTGGAGGATTTGTGAAAAAGTTCTCCTGTTGAACTGAACTCTCTGGGCATGCAGTCCCAAAATCTTTGTTTTGTTTTTTGTTTTTTGTTTTTTGAGATGGAGTCTCGTTCTGTGGCCCAGGCTAGAGTGCAACGGTGCTATCTTGGCTCACTGCAAGCCTCCGTCTCCCGGGTTCAAGTGATTCTCCTGCCTCAGTCTCCTGGGTAGCTGGGATTACAGGCGCTCGCCACCACGCCTGGCTAATTTTTGTATTTTTAGTAGAGACAGTTTCACCACGTTGGCCAGGCTGGTCTCGAACTCCTGACCTCAGGTGATCTGCCCACCTCAGCCTCCCAAAGTGCTGGGATTACAGGCTTGAACCACCATGCCCAACCAAAATATTTGCTTTTAACAAGCTCTCCAGGTGATTATAATATGCTTGAGAATCACAACCTGAGCAGGCGTGGTGGCTCACACCTGCAATCCCAGCACTTTGCGAGGCTGAGGCGGGTGGATCACTTGAGCTCAGGAGTTTGAGACCAGCCTGAACAACATGGCAAAACCCCACCTCTACAAAAAGTACAAAAATTAGCCGAGTGTATTGATGCACGCCTGTAATCCCAGCTACTAGGGAGGTTGAGGTGGGAGGATCACTTGAGTCCTGGAGGTGGAGGTTGCAGTGAGCCAAGATCACACCACTGCACTTGAGAAGGCTGAGGGATAAGGCAGCAAGCAGAGATCTCTCCAGGTATATTTTTCTGTTTGTTTCTCAATCTGTTTTTATTCTTTTGTGTGTTTGCTTTTATTGATATATCATAGTTGTGCATATTTTGAGGATACATGTAAAGAGAAGTTTTTCCCCAAAAAAGTTTGATACCAAAAAGTAAAATGTGGATCACACACAGTGGCTCATATCTGTAATCCCAGCAGTTTGGGAGGCCCAGACAGGCAGATCACTTGAGGCCAGGAGTTTGAGACCAGCCCGATCAACATGGTGAAACCCTGTCTTTACTAAAATACAAAAAAATTAGCCAGGCGTGGTGGTGCACGCCTGTGATTCCAGCTACTCTGGAAGCTGAGGCACAAGAATTGCTTGAACCTGGGAGGCAGAGGTTGTAGTGAGCTGGGATCATGCCACTGCACTCCAGCCTGGGCAACAGAGCAAGACTCTGTCTTAAAAAAAAAAATGCGAAATTATCAAATGTTAGTGAGGTTATGACACAACAGAAAACTCGTGCAGGGCTGGTGGGGTGAAAATGGATACCACCCACCTGGAAAAGTTGGGCATACCCTTTGACCAAACCATTCCACTCCTGCGTACACACCCTGTAATCCTCTCAGGCACACAGGGAAATGAACACAAGAATGTTCACAGCACAATGTGAGTGTGACAAGCACCTGGAAACAATGCAAATGTCTACCAACGGGCAAGTGGCAGAGTGTCACGAAAGAGACTGCCATAGAGCGGTGAAAGAGACCCAGGCGGGAGGATCCCTTGAGCCCATGAGTTCAGGGCCAGCCTGAGAAACATAGTGAGGCCCCGTCTCTACAAAAAATACAAAAATTAGCCAGGCATGGTGGTGCACACCTGTAATCGTAGCTACTAGTGGGGCTGAGGTGGAGGATTGCTTGAGCCCAGGAAGTCAAGGCTGCAGTGAGCCAACATCGCGCCACTGCACTCTAGCCTGAGCAACAGAATGAGACCTGCCTAAAAAAAAAAAAAAAAAAAGAAGAAGGAGGCAGAGCTGCCCAACCACAGAACAGAAACCATCTACTTGCATGTACATGAAGCTTAAAAACATACCAGACTATATTTTACCTCTTTATTATCTGCTGTGCCCTGCTAGAATGTGCAAGGATACATACATATATGGTAAAACTACAAGGAAAATTCGGAACTGCTAAACAAAATGCAGGGCAATGACTGCCTCTGGTGGGGGAGGCAGCTGAGATGGGGGAGGGGGCTGTGCTCTATTTCTTGGCGTGGGCATGTTCTGTTTTATTGTTATTCCTTCTACCTTACACATATACGATATTTGCAAGTTTTACGTATTTTATTTGTTTTTAATTTGGGAGAGATAGACTATTTGCCAGGAAGAGATGTGGAGGTCAAGGAAGAGGTTTTTTGGTTTATGCTTTGTAAGATGGGAGGGGTCGGAGCCTACTGCGTGCTGACGGGGAGCATAAGCAATCAGAGAGGCCCTTAAGGAAGGGGTGGGAGGCAGGATTGAGACTATCACTGGCCACAGACCAGGAGAAAGCCATTTTTTCATGGCAGCAGCAGGAAAGCAGGGAGGATGGGTGTGGATACTATAAGTTTGGGGGTATAATAGCAGGGAAAGGGGGAAGTGACATGTGGTATTTTACATTTTCTCTATGGAGAAATGGAGAAGGTATCCGTGGCCCTGACACCAACCTCCGATTAACACAGCCACAGGGGATGGAGTATAAAAAATACATCTGATCTTTGTCCCTAGTTCCAGGAACAGAGCTCCTGAAACCTTTGGAATTTCCTGAGTGACAGCAGTGTCCTTTGTTACTGCAAACCAACCCTTTTTGGTCACAACAGAGCTTATGCTAATGAAGTGACTCCAGGCAGGGCCCTTGGATAGCTTCTGGTTACCAGAAAGACCAAGGCATGATTAGAAGGTTGGGATTTTCAGCTTCGCTCCCAACTTCTGGGGAGGGGTGAGCAGCTGGACATGATTTAATTCATCAAGACTACATAATAAAAACCTCTAATCAATGGAGTTCAAAGAGCTTCCTGGTTGTTGAACACGTGGAGGTACTGGGAACAGCAGGGCGCTCCTGAAGTGGGCCTGTGGCAGGCCTCCATAACAACTGTTTCAGTGCTGACTGCGTGGTTAAGTTAAATGTTCAAAGCCAGTGCCGTTACACAAAGGCTGGGATGTAACAAAAGCCCACCAAGAGTTTTGCTTAGGCCTTTCCTGGACCTTAAAGCATGACAACATAACGAAGGAATTCTTAATGGTACCCATTCAGGATTAAACAAGTTTTACTGGGGGTCTGAGGAAGCTCCCCAGGCCTCCACAAACAAGTTTATTGGGGGTCTGAAGGAATTCCTCAAAACTCCTTCATTTAGCAGGAAACAAAATAAGGGTAATCACCTCAGCACCTGGACCCATTTAGATTAAGTAAATTTACTGAGGCTTCAGAGGAAGGTCTTTAGGACTCAGACCTTAGTTATAGATTAAAAGAAGTTAATCACTTATGTCTTTAGATAAATGCACACTTACACATAGACATATAGCTTAGAAGGTAACAAGCTCTGAAAAACTTTGTAATTTTGAGTTGGTCTGGCGATAATGTCCAGGCCTTCTCCCTGTAACCGGTTACAGAAATAAAAACTCTCTTCCTCCCCAGTTCATCTGCATCTCGTTATTGGGCCACGAGCAATAGCAGCCCGACCCTCAGTTTGGTCTGGGAACAGGCCTGGAAGCTCCGTCCCTGACACCCTGCCCTATGTGTCTCCTCCATTTGGCTGTTCCTGAGTTGTGTCCTTTATTGAAAAACAGTAGCAGTAAGTAAAGTACTTTCCTGAGTTCTGGGAGCCATTTTAGCAAATTACTAAATCTAAAAAGGGAGTTGTGGGAACCCCCGAATTCATAGCGGACCAGCCGGAAGTCAGACCTATGACTGGTACCTGAAGTTGGGGGGAAGTCTTGGGGGACTCAGCACTTAACCTGTGAGGTCTGCTCTAAACTATGGATAGTGTCTGAACTGAATTGAATTGTTGAACACCCAGCCAGTGTTGGGAATTGGTTGGTGTCAGAAAAACGTGGCAGTGGCAGTAGCAGGGAGCTTGTGGGGTAGCGGGGGTCCTTCTATTTGGGGTGGAGAGATACCACTAGTGCCTCAATTCAGTTTCATCCTGAAATTCAAAGGCCTTCATGACCCTGCTGGGAATCTGACCACCATTTTCCCACCTATTTCTGGGTTACAAATTCACACCCAAACAAACTTCCGGAATATGCCCATTTATCCTATGGCAATTAAAGGACTTAAGGACTATAGGCATCCTGCGTGCCCCACCACTCATCCCTAGGCTCACCTGGATTTTAAGCCTGAATTTTCTGATGCCAGAGAAAGCTTTAAGTGTATTCAGAGCTTGGGTTTTGACACTGTTGTCCTTGTCATCCAGCATGTAGCCCAGCAACACGATGTCATCCGTAGTACAAGCAGAGGCCTGGAGTATGTGGGGAGAGATGGAAGAGGCAGGAGAAGCGGGTGTTCTGGGCCCACTGACCCCCACGTCACCAAGATCCCTCAGCACACCCCTCCCACTATCAGCCAGAGAGAGGTCCCAGGATACAGTCTGGCCATTCCAGGGGCAGGGATCGGCCGTAACCCCCAGGGGCCGGGCCGGCTAGGGGGGACCTCCTGCTTCCCTTCCCTCACCTCAGCCTCCAGCAAGTACACACAGCGAGTGATACTGTGCAGGATCATGCTCTTGGCGTACTCATCCTGTTTGCACTCCAAAGAGTTGAGGAGCCTCCGGAGCTCACCCGAGTCCCGCCCGTGCCGCTCTCGTTCGACTGCCAGGCCTAGACAGCCACCCCAGCCCAGTTTAGGCTGTGGACTCAGAAGTGATGAAAGAATGGGGTTGGGAAGTGGGGGACAGGGACCTGGGGACAAGGCTGTCTTGCCTTTTCTTTCTTTTTTTTTTTTTTTTTGAGACGGTGGCGCGATCTCGGCTCACTGCAAGCTCTGCCTCCTGGGTTCATGCCATTCTCCTGCCTCAGCCTCCTGAGTAGCTGGGACTTCAAGTGCCTGCCACCACGCCCAGCTAATTTTTTTGTATTTTTTAGTAGAGACGGGGTTTCACCGTGTTAGCCAGGATGGTCTCGAGCTCCTGGTCTCAAGCTCCTGACCTCATGATTCGCCCACTTCGGCCTCCCAAAGTGCTAGGATTACAGGCGTGAGCCACCGCGCCCGGCCTTGCCTTGCCTTGCCCTTTCGGAGAAGCCTTCTCGCCATATGCAGGACCACCATGTACAGTTGAACGAATGTTTACTGCACAAGGGCACCCTATCTAATGTGGTATTGTCCATAACGTACCATCATAGATTTGTCCATTTACTCTAACAACTGTCTGGCATTTGGCGGTAACAAGTAGTATTTTATCATAACCCGTATATGGTAATGATCTTCCAGTAGATGGCAATAAAGAGTCTTGCAGAAGGGGCTCATTTTCCTACTCTGCACAAAAGAACATGTGGACTAGTGGAAGCTCTGGGCATATAGTAAGTCCTCCAATTTTCCCTTTCCTTAAAGCCTCAAGTTCCTGGGGCAGAAAATGCGGGGAGCTGCTGACACCAAGTTTCCGAGAAGTGGAATCCTGCGAGCCAGAGGAAATGTAGCATTTGGAGACCTGCGAGATGAGTCTGAGGATCCACTTGAGTGAGATCCAGGGACCCTGAGCTAGCATCTCTAGCAGGGCCTTGCCTAGGATGCTGTAGGGTGGGCTTGAGGAAGGTGGAGAAGAGAAAGACAAAGGAAAGAGGAACTTGGAGGCGTCACCTTTGGGCCCTCCCACAGCAGAGGCCTCGGGAGCAGGTGCCTCCTGGGGCAGAGCCCTCTCCCCAGGGCCCGGACACTCACGGGCGATGCAGATGGGTGAGTTGGTACAGAGGGGCGGTTTGCATTTTATGCCGGCCTTGATGGCCTTGTAGAGCAGGTAGATCGCCCCGGCGCCTGTGGCCAGGCTCACTACACTTTTGCGGATGTCCAGTTGCCCCAGGTATTGGGGGATGCTCTTGCCCATGACTTCAGTGTTGCCCTGGGCCCGGGTGAGAGCTAGGCCCAAGGCACCTATGGGGGGCCTTCCGGAACCAGAACTCTGGCAGGGTCAGGAACCAGGGTACCAGAATTGGAACCCAGGCAACAAAGGAAACTGGGGAGATGATGGGATGGAGGGTAGTGGTCAGGAAATGGGGCAGCCAGGGGTGCTTGAGAACAGATGGAGCCAGTCACAGTGGCCCACACCTGTAATCCCAGCACTTTGGGAGGCCGAGGTGGGCGGATCACTTGAGGTCAGGAGTTCGAGACCAGCCTGGCCAATATGGTGAAACCTCGTCTTTACTAAAAATACAAAAAAATTAGCCAGGCATCATGGCATACACATGTAATCCCAGCTACTCAGGGGACTGAGGCAGGAGAATCACTTGAGCGTGGGAGGTTGAGGTTGCAGTGAGCCGACATGCCACTGTACTCCAGCCTAAGCAACAGAGCAAGACTCCATTTCAAAAAAAAAAGAGAAGATTCTGCTTTAGAGACCACAGGAGATGAAACATAAGACGGAAGGGGAATAAAAGGGGAGAGGGCAGAAGGGTCCTTCACATCCCCTCTTCCTTAAGGTGGGGCTCCAGTAGGTAGTGCCAGAGGCTGCCCTTCTGCCATTAGAGGGCAGCAGAGGTCCATTTCTGGGCTGAGCCCTTAGGGCATTTCTGGGAGGGGCGTTTGGGGTATGCCTATTGACAACCCTGTTCCTTTTCTTTCCGGGCCTTCCCATCTGTGATCGCTCCACCCGAGATCTACCCCTGGGCCTTAGGGTGTTTCTTCAGGTAGGGTTCCCTCCCTGCATCAGAGGATGAAAAGGAGGGGAGCATCTTAGAAAGCATGCACAGACTCTGAGGCAAATCCACCCTTTTCCAGCATCTGCGCGTTGCCCTAAAGTTTACCTGTTTGATAAAAAGCTCTTGAGGACAGCAACCTTTGCATCTCCAGCCTAGAATCTTGTACTTAGCAGGTGGTTTAAGTCATGTTCTACCATTCTTTAAGGACTTGGGGGCAGAACAATGACAGTGCCTAGTAACTGGGGCTCCAGACCCATCTAACCAGAGTGACCTTGGAGGAGAAAGGATTGCCTTTGCCTTAGTCTGTTTCTGCATTTGTAACCTAAAGGGATTCAGATTTACCATTGTAAAACTCAAAGATTAAAATGTGAGTAAGTCTGTGCCTTTCAGCTAAATCTGGAAGTACCAACTCTCAGCCTCCCCAGAAGTACAATGAGGCTGGAGTCAGAAGATGCCACCACCCCAGAGGATATGAGCCTACCTGTGGAGGCCTTGATCCCCACCACTAGGATGGGGCAGGTGAGACCAGACCCTTCCCTCTTCCCCACCATGGTCTCCCTACACCCTCTGACCCCACTCTCTGTCACAGAACAGGCAAGTGGCCAGCTCCAAACTAGGGTGACGCCCACAGCCAGTGCTGAGCATGCTGCACCAGAACAGGTGTTCACCCACCTGGCCCTGAGCCCTTTTTTGGGAGAACGGGGACAGAAGGCTCTGAGTCCTGGGCTGCACCCAGGATGGAAGGAGGTAGAGAAACAGGCAAACAGCATATCCAATGATGCCATGGCCAGCCAGGCCTGCCCACTCAGAGCCTTGGCCCAGTACACCCCAGGCGGCAGGCGGGGAACAAGCAACACTCCTGGGTGGCCATTCTCTTCCCGTCCTCATGCCTCCTCAAGGGTCATTCCTGGCACTCCACTCAGCCCCAAGGTGGATGACTGCATGAACTCCCTGCGGTGAGGGGTGAGTAGAAGCCCACGAAGCCCCCCTACTGCCATGCAACCCCATCGCATCTCCACTGAACTCTGGGCAGAAAACGGCTGCCTGATGGGAGCTGTCATTTAGGTTCCAAGACTACTTTGGTGGATCTGAGAATAAATTCCTCAAGGCAATGTCCTTGCTCTGCCCTTCTCCAGGGTGGGACCCAGAGTTACTGGCCCCTCCATCCCATGGAGCTGATTCTGCAACCCTCACTTCCTAAGCACATGTAAGGCTCACCTGTTCTTTAAAGACCTGCAAAAAGTGTTCTTTCTTGGCTGCAACCTAACTCCCTCCTGCTACACCTAAGGCCCATTTCTTCTGGTTCTGCCCTCAAATGATTCAGAGAGATTAGAGGCAGAGTTATTCCTAGAGTGACATTTTTACTAGTCCACAGTACAACAAAAAAAGACAATGGAATATCTATTTGTTGGCATAAAGTCCATTGACCATCTTTTCTTGGGAATAATTGTTTTCCTTCTTCTTTTTTTTTTTTTTTCTCTTTTTTGAGACAGGGTCTCACTCTCTCACCCAGGTTGGAGCTCAGTGGTGTGATATTGGTTCACTGCAACCTCTGCCTCCCAGACTCAAGCAATCCTCTCGCCTCAGCCTTCCAAGTAGCTGGGACTACAGGCATGCGCCACCACACCGGGCTAATTTTTTGTATTTTTGGTAGAGACAGGGTTTTGCCATGTTGCCCAGTCTGGTCTCGAACACCTGAGCTCAGGCAATCCATCCGCCTTGGCCTCCCAAAGTGCTGGAATTACAGGCATGAGCCACCGTGCCTGGCTGGGACTAACAGATTCAGATGATGTCATTCCTATTTTGAGAATTAAAATGTATTTATTAGGTCAGGCGTGGTGGCTCACACTTGTAGTCTCAGCACTTTGGGAGGCTGAGGTGAGTGGATCTCTTGAGCCCAGGAGTTTCGAGCCTGGCCTGGGCTCAAGCAAAACACCCCTCTACAAAAAATACAAAAATTAGTTCAGCATGGTGGTGCATCTCTGTAGTCCCAGCTACTCTGGAGGCTGAGGCGGTAGGACTGCCTGAACCTGGGAGGCAGAGGTTGCAGTGAGCTGAGATCACACTACTGCACTCCAGCCTGGGTGACAGAGCCAGACTCTGTCTCAAAAAAACAGAAGTATTTTCTTTAATGATGGTGATAATAGATGGTAGGTACGTTCTGTGTGCTCTTAGGGAGCATAAATTAAAAGCTGCAGCTCTTTATGGGAACCTGGCTTTCACTTGTTTTCTTGCTTTTTCTGTCAAATCCAGAAATCTGGAACCACTGGTTAAAGAGAAGTCTGAGAGCCAAAATACACACAGCCAGCTGTGAGTTACTTACCTGCCTTACCCAGGAAAAGGACATGGGCTGCTCAAGCACACACCTCTTTGCCATCTATGCCAGCATTTTTACCTTCAAGGCCGATGTTCTCATCATGTTAAGTACATTTGAGTTTAGTAAATAAGTACGGGTTCTAGCCAGGGTTCAAAACCAGTTCAGGGCAGGGCGCGGTGGCTCAAGCCTGTAATCCCAGCACTTTGGGAGTCGGAGACAGGCAGATCACAAGGTCAGAGTGGCCAGCCTGGCCAACATGGGGAAACCGCGTCTCTACTAAAAAATACAAAAATTAGCTGGTGATGTGTACCTGTAATCCCAGCTACTCAGGAGGCTGAGGCAGAACTGCTTGAACCCACGAGGCGGAGGTTGCAGTGAATCGAGATCGCACCACTGCACTCCATCCTGGCAACAGAGGGAGACTCCGTCTCAAAACCAGTTTAGTCGCGGATTTAGCTTTGTGGTCTCCTTGTGCCTCATTTTCCCCACCTGTAAAATAGAAACAATAAGACTTACTTCATGGGATTGTGAGGATTAAGTAAAGCACTTGGAACAGTGCCCAGCACACAGAGCTCAACAAATGTTGACTATAATCCTAATTATCTCCGCAGGTTTCACCTGGACAACATGTGGGGTGTGGGCAGGCAGTGAGAACACAGATGGTAGCCCTCAATGCATCCCAGCCTGAAAAGCACATGAGTCAGCCCTTCCTTCCACTTACCCACTACCTCTCACGCTAGTCGTTGTCTTTTTTTTTTTTTTTTTTGAGACGAGTCTGGCTCTGTCTCCCAGGTTGCAGTGCAGTGGCGCCATCTCGGCTCACTGCAAACTCGGCCTCCCAGGTTCGAGCAATTCTTGTGCCTCAGCTTGCCGAGTAGCTGGAACTACAGGCGTGCACCACCGCGCCTGGTTAATTTTTGTATTTTTAGTGGACTGGATTTCACCATTTCGGCCAGGCTGGTCTCGAACTCCTGCTCTCAGGTGATCTGCCTGCCTCGGCCTCTCAAAGTGCTGGGATTACAGGCGTAAATCACCACACCAGACCTCCCTGGTCTTCTTAAAGTGAATCAATCCGAATTCCTGCAATCCATGTAACTGCTTTGAGTGACTCTGGAACCCTCTTTGAAGCCCCCACAAATACCTAAAAGAGGAGCAGGAGCGCTACAACACTAAACTGTGTTTCTAAGAACCATCCAACTACCTGTGGAACCCTAAGGCCCCTTCCTCATTCTCTTTACCAATATCCTGGCAATGGTTGTTTGAGCCTAGTTAATGACAGAAGCTCCAGCCAGATGCTGTTGGGGGTCCTCTACGAAAAGACACCGCCATTCCCGAGGATGATACTGCAGCGGCCCAGTACTTGTGCGCATAGAAGCTAAGGGGAAAATGCCCTACCCTAAACTCCAGTGAAAAGCCCTTTGCAGTCCGACAGGCTTGCATTCACATCCCAGCAGTGTGGGGTTTGGACAAATTCCATAATCTGAGTCTGTTTCCTCTTCTAGAACGCGAGTCTATGAATTCCTGTCTACTGCCTGGAAGTGCCGCTGTCAGGACTGACTAAGATAATGAGTGTACTTTCGGTGCACAGGGGACGCTCAACACGTGCGAGCTTCCCTTGCAGAAAACCAAGAGATGAAAGGCTGGGGGCCGCCCCTGCCTTGACGTGCATCCCATACTCCGAGATCATCTCTCCCCAGCTAGCGCTTACTCCTGCCCAGGAACCAGATCCTGGGGCCTCCGGGTAGCTCCGGCTAAGGCGCGGGAAGCAGAGGGGGCCAGCGCCCCCAGAGGAGGAGGTTGGGGGGGAAGGAGGCCGCGCCTTTCCCCGCCCCGGGCCTCCCCCCGTCTTGCTCTCCCTCCCCGGACTACCTCCTCCCCCCGCGCGCATCCGGCGACGGGCACAGGATGTTCTTTCGCTCCCGTCCCCGCTCCGCCCCCGCTCTCACTTTCTCTTCGCTCCCCTCCCCCACTCGCGCCGCGCCCGGCGCCGGCACCTAATTTAACTCTTTCTCTCCCGCGCTCGGCGGCGCCTGTGCGCCTCCTGGGCGGGGGTCCCATCCTTCCCGCCCGCCCCCCAGGACGTGGAGCGAGGGGGCTGCCCGGGAAGGGGCGGGCCTGAGCTGAGCGCTGGGCCCAGGTTCTCAGGATCCTTTAGCCCGCAGCTGGTGGAGAGGGCTCACCGGGATCCGGCACTCTAGAACCCCCGCTAGTTCACCCGGGTAAGGGTGGGGGTGGAGATGGGTACCCACACTCGAGACAGCTGCGCGCCCAAGAAAGGCGGCCAGGCGGGCTTAGATGCTGGCCCGGCGGGGGGCGAGTAGGGTCAAGGGCCACCAACCTCATCCTCCCCCCAGGTTCGGATGCGGAGGGGCCCAGGGCACCAGCAGAGGATGGAGAGAGGCCACGCCCCTCGGCGACGTCACTGATGTCAAGGCAACCGGGGGCGGGACGGTGGGCTACTGAAGGGCAGACCTCAGGGAATTAAGGCTGCCGGTGGCTCTGGGACGGGGTGGGGGCGCAGCAGGGGCGGGCTTTTCAATTTGCTTCAGTCAATGATGTCCAAAAAACGGAGTGAGGGTCAGCTTCTGTTCGCTCTTTGATTCAACAGGCATTTATTGAGCGTTATGCTTGGGGCTGTGCTTAGGCACTGGGATATTGCGTGCCATCCGAACCCTGCCAGTTGTTGTGAACTACGGTAGGGTGGCTCTGCGTCCCTGGAACGGACGTAATTCTTAACAGTGCCCCTTTTCAAGTTTAAAGTGTCCCAGTAGGGGCAGTAGTTAAGGAACACCTTTCTCCCAATTCAGAAAAGGCTCCAACCATACGGGGAAGGAATATAAACTATTCGGTACAACAGGCACTTTCCTGGTGCTTTGTATTCTCTGTAATTTTTGCCCCTCATTCTGCAAAACGAGTGTCACTAGCGACTTTTACAGACAAGAAACTGGCTCAGAGAGGTTAAGAGACTTACCCAGGGCCAAACAGCTAAATGTTGGAACCAGGATCCAGACCCAAGTTTTATGTGCCCTCCAAAGTATTTCGTGCCTGCTTCTCAAAATAAGTAGATGATGTCAAATGAATAAAAGACACTGTCCCTGCCATTAAAAAGCCTACAGCCTATGGGAGAAGAGATTTAAAATACTGCAGGACATAACTAAGCAATAAAACATAAAAAAGATTAGGTGGGGCACGGTAGCTCACTCCTGTAATCCCAGCACTTTGGGAGGCTGAGGCGGGTGGATCACCTGAGGTCAGGAGTTTGAGACCAGCCTGACCAATATGGTGAAACCCCGTCTCTACTAAAAATGCAAATATTAGTTGGGCGTGGTGGTGTTCAACTGAAGTCCCAGCTACTCGGGAGGCTCAGATAGGAGAATTGCTTGAACTGGGGAGGCAGAGGTTGCAATGAGCTGAGATCGCCCCACTGCACTCCACCCTGGGCGACAGAGCAAGACTCAATCTCAAAAAAAAGAAAAAAAGAAAGGAAAAGATTAAAGGCAGCTCACAGGCTCAGAGGGAAGCCACTAGTTATGCCACTCTCCTTTCCACATTCTGCCCTCCTCTGTGGTTTTGTCTCTTACTGAACAGGGACTCCTAGCAGGCATCTGCCCTCATTCTACTCTGCACCCAAGATTTTGCAGTTGGTATTTGCCACAACCTTCCTGATATTAACTTGGATGTCGGCCTCTCCCTTCCCCATCAGCTCCCCACCTCCAGCCACCTAAGATTTTGGGGAAATGAAAAACAGTGGCCCTTCAAAACAAAAGGGCCCCAGTGAGCATTGGGAAGCCAATAGGCTTGATGGGACTGGGGAGACCAAGGCAGGAGAGAGAATCGGAACGGTGGAAAGGGAACACCACCAAATGGACGGGTCACTTGAGGAACATTTGCTGCCCTCCTGCTGTGCAGGAGGCACTGCACTCAACCCTGTGGCCTGGACATGCCATGAGTGAATTCAGGTCCCATCTCACAAAGAATACACAGGTTAGCTAGTGTACTCACTGTGCTTGGTTGAGGAGTCTGAAGTTGATAACATACACAATAAATGATGTTTGAGAAAGATTATTCCAGCAGGGTGTGTAGGAGGAAGGAAAAAGAAAGGACAGTGTGGCAGCTGCTGTGAGAATTTGGGCCAAAGGTGGAATCTATGGGGCTGGAGGGGAAAGGGTGAAGGAGAAAAGTAATGAACAAACAATATATTTTGAAATAAAAGCAACAAAGGGAAGAATTTGATAAGATATCAGACATAAGGATGATGAAGGAGAGAAAGTAGTTAAACATTAATCTACCTTTGCAGTGAGTTTCAGGACTGGGAGGGTCATGGTGGGCAATGGGGAGGAGCTGGTGTGAGGGACATGAATATGAGTTCAGTCACTTCTAGGCCATGTAAGGGCAGGTGTCCCGTAGGTGACTGGACTTGGAGATAGGGAAGTCCAGAAGAGCAGTGGGCTGCTGTCTGAGAGTGTCCCTGTCATAGCCTCGAGCAATCATTGACCTGGGATCACGGACAGATTTCAAGCATCAGGAAGAAGGTGGGAGTAGATGGCAGTGAAGGTGCCTCCCAACTGGGAGATGCAGTGTGCATTGGCTGGGTGAGAGCCTGTGTGGGAAGTGTGATGTATGTATGGGAAGGGGGTCCACGGCTCAGGCCTGTGTTGGCATCTTTAGCCACAGAGGGTGCCAGAGATGCCATCAGATGGCAGGAGGCCCAGGTAAGGCACTTCAGCAGCCTGAGGTCCCTCCCCTAGGCCCACCCTCAAAGGCCCTGGAGCCCAGGCCTATGCTGCCTGCCAGGGCCTTTCCCGGAACCACTCCTCCCCGCCTGCCCTGGCACTCTCCAGGCACAAAGCATCCCTCAGGGCACTGCGCAGCACCCCAGGAAGCTGGGACGTGGGACAGGTCCCCATCCCCAGGAAGAGCCCTGCTCTGGGCTGCTGTCATAATCACAATGGCCCCACAAGACGCCAGGAGACAGCATAGGGACAGCATAAGTCCCCAGTGGGGACCCCAAATGGGACCCCATTTCCCCTGCATAGAGGTGGAAGGAGGAGCTTTGTGGCTAGGTGGCAGGATTCCTGGGTCTTTATTGTGGTTTGGGGGTGGGGGCAGAAAAGCAGGGTCTCAGGCTTCAAAACACCACACCACCTGCCTGTTCCTCCCTCCCAGGAGGAAATCTTCAGGGGCCTTGTGGTTTTGAGGGGAGGGGGCAGGAAGAGACTCTGAACTCTGGGTCAGCTGAGGACAGAGATAGGGGAGATCCTCTTGCCCTATGTCCCACTTTTCTCCTAGGATCCTCTTCCTCGGCTCCCTACTCCGCCACTACCCCAGAACAAACTCCTACCTCTGTTTGCAACTAAGAGTTACATCCCCCATGCCAAGACCTTCTGAGGCGTCCCAGAGGGGTGAGGTTTGGGGAAAACAGAACATGTACACAGCAGCTGTGTGCCTGGCCACACCTGTCGGGTGGGGTGAGGAGAGTGCTCCTCCCAGGTGGGCAGAGCCTGCTGCGCTCAGGCTGGGGGCTGGGAGACGCTTTAATACAGGGGCTAGATGGCAGAGAGATGCGCAAACCGGCCACGTGGAGGTCCAGCGCGGTAGGCTCGGGCGCAAGCAGAGGAGCGGGCCGTACGCTCGCCCCTCCCGTTCCAGGGAGCCGCCGAGTGCCGGGTCGTCGCTGACCGCAGGCTGCAAGAGCGGTTGATCTGGTGAGCGAGCACACCCACTTACCCAGCTGCTGAGTCAGGCTGTTCTCGCTCGCGCTCGCCCGCCCGCCCGCCCGCTCGGGACATTGTGTTCCAGCCCCGGCGCGCTGGCAGCGGGCCCAGGCGCTCACACCAGCCTCCTCGCCCTGTTTGTGCTCGCGGCTTGCGCTCGGCGCGCAGCCTCCCGGCCGCCGCAACCATGCGATTGCACGCTGGGGCAGGGGCTGGCCAGCAACCTCCGGGGTGCGCGTGGGCCCCACAGCCCTGCCCACTCACCGGCCTTGGAGCACCCAGGCCTAGCCATCCCCCATTTGCCCCTGGTTGGGTACCCCAGGCTTGGGTGGCGCCTGGATTAGCACAGCTGGGGGAGGGAGCAGGTGTGGGGAGCTCTACGAGCAGAAGGAGCCACCCAGGCTGCCGCCAGCGCTCTCCAGCGCTCAGTCCGTGCCTCTCCAGCGCTCAGTCCAGGAGGCAAGAGGAGGATAGCTGGAGCTCGCCAGCCCCAGACTTGCGAGACCTGGGACGCAGTCATGTGACAACGGAAGCCCGTGTTGAGGGGGCCAATTCAAGCAATCCCCAGGAGGAGCCTCCCCTTTCCTAGCCTCCCTTCCCTGATCCTTCACAGCAGCCTGGAACACGGAGACTCCAGGGATTCCCGGGGCTGGCAAACCAAGCCTAGCCCTTTTGGACGGTTTGGGAAATCCCTGGCAGGACGCCGGGAGTAGGGAGAGCCCAGACACTGGCGGGTGGGTGTGGACGACAGGGTGGAAGAAGGGCAAGGCCAAGGAAGACGACCCCAAGCTGACCCTGGAATCTGACCCTTCCCTGTGTTTAGCTCCAAACCCCCGGTTTATTCAGAGCCACGTTTTCTCCTTACCCATCCTTCTGTGGAAAGACATCACTAAGTGCTGGTCCTAAAGATCCCACTGTCTCCAAACCAGGGAGGGGACAAAGCATTTATATAACACGTCTGCCATGAGGAAGGCTCTGTGTTGGGTCCTGCTAGAGAATGTCACTATGAGGTTAAGACACAGTCCTGAAGTCCTTTGTTCTCTCTCCTTCCCACCTCCACAGTTTGCTGTGCCATTTCTCATGCCAGGAGTGCCCGTCCTCCCTGTCTACCCATCTCTGCTGCTCCAGTTCATAAAGCTTCCTTGAAACAGTGCCAGCCAAATCTGATTCCCATCTCCTCTGAACGCCCAGCACACTCAGTTTGTACCTTTCTCACGGCACAGCGTGTGGCCTGTCTCATATTCTAGCGATCTGTTTACTAATCCTGTTCTTCTAGCCAGATTAGAAAGTCCTTGAGGCAGAAACAAAGTCTGCTTCTTCTTTGAGCCCTCTCCTCTACTGCCCCTGCCTCCCGCCACCATTCCAACTCATCCCCCACAGGCCAGGCTCGGCACCGGAGTTCATGTTCAATAAATATTGGGTGTATTGAAATGATATCCTCCCCTTGGGCAATTGAAGAGACAAACACACTGCATGTTAGGTTAAATAATAACCCAAGCCAGCAGGTGGTGAGTACCAAATGTGTGTAATAGCTATAGGGACTCAGAAGAAAGAAGGTGGTGATATGGGAGAAAGATCCCAGGAGGTTCTAGGCCTTGAGCTGTGTGTGTGTGTGTGTGGAGGAGGAGGAGAGGGGAGGGGTGGATGTGACTCATTCTGGTTGACATCACCACAAAACAACCTCCACGCTAGGCACTTCACATGCATTATCTCTAATATTTAAGGTTGGGGGGATAGGATTGGGAGGCTTGGAGGGGACGGTGCCCAAGCCAGGCCCGCCTTCCCAAAGCCAACCAGAGCACAGAGGCAGCCTTGGATCTGGGCTCCCCACTCTCAGTCCCTGGGCCCTGTCTGTTCTCTGGCCTGCCACTCCTACATACTACACCCAAGAGAGCTGCCCAGCACTGCCTAGTTCTGGATGCACTTTGGTCCCACCCTGGTGAACAACTGCCTGTGTGACCTTGGACAAGGCACTTCCTCGCCGTCATCTGTGCCTCTCTTGCAGCCCTTACAGGCTGTGACTTCCAGCCAGTATCCAAGTGATGTTTGCCGCCTTTCCGGGTGTCACCTAGGCTGCTGTGGCTGTCTGCACCCCACATTCCCCCAAACACCCCATGCATACACACTTATTGCTCCTTCCCAGTCTGGAGCTGCTGAGAGGAACAGGGTACAGAGTGTGAGCAGGGATGGTAGGTTTCCTGTGGTTGCAAAAGGAACATCAGGACTTTCCCTGCGGTGCCCCGAGCTGTGGGAGAAGTGGGGGAGGAGGAGGCAGGGCCAACCTCGAAGGAACCTCTGCTCTCTTCCCTCCCCTTTTTAGTGCTCACAGCTCTCAAAAAGGCTGGTACAGTTTGTTACGCTGGGGCCGGAATGTACCGTGTGTTTCATATGGCCTCTGTCCAGTCCTACACTGGCCGCTTTATATTTATACTTCCTTCTTTAGCTGTGGCATCCTGCTGTCAGTTACCCCTACTCTCATCTCCCCATCTTCCACTTGGGCTCCCCAACCCCCCATGGATCAAGAAATGAGTCTCCTGCTTCCCACTCCCAGTCTTTAGGTTCTAAACTCTTGCTGGGGGTGGAAGGGTGAGGTGCAGAGAGACCCTGTAGAAGTTAAGACTCCAGAAGGGTGAAGTCCCCAGTCCTTTCTCCCATTACCCAGCCTTGAAACTGCCTCTGAAGCTGTGGAATCTCCACACCAGGTCTGGAGTTTCTCTGGACCCTTGAGGCTGATCCCTCTCCCCTTGCTAGCCTTGTTTCCCAAGCATTTTAGCAATATTCCTGAGCCCAGCTAGACAAGCCCAGTGACAGCACTATGTAAGTTGCCTCCAAAAGCTTGGCAGACCTGGTAATCACAGATCCTTCCTTGTCAGTCACAGAGAACAGAGGCAGAGGTGGGGGCCTGGCGGCAGGGAGGGGAATCTACCTATACTGTCACCCGCAGGAGTCACACATTCCTAATGGAATTTGACGCTTGATGATTTCTGAATGATTTTCTGAGTTGTGACCAGTTTAATCTCCTCAAAGTGGCTTAGATATTGAGAGACTAATATGTTTATGATCTGGCCTTCCTCCCACAGGAGCATGGGATATAATTATTCACATCGATGGCTAATCTTGATTGCTTATATGGAGAATTATCTCTGCACAGCAACCCCCACCAGTGTTTGGAACGCAAAGACTGTGGCGCAGGAGACTCACTACTAGACCCATGGTTGAGGTTCAGGTCTTTATTTACAGGATCTCATTTACTCCTCAGAACAATTCTGGGGTGTGGATGCTATGGTTAGCCCTCTTTGACAGTTAAGGAAACTGAGGCTCAGAAAAACAACAGAGCTCAGCTGAGATTCACACTCAGGTCTGTCTGACACCAAAGCCAGCACTTTTTTTTTTTTTTTGAGACAAGGTCTCACCCTGTTGCCCAAGCTGGAGTACAGTGGGGAGATCATGGCTCACTGCAGCCTCAACCTCTGGGGCTCAAGCAATCCTCCCACCTCAGCCTCCTGAGTAAATGTCCCAAGTAGCTGGGATTACAGGTGTGTACCATCACACCTGGCCAAAGCCCGCACTTCAAAATAGTCTTTGAGTTTGCTCAGATTATGTACCTAAAATGCAAATCCTCCATTTCTCAAGCCTCCAGTCTTACTCCCTCCTCCCTTCAAATGAAGGAGAATTCTGCCTCCTTGGAGCTCCTACATGCCTTGAGGCGTGATCTAACAGCTAGAAAATTGTTTTTAGCCCATTTGACAGGCAGCAATCTGGATGCTAGCAAGGCCCCAGAGGACAGTCTCAGCAGTGGAGTTGGACAGACAGGCCTGCTGGCTGTGGGCTCCGTGTGTCTCTTGGCTGCTTGGCATGCCTGCTGCCCCTCACCCTTCACCCAGGAATAAACTGCCTGGTTGTATTGATTTGGCTCTGGGATCCAGAAACCATGGGCTGAGCCTGGGTTCCGGGGCTCTGAAGTCAGGTCTATCTGTGACACCCAGTGACAGTGACACAGCCTCTCTTAGGACCTGTTCACAGCAGACCTTTGGGAGAAAGCACCACCATTATGTCAATCCCTGGCATTTGTATCAGGCTGTGTACATTTAATGTACCTGCCTTAACTCAGTATGATCTTAATATGCCTCTAAAGTAAGAATCAGACCCACTTTCCTGCTGGGAAAACTGAGGCAAGAGCAGCTAAGTTGCATGCTTAAGGGTAAGAAACTAGGTTTGTAGTTGCTGTCTGGGGTACTTTGTTTCCTGTCACAGGGCCTCTCCTGAGCTAAGAGAGGAAAAGTTTTCCAAGATGTCCTGATGATGTGTGGGCTTTCACTCAGCCCTATCACCCAAGGAAGGGACCACAGCACCACGCTGCCCATGCCAACCTTATCTGCCTACCCCCAGGGGATGAAGCAGGAACACCAGACATAATGTATTTAGTTGGCCTGTTCTGGTCTCTGGCAATCTGTCCTCTATGGCTTTCATGGGCACATTTTGTCTTTCTGAACTTCTTCTTTCTCTGAGTTCATTTTTCTTTGTTTATCTTTCCTTCTGAATTTCTCTCTCCTTGTTCACTGAGAGTCCTGTTTGCCTCCATCTATCTGTGTTTACTTTTTATTTTTGCTTTTTATATTTCCAGTCTTCTGGGAATTTTCCCAAGATCCCTTCTACCTTCTTCCCTCCGACACCATCTTGTTTCCGAGAAAGCATCTTCCATTTGTTCCTACCCCCATGCCCTATGCCTCACCTTGTCCCAAGCTTCTTCCAGTGTCAGATTGCTCAGCCTTGTTAATCCAGTGGGTACTTATGGAGCACCTACTGTGTGTCCCAGGAATTGAGTTAATGCCCTAGGAACCAAAGTCTAACACCTGTGCCTGAGCATTTCTTTATTTATTTTTATTTTTATTTTTATTTATTTTTTGAGACAGAGTCTCTCTCTGTTGCCCAGGCTGGAGTGCAGTGGTGTGATCTCAGCTCACTGCAACCTCCGCCTCCTGGATTCAAGCAATTCTTCTGCCTCAGCCTCCCAAGTAGCTGGGATTACAGGCGCCCGCCATCACGCCCGGCTAATTTTTTGTATTTTTAGTAGAGACAGCATTTCACTGTGTTGGCCAGGATGGTCTCGATCTCCTGATCTCATGATTCACCCACCTTGGCCTCCCAAAGTGCTAGGATTACAAGTGTGAGCCACCACGCCTGGCCATGCCTGAGCATTTATTAAGCACCTACTGTGTGCGTGCCAAGTATTGTGCTACAAACTGGGGATACAAAACCTGGTCGCTGCCCTCCTATGGGCTACTTGGGAAGTCTGAGTCCCTAGTTTACTTAAAAACAGATCATTATAATGTCTTGGGAAGTTGGGGACTGGGTGTGACCAGAGCAGAAGGTTCAGGGAGAGAGGAACTGGCCAGGCAGAGCAAGGGTGCAGGGCGTTCCAGGTAGAAGGAACAGTGTGTATAAAAGCATACAGGCGTGAAGCAGCCCGGTGTTCTCTGGTGGGCACTGGGAGTTGTTTGGTCTGGCGGGACATGGAGTGCAGGTTGGAGAGCCCGGGGAGATGAGGCCAGAGGCAGGCAAGCCCAGATGGTGCAGAACCTCGTGTTCCAACAAGAGTTGACCTTTATCCTGGAGCAGCCGAAAGCCCAGGCAGCCTCATGGTTCCCTGCAGCCCGGGAGCTTCAGAGCTGAGTCTGGGTCAGAGCCAGGCCCAAAGCACTCTCCTCTGATCCCCCATTAGCCCACATTCACAGCCCTCAGCAAGGCCTGTGAGAGTTAGTCACTTAAATATAATGCTATTTCCAAAGCTCATTCATTCATTCATAAATGTTTAGCAAGCTCTGATGTTTGCCAGGTGCTGCTCTGAGCACCATGAATGGGTCATTAAACCCCACAGAGGCTCCAGCTTTCAAGAAACGTATATCCTTGGCAGTTGGGAAGGGGACAGACCATAAAAAACCAAACAGAACAAAGAAAGAAAATTTCAGATCACGATATGTGCAAATAAGAAAATGAAACAGGGATGCAATGGAGTGTGATGGGCGTCTGCTGAGTAGTCAGGGAAGGCTGCTCTGAGGAAGGTTATGTTTGAGCTGAGACCTGGTTGACAAGAACAAACCAGTCATGTGAACATCTGCAGGCTGAGGGTTTCGGGCACAGGAAACAGCACAGCACATGCAAAGTCCTCAAGGCATGAAAGAGCTTTGTGTTTTCCAGGTTTAGAAAAAAGGCTGGGTTCAAATCCACCACTCTTCAGTAATCCTCTGCAAGGATTATTATACCCATTTTGTAGAGATGGAAACTGAGGCTTGGTCAGGAAGGTTAGTTTGTTGATCAGAATCACAACTGGGAGTACACATTTTGGCTGTAAAGCCACTATTGTCGGCTGGGCATGGTGGCTCACGTCTGTAATCCCAGCACTTTGGGAGGCCGAGGCAGGCAAATCACCTGAGGTCAGGAGTTCGAGACTAGCCTGACCAACATGGAGAAACCCCGTCTCTACTAAAAATACAAAATTAGCCGGGTGTGGTAGCACATGGCTGTGGTCCCAGTTACTCGGGAGGCTGAGGCAGGAGAATCATTTGAACCCAGGAGGCGGAGATTGTGGTGAGCCGAGAGCATGCCATTGTACTCCAGCCTGGGCAACAAGAGCGAAACTCCATCAAAAAAAAAAAAAAACCACTATTTTTGGGGTATTTTGGGGTGTGTGCACGTATGTGTGTGGTTTTTTTTTAATAAAAGCATCAAGTTCAGCAACCATGTGTCCTAAATTATCTAGAATGGTCAAATTTTTAAAATTCTTTTTTTTTTTTTTTGGAGATAGAGTCTCACTCTGTTTCCCATGTTTCCCAGGCTGGAGTGCAGTGGCATGATCTCAGCTCGCTACAACCTCCACCTCTCAGGTTCAAGCAATTTTCCTGCCTCAGCCTCCCAAGCAGCTGAGATTACAGGCGCCTGCCACCACGCCTGCCTAATTTTTGTATTTTTAATAGAGACGGGGTTTCACCATGTTGGCCAGCCTGGTCTCAAACTCCTGACCTCAGGTGATCCACCCACCTCAACCTCCCAAAGTGCTGGGATGAAAGGCGTGAGCCACCGTACCCGGCCCTAAAATTCTTACTGTCTCCTGGACAGTCATCTTGGACATGCTCTGTGTTCCATAACATGACTTCAAGCCTTGTCTTTGTCATGTACTACCAGTGGGATCCTAGACTAGCATTTCAGCACTTTAAGCCTCAGTTTCCTAATTTGTAAATAGGGAGGAATTGTAATCATTCCAATATCACAGGCTTGCTGGGAGGATTAAATGAGATCATCCACATCAGGGTTAGCACAGTGCCTGGAATGGCGTACCTGTGAAATTAATGGTGATTCTTCTTTATTGTTACCTTGGGAAATGGAGGCCAACTGCAGGATGATGGTGGCTCCAAGCAGCTGGGGACCCAAAACATGCACAGAGAAAGAGAGACCAACAATGTGAAGCCTCTGATGCATGAGACAGGCAGGGGAGTGGTGGGAGGAGAGAGCAAGAGTGAGCAGCCAGGAGGGCCTCTTCCCTTCCCTTTACCCAGCCTCTCACTCCTCTGCTAGGATCCTACATTGACACATCTTGTACTTCCTGTTTCCAGGGAAATTCCTCACTGCCAGACTGCACCCACCCTTGAGGACCTCACAATCTCTTTGGGCAGAGCAGAAGCCATACAGAGACAGGGACTACGAAGCAACAATCCCCAGCCCTGTGTGTTCAAGGAGCCCCCGAGGGGCAGGCAGCCACGCTGCAGAAGGCTAGCCTCACCGACCCCCAGGGAGCCCGGCGTGGGCTGCAGGGACAGAACGCTTCTCAGAGGAGGTAGGGACCCCATGGAGTACGTGACACCGGGCCCTCCAGCTGCATGCTCCAGTTAGCAGGACAGAGACCCCTCCCCACCCATTCCCAGCCTTCCCTGGCTTCCTGCTCTGCTGCTGGGAGGCCCTGTCACCACACATGCGCGTGCACGCGCTAACACACACACCCCTCCCAGGCACCCCCGGAAGACCAGCTGCAGCTGGGGGTGGGGGTGCACAGAGCACAGCCAGGGTTCTCAGATCCCTAGTCTGCTCTCCCACCCCGCCCTAGCCCCCAACTGCCGAGCTGCTTCTAGGTTTAAAGCAAAACATGACTCTGTCCTTCCTGCTGCTCAGTGGCAGCAACACTGCCTCGGGTTATTTTTAGCAGGGATGCAGGGAAGGCACAGTTCTCCTTGACTTTAACTAGGGACAACCCCCAACCCCCAGCCAAGACTCACTGGAGGAGGCCGGGTACGGAAACCCCCCTCCCAGAAAGGGGAAATGGTGTGTTTTCTGTTCCTTCAATTCACTAGAATGGGAGTTGCAGTCAAGCTTGGGGTTGAACTGATGGGAAATTCTAGGTTCCAAAGCCTATGTGTGGGCTCTGCCCCATTCCTGGTCTCTGTGTTTCCATGAATCCGGGAAGCGAGAGGCACACGGTGTCTGGAGTGCCCCGTCTGTGGGTGTTGATGGGATCCCTGGGAAACTGTTTGGTTATAGCCAGGCTCTGTGGACTACACAGGGGCACCAGGCATTGTGGGTGGTGTTTCACAGGCGCTGGCTAAATAATTCATTAAACTGAGCATGTCCATTCCTTGTATTTTTCCCTATGTGTATCTTTTAGATGCTAGCAGTGCTTTATGAGGTATAATGTACATACATTCCACATACAGTAAAATGCACAAATCTTAAGTGTACAGCTTGATGAATTTTGACAAATATATCTGCCCATGTAACCATCACCTAGATCAAGATTTCAGACATTTTCACCACCTCCAAATTCCTTTGTGCCCTCTTCCAGTCAGTCTCCACCGCAGAGGCAACTGATTCTGATTTCTATCTATCACCATAGATCATGTGTGTGTTTTACAAAGTTAAAAGAAATACAGCTGCTGTCATAGAAGAGGGAAATGAGCAATAAAGTTCTTAACATGAAAGGGAGGCCTCAAAAAAGGGGGTTACTGGAACTGGAAAAAAATGAAGGTATCATTGGCCTGGGAAACAGGAGGTTTCAGACTCAGCCCAACCCCTCAGGGTTGGGACCAGAGGGCTTGGGACACTTCTTGGAGCAGAGAGGCTGTGAGTTGGGAGGGGGCAAGGGGAGGGTCAGCCGTGGCTTAGGCCCAGCTGCCTCCTGTTCTGCTAGAGGTCCCTGCCCCTCCTCCCGGCCCTCCCCACCGCGCAGTTTCAGCAAGGCCGAGGCTGCAAGGAAAGGTTCTCTCAGGGGCATCCCCCCAGAGGGAGAGTTTAGGGCCCCTGTGTAGTTGGGTTATTTGTTTTTCTTGCCTTCCTCTTCAAGGTCTGGGACTCCTACATCCTTTGTCCTGCCTGGGAAGGGGAGAGGCTGAGGCTGTCAAAGTACAGTGCTAGGGAAGAGTCACGATGCTTTTCATTCTGTCCTTCCTTTCTTCATTCAGAAACAGTTATCTGAGCACCTATGTCGTGCCGTAGATTCTGCCAGGTGCTGGGGATAGGAGGATAACTAAGCCACATTTTAGCTTGCTATGGAGTCCCAGTTGGCATGCCCGGGTGAGGCCAGGCCTTATACCTCCTTCATATTGGAGATGAGGGGCCCAGAGAGGGGAAGTGACTTATTCAGAATCACACAACTAGCTGCAGGCAGAGGAAGGCAAAGAACAGGGATCCCTGATTCAGCCCTAGATGGGGACAAGAAAGCAAAGGAAACCAAACCAACAGCCGACTCCCCGGTGTTCCCTCCTGCAAGCTTTTTAGGATAACAAAAAGCACTGACCTGGAGTAAGAGGACCTCATTTCTACTGCTAGGTCTTAGAAACACTTCCTCTCTCTGGGGGTCTCAGCTTTCTTCCATGAACACGCGGGAGGCAGCTTGCAGGGGACCTCTGACTCTCGCAAGCACACCCCGCATTCTCCTGCCTCTGTGCCTTTGCTCGGGTTGTTTCTGCCGCCTGGAATGCCCCCTTTCCCCTCCCACTTCCTTCCTCTGACATTCTCCTAATCATTTATGGCCTAATTCAAATGCCACCCCCAGAGGCCCCCCAGTCCTTGGGCATCTGGGGAGTGGTGTCACCCAGGTCTCCACTACCAGAACAGACAGAGCCTCCTCCATTTTGCAACCCTCCCATCCTAGGGCACAGCCTTCCAGGGAGATGGGGTCAGTCACTTTTGGAGGAATTGAAGGGATTTATTCCTCCCGCCCTACACTTTCACATGCTCCTTTTCAACATTCAGAGACTGATGTCATCCTTCTGCTGGGCCTCCAAGACATTGTGCTTTCTACTGGCCATGCCAGCCCAGGCTGGAGCATCAAACTTGGGCACTTCTGGCAAAGGTGGCTGCCCTGGGAGGTGACCCCAGGAAGGACAGCGGGGCCTCAGCCAGAAGCACAGCTGCCCCACCTCAGTTGTCCATCCTTATTCACAAACACCCGAGCAGAAATCCTCCTTCCACCACAAACACATGAATCCTGTTCCCACAACCATATCCAGACCCACTCCTACCTGCCTGCCCACAACAGCAAGTTTGCGAAAATGTCCCCCACTGCTCCCACAGCTCCCCTGCCCCTCCCATGGGTGGGCATTGTCACGGGTGTACATTCATTGCACATACACACAGGGCACACACAGACATGCACATGGGCGCATAATGGGCAACACAGATGTGGACACATGCATGCATACACACAGATGCATACATGGGCACATAGCCCCACAAACACATGTGCACATGGAGCACACACTCACACATACATGAACACACGGGCACACAGGCACATGTATGCACACACGGGCGCACAGGCACACACACTCACACGCTGTCTCATGATAGGGGGCTCCTCTCCACCCTCAGCTCTCAGGCGAGCCTAGCTCACACGCCTTGAGCTGAGGACGCTGTAGGGGAAATGTGGGCTCAGTTGCTGGTTCCCAGCTGCCTCTGGCTTTATATCCAACTGGAGTCTTTTCTATTAATTTTTCCTACTGATGGCTCTATGGGAATGAGAGAGTGCACAAGAGCTGTGGGTTTACTCTGAGACAGCACCTTGTTTGGGTGCCTGGCAGGAATGGGGATGGAGGGGTGGGGTAAGGATTCCATCACTTCTAGGAACAAAGGTCTCCAAGGAGCTGAGGTTTGGTGAGACCAGTAAACACAAGGCTGGTCTTTCCTCTCACTGCCACACTCCTCCCTCCAGCCCATCCATTCTTCCCATTGCTGCAGATGCCCCAGGCCCATGCTCTCCCCTATGGGGAGGTGGGAAGGCTTGGAAGAGGGCTCAGTCCCAAGGTTGATGTGGCAGCTTTGGGACTGGCAGCAGGGTTCCAAGCTGTCTAGACCCCTTCAACAGAAGGGTGGCTTCTCTCAGACTCCTCCAGGGCAGCACAGCAGAAATCCAGAGACCAGCCAGTTAGGGGAAAATGTTTGCGACCCAGTTACCAGATCTCAAGAGTTGGGCAGGGAGGAAGCTTGGATTCAATTAAACCCGATTCAGCTGCAGTCACTGAGTACAGAGCATGTACCTGGGATGGGTTGGGGCAGGTAGGAAGGGTGAGGGGTGGCACAGAAATCACAAGACACAGTAACTGTCTTCTAAGGGTACGTGTGTCTTGGTGTGAGAGACTGGGGAACATCACATAGGCAGAAGAACTCCCGAGAGTGGAACTCAGACACAACGTGCTGCACACTGAGGCCATCGCCTCTGCCCACCCCTCCCAGAGCATACAGACACTGCCACTTGCCTGATCTTCCTGTTATCTTCCCTATTTTGTTTTTCTTTTAGAGTCAGGGTTTCTGTTGCCCAGACTGGAGTGCAGTGGCACAATCATAGCTCACTGCAACCTTGGACTCTTGGGCTCAAGTGGTTCTCCCACCTTGGACTCTCGAGTACCTAGGACTATAGGTGTGTGCCACCACACCCAGCTAATTTTTTTTTTTTTTTTTGAAACTGAGTCTCACTCTGTTGCCAGACTGGAGTACAGTGGCGCGGTCTTTGCTCACTGCAACCTCCACCTCCTGGGTTCAGGTGATTCTCCTGCCTCAGCCTCCCAAGTAGCTGGGATTACAGGCATGCGCCACCATGCCCAGCTAATTTTTGTATTTTTAGTAGAGATGGGGTTTCTCCATGTTGGTCAGGCCGGTCTTGAACTCCCGACCTCAGATGATCCACCCACCTTGGCCTCCCAAAGTACTGAGATTACAGGCTTGAGCCACTGCGCCCTGCCCTCACCCAGCTTATTTTTTAAAATGTTTTTAGAGACGAGGTCTCCCTACCTTGTGCCCAGGCTGGGCTCGAACTCCTGGCCTCCAGCAATCTTCCTACCTCGGCCTCTTGAGTTGCTGGGATTACAGATTTGAGCCATTGCCCCCAGCTGTCTCCCCTATCTTGGTAACTAATGTCACATGGCAGCCCAGGACAGAAACTTCTGGGCCACCCTAGATTCTTACCTCCCCTATCCCATCCAATCAGTCCTCACATCCCATGGGTTATTCTTGTCCCATCCTTTCCATCCAACCCCTCCTTCAGGCCTCACCACCACTGCCTTGGCGTTTCTCACCGCTTCCCTCCCAGGGCTTCTAATGGCACAGGGGCTGGAAGGATCTCACCTTCAGGTTTATACCATCCTCTCTCTCCGTTCTCCACACGGATGCCAGAGTGATCTCAAACTCCTGACCTCAGGTGATCTGCCCACCTTGGCCTCCCAAAGTGTTGTGATTACAGACATGAGCCACCACGCCCAGCAGAACACAGAGTATTTTTGAAGAAAATACATTTTGAGAGTAAAATCCTATACATCTTTTTTTTTTTTTTTGAGACAGAGTTTCGCTCTTGTCACCCAGGCTGGAGTGCAATGTCTCCATCTCAGCTCACTGCAACCTCTGCCTCCCGGGTTCAAGCAATTCTCCTGCCTCCCGGGTTCAAGCAGGCACCTGCCACCACACCCTGCTAATTTTTGTATTTTTAGTAGAGGCGGTGTTTCACCATGTTGGCCAGGCTAGTCTCAATCCCCTGACCTCAGGTGATCTGCTCACCTCAATCTCCCAAAGTGCTGGGATTAGAAGCATGAGGCACCGTGTCTGGCCTTATTTTTTGTTTTTTTGTTTTGTTTTGTTTTGTTTTTTTCTGAGTCTCACTCCATTGCCCAGGTGGGAGCGTGGTGGCATGATCACAGTTCACTGCAGCCTGGACCTTTTGGGCTCAAGCAATCCTCCCGCCTCAGCCTCCCAAATCATTGGAATTACAGGTGTGAGCCACCTTGCCCAGCCCATCTTGCTTTTTAAATAGAATTTATGTGAATCTCCAAGCCTAAGATTTTTCTTTTCTTTTCTTTGAGACTGAGTCTTGCTCTGTCACCCAGGCGGGAGTGCAGGGGCGCGACCTCTGCTCCTGTGTTCAAGTGATTCTGCCTTAGCCTCCTGAGTAGCTGGGATTCAGGATTACCCTGAAACCCTGTCTCTACTAAAAATACAAAAATTAGCAGGGTGTGGTGGCAGGCGCCTGTAATCCCAGCTGCTCAGGAGGTTGAGGTAGGAGAATTGCTTGAACCCGGGAGGCAGGCACCATCATGCCCAGCTAATTTTTGCATTTTTATTAGAGATGGGGTTTCACCATGTTGGCCAGGCTGGTCTTGAACTCCTGACCTGAAGTGATCCACCCACCTCAGCCTCCCAAAATGCTGGGATTACAGGTGTGAGCCACCATGCTTGGCCGCCTAAGATTTTTCAAGTCAGTGAAGAGAGATGTCCTCATAACCCCCTAAGGACCTGCTTAACCATGGATGGGTGTCAGCCCCTTACTAAGCAAGCCTTGTGGTTTTATGCCCCCAGGAGACGGACCCACTGAGAAGTGACCCCAGGCCTCAGTTGAAAGAGCCTCACGTCTCAGTGGATGGACTGGGGACAGATTGTTCCAATCAGGGATGTCTGTGAGGGATTTCTGGAAGAGGTGAGATTTGGGCTGAGTCTTGACAGATTTTGACAGTCAGAAGGAAGGGAGAAGGGCAGGAAGTCAAGAAAATATTTGGACCCCGAGGCTTAGTAGTTGGACAGGCAAGGCAGGGACGCAGGGGAGAGAGGATGTGAGGGTGTGAGTCCAGAGAGGCAGGTCACAGCCCTCCTGGGTGGCTGCACAGTTTTGGACAAGTGGTTGCTTTTTACATTCTCTGCTACCGTTTATGCAAATTGAGCACTTAAGTCTGGGAAAAAGCTCACATGAGAATCCCCAGGGCAGGAGCGTTTGCTGATCCCTGGGTCCCCACCCTCCACCTAAGCTGCTTCAGCCTCGTACACTGACTTCTGAGAGGTGTTGTGGCTTAGAGTATATGTCACAGCTCTGCTGCTTGCTAGAAGGGCAGGTCTTTTAAAACCTCTGTGCCTCCATTTCCTTAACTGTCAAAGGGTGGTAGTGTCTATCTCATAAGGTTGTTGTTGGAGACTAAATTAGTTAAGGCACCTCAGACCATCTAGACCACCAGCTTCATTAAGGGCTTAGTAGACATTAGCTAATATTGTCACTGGATCCAACTGTCTTCATAATGAGGCAAAATTCCATTGGACTGTCCCTCTTCTAGGCCACAGGATTTGGCCTTGGCTGCTGCCTCATTCTAGTCCTAGGGTTCCCTCAACAAGTGTGGCTCCCGTTGACCTGAGCCACATCCTTGTCACTCACCACATGCCCCAAGGAGTCACTCCCCTCTTTTTGCCCCTGCCCACTTATGCCCACTCTACTGATACTGGCTTCTTGTTTTAAGATTTTTTCTTTCTTTCTTCTTCTTCTTCTTTTTTTTGGGGGGCAGGAACCAGATCTTGCATTGTCACCTGGGCTGGAGTGCAGTAGGGTGATCATGGCTCACTGCAGCCTTAACCTCCTGGGCTCAAGTGATCCTCCCACCTCAGCCTCCTGAGTAGCTGGGACTACAGGCACCCACCACCACACCGGCTTTGGGATAAAATTAGTTTTGCTTTGTGCCCACAGGACCTGGACAGGACAGCAAAACTGTGATGAGAGTTTACTAAATAGTTTTGGGGAGTGACCAGGCCACACGGCCAGCTTCAGTTCTAGGGTCGGCCCAGTTCCTGCCGTCAGAAGTGAGTCTCAGAAGGCGAGGCACTGGTGCCTCAGCATCTCCCTGAGGGGAGCCAGCTTACTGCCCTGCATGTTGCCAGGCTTGGGAGATACCTGTTGGTGGTTTGCATGCCAGGGTGAAAGCAGCATCTGGCTATGCAATGGCAGCCCTCAGATCTCTGGGAACTAGGCTGGGATGGTAGACAAATCTGGCTCCTTGCTGTGAAGGGGCAGGTAGTGAGGGGATTGGCTTACAAAATGGAGCCTGGGCCCTTTCCTAGTGCCAGGCCCTACGAGCTGTTCCTTAGCAAACCATGAGGGCCTCCATGCTTCTCTTTGAACTTCCAGGTGTATCTCCCTGCAAGATAACTACCACCTTATCATACTTACCCTCCTTACCCACTTCTGGGGCTTTCTCCTGACACCTCCCATTCTACAAAAGCCTTCTCTAAGATTCCGCTGTAAAATGGAAACAAACATCTCTGTGGCGAGGGCTGAGAGGATAGAGTTGACCTTAATAGTTAGAAATTCCAGGTGACGGGCTTAATTTACTTTGGTGCAGGGGATAAAGGGAAAATAGAGAGCGGGTAACAAACAATTATTTGCAAGCTATTTTCTAGAAAATACAGAGAGGCCCCGTGTGGTGGCTCATGCCTATAATCCCAGCACTTTGGGAGGCCGAAGTGGGAGGATTGCTTGAGCCCAGAAGTTTGAGGCCAGCCTGGGCAACATAGGGACATGCTATTTCTACATTTTTTTTTTTTTTAATTAGCCCAGTGTGATTGTACGCACCTGTAGTCCCAGCAACTTGGGAGGCTTAAGTAGGAGGATCATGAGCCAGGAGTTCAAGGTTACAGTGAACTGTGATTGCACCACTGCACTCTAGCCTGGGCGATAGAGCGAGACTGTCTCAAAAAACAAAAAACAAAAAAACAGACAGAAGTAGAAACATAATGTACCAGACTAGTAAGTACACACACACACCGTGTGTTTTTAATCAACTTTACAGGGGCATAATTTACATACAATAAAATGCACCTGTTTAAGTATACAGTTTGATGAGTTTTGACAAATGTTTACCTATGTAATGTCTATCACAATGTAGATTAGTTCCTCCACTCTAAAAGTTTCCCCGTTTCTTTTTCTTATCTTTCTTTCTTTTCCTTTCCTCCCCTCCTCTCCCCTTCCCTCCACTCCCCTCCCTTCCTCTCCTTTCCTCTCCTTTTCTTTCCTTTCCTCTCCTTTCGTTTTTTTGAAGTGGAGTCTTGCTCTCTTGCCCAGGCTGGAGCACAGTGGCACAGCCTCTGCTCACTGTAGCCTCCACCTCCCGGGTTCAAGCAATTCTTCTGCCTTGGATCCTGAGTAGCTGGGATTACAGGCACCTGCCACCACGCCCTGCTAATTTTTGTATTTTTAGTAGAGACAGGGTTTCACCATGTTGGCCAGGCTGGTCTTGAACTCCTGACCTTAGGTGATGCACCCACCTTGGCCTCCCAAACTGTTGGGACTACAGGCATGACCCACAGCTCCCGGCCTTCTTTTTTTTCTTTTGAGACAGGGACTTACTCTGTCCGGCCCAGGCTGGAGTGCAGTGGTGAGATCACAGCTCAGGGAAGCCTCCACTTCTCAGACTCAAGTGATCATCTCACTTCAGCCTCCCAAGTAGCTCGGACTACAGGTGCGAGCCACCACACCTGGCTTTTTTTTTTTTTTTCTTTTTGTAGCAACAGAGTTTCGCCATGTTGCCCAAGCTGGTCTTGACTTCCTGGACTCAAGTCATCTGCCTACCTCAGCCTCCCAAAGTGATGGGATTACGGGCATGAGACACTGCACCGGCTGTCTTTGTTTCTTTTTGCAATCAATCCCTACCTGGTCCAAGCAAGGGCCCATCCCTACCTGGTCCAGTCTGCTTTTTATCAATATGGATTAGATTTATATTTCCTAGAATTTTACATAAATGGAGTCATACAGTATGTACTCTTGTATCTGGCTTCTTTTGCTCAACATAATGTTTTTGAGATTTGTTCATGTTTTTGCACATATTAAGTAGTTTGCTCCCTTTTATGGCTGTATTGTATTCCACTAGATGGTTATAGTACAGTTTATTTATTCATTCTTCTGTTGATGGACATTATGGTTGTTTGTTGTTTCGGGCTATTATGAAAAAGTTGCTGTGAACACTCTTGTACAACTCCTTTTGTGGACACATGTTTTTATTTGTCTTGGGAGCAGAATTGCTGAGTCGTATGGCAAATGTGTGTATGCTTAACTTCAAAATAAACTGCTAAACTGTGTTCCAAAGTGACTGTATGTTCTCACCAGCAAAGTATGACAGTTCCAACTGTTCCACATTTTGGCCAGCTCTTGGTATCATTGGCTTTTTATTTTTCACACTTTTTTTTTCTTCTTTTTTTGAGACAAGATCTCACTCTATCACCCAGGTTGGAGTGTAGTTGTGCAATCATGACTCACTATAGCCTCAACCTCTCTGGGCTCAGGTGATCCTCCCCCTCAGCCTCCTGAGTAGCTGGAACTATGGGCACACACCACCATGCCCAGTTAGTTGTTTTATGTTTCGTAGAGACCAGGTTTCCTAAGTTGCCCAGGCTGGTCTTGAATTCAAGCAATCCTCCTACTTCAGCCTCTCAAAGAGCTGAGATTACAGGCATGAACCACTGCACCCAGCCCTATGTTTTGCACTTCTGGTTAGGTGCGGAGTATCTCTCGCTGAAGCACACAGATGCTGCCCTACTACCTTTTCTGAAGCTACTTTTCCTGCCCCTTGGTCTTCCGCAACTGCTCTGAGCATCCTTCTGCTTCTGCATGTGCTAGGATCATTTCCTGGAATTCTCATCATTTGGGCCTTAGCCCAGATGTTACCTCCTCAGAGATCTTCCCTCACTACCCTCTCTAATGGAATTCTCAACACTTTTTATCACATTACCCTGTTTGTCCCGTGAGAACATAAGCTCCATGAACAAACATATCTTGTCTGTTTTGTTTACCTAAAAGCCGTGCCTTAAAGATCACAGATGCTCAATATATATTGCTGAATGGACTTGCAAGTTTAAAATGTATGTTCAACATATTGACCTTTGGGGTCCTGGGAATGAAAGCGTTTGCATAACATCACATCAGAAATATTTAAAGCCTAAGTTATTTTTATTGTCTGGGACTGTTCTCTTTTGCATGTAAATATCTTAAAATCCTACAAATATATGAAACAAGAAAGAAAAGAAAAAACAACCATAGTTTCATCAAACTATGTTGATTTTTAAAAAATCAAATTGTTATGGTTTAGAAATACAAATCATTTTTTAATTAGTTTAAAACTGATTTTTTAAAGTTCACTTTTGAATAAGTTATATTTGCACATGGTGAAAAATTCAAACAGTATATACTTCTGGAAAATGCTGCCCATATGCAAACATAGTTATATCTTTCTGCACTTTTTTCCAAAAATAGTATCATACTGTATGCATTGCTTGCACCTTGCTTTTGCATTTAACAATTTATCTTAGAAATCATTCCACGTCATTATATGTGATATGGTTTGGACCCGGTGGGAGGTAATTGAATCATGGGGGCAGGTTTTTCCCATGCTGTTCTCATAATAGTGAATAAGTCTCATGAGATCCGATGGTTCTTTAAGGGGGAGCTTTCCTGCACAAGCTCTCTTCGCCTGCCGACATCCACGTAAGATGTGATTTGCTCCTCCTTGCCTTCCATCATGATTGTGAAGCCTCGCCAGCTATGCGGAACTGTAAGTCCAATTAAACCTCTTTCTTTAGTAACTTGCCGAGTCTCAGGTATGTCTTTATCAGCAGCATGAAAACAGACAAATATAATATGTATCAGTTAAGATTAGATCTGGCTGCTGGTGAAAGAAAATTAAAAACATCAATGCCTTGCAAAATTAGACATTGATTTGTCTCTCTAATGAAGTCCAAAGGTAAGTGGCCAGACAATACTAAGATTCCATAATTATCAGGGACCTAGGATCCTTCTATCGTTTTTATGCCATCTTCAACATGGGGCTTCTACCTCATGTTCCAACATGACTGTCTGAGCTCCTGCCATTACATCTACATCTATCTAGGAAAAAAAAAAAAAAAAAACTTTAACAAGAACACAGGGGCCCACCTACCAGCAAAGGAGGCTGGAAAATTTATTCTTTATTTCAAATAGCCATGTGCCCAGCTCAAAAATCAGAGGGGAAGAGGAGGATGGATAGTGGGGCACAACTAGCAATCTCTGTTATAAGTATACATAGATTTGCCTCATTTAAAAAAACGCTATATAGAATTCCATTGTACAAGGCCAGGTGCGATGGCTCATGTCTGTAATCCCAGCACTTTGGGAGGCCAAGGTAGGTGGATCATCTGAGGTCAGGAGTTTGAGACCAGCCTGGCCAACATGGTGAAACCCCACCTCTAGTACATATACAAAAATTAGCCAGGCATGGTGGTGCACACCTGTCCCAGCTACTCAGGAGGCTGAGACAGGAGAATCTCTTGAACCTGGGAGGCGGAGGTTGCAGTGAGCCAAGATCACACCACTGCACTCCAGCCTAGGCGACAGAGGGAGACTCTGTCTCAAGAAAAAGAATTCCATTGTACGAATGTACCATTATTTATTTAATCAGTTGGCAGGCCTTAAGTTATTTATACTCAGCACAAATGATGCTGCAAGGAACTAGATCTTTATACCTACCTACTTCCTTGGCATATATGGGAATATTTCTGCAGGAAAAATTCCTAGGAGTGGAATTATTAGGTCAAAGACTGTGTTAGTTCTTGCCAAATTTCCCTCTGAAGAAGTTTCATCAACCTTTGCTCTTACCAATAATATTTTCCCACACCTTGACCAACCTACTGTATTACAAAACTGTAGCAATCTTCTGGGGAGAAAATGATGTATCCTTCTGACAGGTATAACATGGTCTTGGTTTACATTTCTCTTATCACAAGTTAGGTCAGAAGTCATGAGATCATGTCCTTTGCCAGAACATGGAGCTGGAGGCCATTATCCTTAGCAAACTAATGCAAGAACAGAAAACCAAATACCGCATGTTCTCACTTGTAAGTAGGAGCTAAATGATGAGAACACATGGACACAAAGAAGGGAACAACAGATACTGGGGCTTACTTGAGGGTGGAGGGTGGGAGGAGAGAGAAGGGAGAGGATCAGAAAAAATAACTATTGGGTACTAACTTAGTACCTGGGTAACAAAATAATCTGTACAACAAACTCCCTTAACGTGAGTTCACCTGTATTACAAACCTGCACATGTATCTCTGAACCTAAAATAAAAGTTAAAAAAACAAGTTAGGTCAAAAGTCTTTTCATACTTACCAGTGATCTAAATTATGAAAGTAGTTCAAGTATCTGGTAATACACTTAAAACAATCTAAAGAGAAATACAATAAAAACGAGTCCTTTTTCCTACCCTAGATTCCCAGTCCCATCCCCTTAGGCATAACCATCATTAAGAGTTTCTTGCATATCTTTCCGTAAAGTTCCACCGGAACTTTAATTACATTTAACTATACATATAACATTTTTAAAAAGCAGAAGTGGGAGTATCCATTATATTCTGTTCTATGCTTTGCTTTTTCACCTAATATATTTTATAGATCTTTTTATGTAAGTACATAGATACATATCATATTCTTTTAAATTGTTGCATATGTTGAATGGCAAAGCCATAATTTAGTAAAACAATCTCCTACTACTGATGATCAAATTATCTTTAGTTTCTTGCTGTTACAAATACCGCAGAGAACATCGTTGTATACACAGTTTGGCCAACATGTAGGAGTACAGCTATAGAATGAATTCCTGGAAGTGGAATATTAGGTCATTGAGTATGTGGGTTTTAAAATTTGATAAACATTGCTAAATTATCTGCCAAACAGGTTACCCAATCTTCACTCTCACAAACGAAAATGGCTTTGCCCTATTTCCCACATCCTTACCTATATTGTATATTATCAAACTTTTAAATCAAGTAGATACAAATGGCATATCATTATATTAAATTGCATAATTTTCATTATGAGTGAGGTTCAGTATCCTCTGATGTATTTCTTTTTTTTCTTTTTCTTTTTTTTTTTTGAGACAGAGTTTCGCTCTTGTTGCCCAGGCTAGAGTGCAATGGCACGACCTTGGCTCACTACAACCTCCGCCTCCCAGGTTCAAGTGATTCTCCTGCCTCAGCCTACTGAGTAGCTGGGATTACAGGTGCATGCCACCACACCTGGATAATTTTTGTATTTTTTGTAGAGACGGGGTTTTGCCACATTGGCAAGGCTGGTGTCTAACTCCTAGCCTCAAGTGATCCACGTGCCTGGGCCTCCCAAAGTGTTGGGATTACAGGCGTGAGCCACTGCATCCAGCCAGTGTTTTCTCTTATATTATCTTTATAGTTTCATCTTTTACCTTCAGATCTTTGATTCATCTGGAGCATTTTTGTTGTAAGAAATGAGGTAAGGACCTAGTTCCCCTCACCCTCCTCACCCCCAGATAGCTAATCAGTTTTTCCACCATTGTTGTTGAATACTTAAACGTTTCCTCACTGCTCTGAAACGTCCATAGGTAGTTAGAACTATTTCTATGTTTTATATCATTTCATTTGTATGATTTGATTAAAATAAATTTGCAGGCCGGGCACGGTGGCTCACGCCTGTAATCGCAGCACTTTGGGAGGCCGAAGCAGGTGGATCATGAGGTCAGGAGTTTGAGACCAGCCTGCCCAACATGGTGAAACCCTGTCTCTACTAAAAATACAAAAATTAGCTGGGTGCATTGGTGTGTGCCTGTAGTCCCAGCTACTCAGGAGGCTGAGGCAGGAGAATCGCTTGAACCTGGTAGGCGGAGGTTGCAGTGAGCCGAGATCACGCCATTGTACTCCAGCCTGGGTGACAGAGTGAGACACTGTCTAAATATATATATATATATGTGTATATATATATGTACACACACACATATATATATTTGCATTTCACATGGCAGAATCAAATTGTTTTAGTGACAGTTTTGTACTATGTTTTCATCTCTGGTGGGGCTATAATTCTTTTTCAGAATTTTCATAGCAATCTTTACATGCACATTTTTCCAAGTGAATTTTAGAATCAGTTTGTCAAGGCAAAAAAAATCATATTGTCATTGGGATTGCAAACAGTAAGTATTTTTGTACCTCAGTCTACAAAAATATACAATTTATAAACAAAGGCCTATAAGTGATATATGGTATCTATAAATCCCACAAAACATGTTGACAAGCTATTAGGCCTTCTCCTGAGGCTCCCAGTGATCTTGGTGTCTCAAAGCAGCTTCTGCAACTGGGAAATTGCCTCAGGAGCTAAATCCAGCCACCCAGATATATTCCTAGTTTTCTGAGCAATAAAGATGGAAAACCATTCTTTCCTCTTGAGGTGTCACTGGTACAACCAAGTGAAGGCAGTAGGTGCTGCATTGGAGTTCAGCACCTTAGGAAGAACAAAAAGAAGCAGCTTCAGATCTGGCAGTGGTCATCCTGGAAATACAGCGGGCAACAGGCTTCTCTGGGCTCTCAATTACTTGTCTGTGACTCTGTAGGCCTGGAGCTCCTTTCTAGATACCTGACCCCACTTCTCTATAGAAGTAGAAACTGCAGCATGGAGGGGAGAGAAATTTCTCAAGTTTGCACAACTATTTAGTGAAAGATCAGAGCCCAGAGACCAGGTGTATCGTTAGTGGATCTTAGTTACAAACAATAGAGTCCTATCTGACTAGAATGAGCAGAAAGGGGACTTATTTCAGGTTGTTAGGTAACTCACAGAATCATTGGGAGGGAGGAGAGAGACAGATTCCAGGCTAAGCTTCCAGGGGTAATGCCTAAAATCACATCGCAGAGAAAATGATTGCTACCACCGTTGCTGAACACTGATGCTGAGAACTTAATGTTAGCACAGCCACTCCTGCCTCCAGCACCAATGCCAAATTCGACTTCAGGAACTTGACCTTACAACCCTGCGAAACCACTTCTGTTGCCATTGTGATCACCAAGCCTCCTTCTGTGCACTTCAGAATTGAAGCCTTTCTTGGGTGTGTGATTAGTAGAACTGGGTCACATGTCAATGTTCTAGCTGCAAGGGAGGCTGGGAATCTGAGTTCTGACTTCTAGTTTGAGAGGCAAAACCCATAATAGAAGAATTTCCCCAGTACAGAAAGGTCAATTAGAATTGGACCAATGCTCCAAAGACAACTACATATGCTAGACAAATATCTTTAAATCTTTTATAAAATTGATAAATAATATTAGTACATATTTATGGGATACATGTGATATTTTGTTACATGCATGAATGTGTAATGATCAAATCAGGGTATTTAGGGTATCAATCACCTTGAATATCATTTCTATGTGTTGGGATTTAACTTTCATTTTTTATTTTTTTTTGAGACGGAGTCTTGTTCTGTCGCCCAGGCTAGACAGTGGCTTGATCTTGGCTCACTACAACCTCTGCCTCCCAGGTTCAAGTGATTCTCGTGCCTCAGCCTCCCGAGTAGCTGGGATTACAGGTGCCCAGTACCACACGTGGCTAATCTTTTTTTTTTTTTTTTTGAGATACAGTCTCGCTCTTGTTGCCCAGGCTGGAGTGCAGTGGCATGATCTCGGCTCATTGCAACCTCCGCCTCCCAGGCTCAAGCAATTCTCCTGCCTCAGCTTCCCAAGTAACTGGGATTACAGATGCCTGCCATCACACCCAGTTAATTTTTGTATTTTTAATAGAGATGGGGTTTCATCATATTGGCCAGGCTGATCTTGAATCCTGACCTCAGGTGATCTGCCCGCCTTGACCTCCCAAAGTGCTGAAATTACAGGCATGAGTCACAGCGCCCAGCCTGAATTTAACTTTGAAAAAAACTTTTTTTTTGATAAAATACAATTTGTTAATGTATTATTCCTTTAGTTTCATATCAAATAAATCTTTGTTTAACGCAAAGTCACAGAGATTTTCTATGTGTTCTAGAAATGTTAGTGCTTTTGGTTTTGCATTTAGGTCCAGGATCCATTTTTAGTTAATTTTTCTATACGGTGTGAGATGTAAATCAAAGTTTATATTTTGCATGCCATTATCCAGTTGTTCCAGCACCATTTGTCAAAAGACTGTCTTTTCTTTTCTTTTTTTTTAAATTTTATTGTAGGTTTGGGGTACATGTGAAGGTTTATTACATAGGTAAACTCATGTCACAGGGGTTTCTTGTAGAGATTATTTAATCACTCAGGAATTATGATTTAAATCTTAAATGCATCAAAAACCTAATGAGATAGTGAGAAATTATTGGACCAAGATAGAAGAAAATGTAAGAGTTAGGTTAGGGTTGCCAGATAAAAATACAACATTCCTGGCTGGATGCAGTGGCTCACGCCTGTAATCCCAGCACTTTAGGAGGCCAGGATGGGTGGATCACTTGAGGTCTGGAGTTCCAGACCAGCCAGGCCAACAAGGTGAAACCCCATCTCTACTAAAAATACAAAAATTAGCTGGGTGTGGTGGCACACGCTTGTAATCCCAGCTACTCGGGAGGCTGAGGCATGAGAATCGCTTGAGCCTGGGAGGCAGAGGTTGCAATGAGCCGAGATCATGCCATTGCACTCCAGCCTGGGTGACAGAGTGAGACTCCGACTAAAAAAAAAAAAAAATACAGCGTTCCTGGCCAAGTGTGGTGGCTCACGCCTATAATGCCAACACTTTGGGAAGCTGAGGTGGGAGGTGTGCTTGAGCCCAGGAGTTCGAGACCAGCCTGGGCAACATAGTGAGACCCTGTCTCTACCAAAAATAAACAAAATTAGTAGGGCATGGTGGTGCACATCTGTAGTCCCAGGTACTCAGGAGGCTGAGGTGGGAGGATTGCCTGAGCATGGGAGGTTGAAGCTGCAGTGAGCTGAGATTGCACCACTGCATTCCAGCCTTGCAACAGAGTGAGACCTTGTCTCAAAAAACAAACAAACAAACAAACAAACAAAAACCCAGCACTCCCAGTTAAATTCTTATCTGAATTTCAGTTAATGGATAACTTTTCAGTGTGTGTCCCAATTAAATTCAAATTTCAGATCAACACTGAATACTTTTTTCATGTGCAAATTATGTTGCTGCAATATTTGGGATACACGTAACATTAAAAAAAGCATTTGTTGCTTATCTGAAATTAAAATTTAACTGGACATCCTATTTTTAAATTTTTATTTATTTATTTTTAAATTTATTTTTTAGATGGAGTTTTGGTCTGTTGCTCAGGCTGGAGTGCAGTGGCCGGATCTCAGCTCACTGCAAGCTCCGCCTCCCGGGTTTATGCCATTCTCCTGCCTCAGCCTCCCGAGTATCTGGACTACAGGCGCCCGCCACCTCACCCAGCTAGTTTTTTGTATTTTTTAGTAGAGACGGAGTTTCACCGTGTTAGCCAGGATGGTCTCGATCTCCTGACCTCATGATCCGCCCGTCTCGGCCTCCCAAAGTGCTGGGATTACAGGCTTGAGCCACCGCGCCCAGCCATTTTTTTTTTTTTTTTTTTAAGACAGAGTCTCTGTCACCTAGACTGGAGTGCAGTGGTGCAATTTCAGCTCACTACAGTCTCTACCTCCTCGGTTCAATAGATTCTCCTGCCTCAGCCTCCTGAGTAGCTGGGATTACAGGCATGCGCCAACACCCCTGGCTAATTTTTGTATTTTTTTTGGTAGAGACGGGGTTTCACCATGTTGGCCAGGCTGGTCTTGAACTCCTGACCTCAGGTGATCCACCTGCATTGGCCTCCCAAAGTGATAAGATTATAGGCGTGAACCACCATGCCCGGCCATTTCCTCCTTTTTAGTGAGTGTCAATTATGATTTTACCTTCCCTGCCTCACCACTGTGTGTGGGGAGTGGATAACCTGAAGTTCAAAGGTCTTCAGACCGAAAGCAGCATCAATTGAAATTGAAGACTCATTCGTACCTGGCCTTGATTTAGATGAGGAAAGTATGGACGTCAAGCTCAATACTAGCACATTAATGGGGTGAGACCTTGGGGGGAATTAAGGGTCAGTGAGTGTATTGTACATGTAAGAGCAAGTGAATCATTAGGAGACAGAAGATGGACTGGGATAGAGAGTAAACTTAGTGGTCCCCAGAGAACCATATATCTGAATATTCACACCATTGTTAGTTCTCTCTCATTGAAACTGGACTGGGCTGTAACCTGTTTTAACCAAGAGAATGTGGTAGAAGTGATGCTGTGTCAGTTACAGGCGTAAACCTTAAGAAGGCCTGACAATTTCCATGCCTTCCGTGTAAGACCAGTTTGAAAGTGGATCATTCAGCCCTGTTCAAGCTGCCCCAACCCTTGCCACATAGACTAGAGACCAGCTGTCCCTGCTGAATTCTGTTCAAATTGCAGAATGATGAGCAAATGATGTGGTTTGGATTTGTGTCCCCACCAAATCTCATGTTGAATTGTAATCCCCAGTGTTTACAGGTGGGGCCTAGTGGGAGGTGATTAGATCACAGGGGTGGATTTCTTATGCGTGGTTTAGCACTATTCCCCTTGGTGCTGTTCTTGTGATAGTGAGTGAGTTCTCGTGAGATCTGGTTGTTTAAAAATGTGTGGCACTGCCCCGCTCCCTTTCTTGCTCCTGCCATGTGAGAGGCCTCGATCCCCTTTTGCCTTCTGCCATGATTGGAAGCAGAAGCAGAAATCGTTATGCTTCCTGTATAGCCTGCAGAGTCACGAGCCAATTAAACTTCTTTTATTATTTATTTATTTACTTATTTATTATTTTTTGAGATGGAGTCTTGCTCTGTCTCCCAGGCTGGAATGCAGTGGCACAATCTTGGCTCACTGCAACCTCTGCCTCCCAGGTTCAAGCGATTCTCCTGCCTCAGCCACCCGAGTAGCTGGGATTACAGGCTTCTGCCACCAAGCCCAGCTAGTTTTTGCATTTTTAGTAGAGACAGGGTTTCACCATATTGGCCAGGCTGGTCTCGAACTCCTGACCTCAGGCGATCCGCCGCCTCAGCCTCCCAAAGTTGGGAATACAGGCGTGAGCCACCGTGCCCGGCCTTATTATTACTCTCTCTCTATATATATTTTGGAGTTTCGCTCTTGTTGCCCAGGCTGGAGTGTAATGGCGTGACCTCCACTCACTGCAACCTCCGCCTCCCAGGTTCAAGTGATTCTCCTGTCTCAGCCTCCTGAGTAGCTAGGATTACAGGCATGCACCACCATGCCCGGCTAATTTTGTATTTTCAGTAGAGATGGGGTTTCACCATGTTGGTCAGGTTGGTCTTGAACTCCTGATAGTAGGTGATTCACCCACCTTGTCGTCCCAAAGTGCTGAGATTATAGGCATAAGCCAACGCACCCGGCCGCCTCTTTTCTTTATAAATTACCCAGTCTCAAGTATTTCTTTATAGCAATGTGAGAACGGACAAATAACAGTGAGTAAATATGACAGCTGTTGTTTTAAGCCAGGAGTAGGCAAACTATGACCCATGGCTGGTTATTTGTTCTTTTATTTTTATTAACAACTTTTTTGAGATATAATTCACATACCATACAGTTCACCCACTTAAAGTATACAGCACAATGGTTTTTAGTATATTCACATATGTGTGCAACCATTACCATGGTCAACTTTATAATAATTTCTCAAAAAGAAATTCTGTATCCTTTACCTATCACCTTCCCATCCTCCCTTCTTTTACACCCCCAGCCCTAAGAAATCTATGTATTGTCTCTTTTCTTCCCTGTTCTGGACATTCCATGTGAATGTAATCATATAATATGAGATCTTTTGTGACTGACTGCTTTCATTTATTGTTTTCAAGGTTCATATATGTTGTAGCATCTATTAGTACTTCGTTCTTTTTTTTTTTTTTTTTGAGACAGAGTCTGGCTCTGTTGCCCAGGCTGGAGTGCAGTGGCATCATCTCAATTTATTGCAGCCTCCAACATCTGGTCTCAAGCGATCTTCCCACCTCAGCCTTCCGAGTAGCTGGGACAACAGGTGCATGCCACCATGCTGGGCTAATTTTTTGTAGAGCCAGGGTCTTGTCATGTTTTCCAGGCTGGTCTTGAACTCCTGGGGTCAAGCACTCCTCCCACCTATCTCCCAAAGTGCTGGGATTACAGGCAGGAGCCACCATGCCTGGCCAGTTTTTCCAATTATTTAGATGGTCTTTAATTTCTTTTTTTAAAAAGCTCTGCATACATTCCACTAAAAATTGTCTTTTTTTTTTTTTTTTTTTTTTGAGATGAGTCTCGCTCTGTC
>NW_012103142.1:2744180-2752516 GCF_000951045.1 Mandrillus leucophaeus | reverse complement strand
ACCGTATTTGAACACATAATGGCTGAAAATTGTTCAAAACTGAACTATTCAAAAGGCGATAGGCAGCTGTGAAATGACAGATATCTACTCTACCACGTAGTCTCTCTTTTTTTTTTTGAGACAGAGTTTCACTCTTGTTGCCCAGGCTGGAGTGCAATGGTGCAATCTCGGCTCACTGCAACCTCTGCCTCCGGATTCAAGCGATTCTCCTGCCTCAGCCTCCTGAGTAGCTGGGATTACAAGGCATGCGGCACCATGCCTGGCTAATTTTGTATTTTTAGTAGAGACAGGGTTTCTCCATGTTGGTCAGACTGGTCTCGAACTCCCAACCTCAGGTGTTCCGTCTACCTTGGCCTCCCAAAGTGTTGGGATTACAGGCGTGAGCCACTGAGCCTAGTCTTACTTCATTCTTTTTTTATGGCCAAATAGTGTTCCATTGTGCAGATATATCACATTTTGTTTATCCATTCATTAACTGTTAGACATTTGAGTTGGACCCACCTTCTGGCTATCATGAATAATGCTGATATATATACATTGGTATCCAAGTATCTGTTTGAGTTCCTGCTTTTAATTCCTTTGGATAAATACCTATGAGTGGAATTACTGGAATATATGGTAATTCCATATTGAACATTTTAGGATTGCCAAACTGTTTTCCACAGCCATACCATTTTACTTTCCCATCACTAATGCATGAAAATTCCAGTTTCTCCATATTCTCCCCAATGCTTGGCACCTTTGTCAAAAATCAGTTGACCATAGATGAGTGAGATTATTTCTGGACTTTCAATTGTGTTCCATTTCTCTATAAGTCTATCCTTGTGCCAGTACCACATTGCATTGATTATTGCTGCTTTGCAGTAAGTTTTGAAATCAGGAAATATGAACCCTCCTACTTTGTTTTTCTTCTTAAAAGTTGTTTTGGCTATTCTTGGTCCATATGAATTTTAAAATCACCTTGTCAATTGCTATAAAATAGTCATCTCAGATTCTGATGGGGATTGCATTATATCAAAAGATCAATTTGGGAAAAATTGGCATTTTAAACAATGTTAAGTCTTACAATCCATAAACATAGGATGTTTTTCCAATTTTTTTTTTTTTTTTTTTTTTGAGACAGAGTCTGGCTCTGTTGCCCAGGCTGGAGTGCAGTGGCATAATCTCAGTTCACTGCAAGCTCCACCTCCCGGGTTCATGCCATTCTCCTGCCTCAGCCTCCCGAGGAGCTGGGACTACAGGTGCCCGCCACCACGCCCGCTACATTTTTGTATTTTTAGTAGAGACAGGGTTTCACCGTGTTAGCCAAGATGGTCTCCATTTCCTGACCTCCTGATCCACCTGCCTCAGCCTCCTAAAGTGCTGGGATTACAGGTGTGAGCCACCACACCTGGCCTAAAGACCGTCTTTAATTTCTTTCAACAATGTTTGTTGTTTTCTAAGTTTACACTTCTTTCATTCAATGTACTCCAATAAAATGTATTTTATTCTTTTTGATGCTATCATAAATGAAATTGTTTTCTTAATTTCATTTTTGGATTGCTCATTGCAAGTATGTAGAAATACAATTGATTTTTGTTAATTTTTCTTGTATCCTGCAACCTTGTTGAATTTGTTTGTTAATTCTAATAGTTTTTTAGTAGATTCCTTAAGATTTTCCATATACAAGATTGTATGTCCGTGAAGAGATAGTTTTATGTCTTCCTTTCTACTTGGATTCCTTTAATTTGTATCTCTTGCCTAATTGCCCTGGATACAACCTCCAGTATAATGTTAAATAGAAGTGTTTGGAATGGTTGCATGTGGTGGCTCATGCCTGTAATGCCAGCACTTTGGGAGGTCAAGGCAGGTGGATCACTTGAGGTCAGGAGTTTGAGACCAGCCTGGCCAACATGGTGAAACCCAGTCTCTACTAAAAAATACAAAAAATTAACCAGGTGTTGTGGCGTGCACCTGTAATTCCAGTTACTTGGGAGGCTGAGGCATGAGAATCCCTTGAACCCAGGTGGCAGAGGTTGCAGTGAGCTGAGATCAAGCCACTGCACTCCAGCCTGGGTGACAGAGCGAGACTCTGTCTCAAAAAAACAAAACAAAAATAAGTAGAAGTGGTTGGAATAGACATTCTCCTCTTATCGTTGTCTTATTTCCTGGGGAAAGCATCCATTCTCTCACTGTTAAGTGTGATATTGGCTGTAGGTTTCTCACAGATGCCCTTCATCAGGTTGAAGACAGCTGCCTGTTTTTGTAAATAAAGTTTTGTTGGGACACAGACATGCCATTTGTTTATCTATTATATATGACTGCTTTTTGCTATAATGACAGAGTTGAGTTGTTGTGACAAAGACTGTATTGCTTGCAAGTCTAAAGTATATACTATCTGGTCCTTAAAAAAAAAAGTTGGCTGGACATCTGTTTTAAGCCACTAAATTTTGGAGTAGTTTGCTATGAAGCAATACATAACTTAAAAATCTACCAATCTGGCCGGGCGCGGTGGCTCAAGCCTGTAATCCCAGCACTTTGGGAGGCCAAGACGGGCGGATCACAAGGTCAGGAGATCGAGACCATCCTGGCTAACAAGGTGAAACCCCATCTCTACTAAAAAATACAAAAAAAAACTAGCCAGGCGAGGTGGCTGGCGTCTGTGGTCCCAGCTACTCGGGAGGCTGAGGCAGGAGAATGGCTTGAACTCGGGAGGTGGAGCTTGCAGTGAGCTGAGATCCGGCCACTTCACTCCAGCCTGGGCGACAGAGCGAGACTCTGTCTCAAAAAAAAAAAAAAAAAAAATCTACCAATCTTAGACTGGGACCCCAAAGAACTGCACAATTGAGTAAAGGGGAACTGTAAAAAACACACACACACAAAAGAAAACAAAACAAAAACCCTTCCATAAACGTAGTCCAGCTTTGAGTCATCAGGTGACTCAGAAAATCTGGAGCCCTGAAATTGAGTTAAGATGATCCCAGACTGCCAGTGCCCCTAGATGCCTGGTAGAAGCAAATGGAAATCTTTCCCAGAGGAAGATATTATTATTGTTACTTAAAATGATTTTTAAAAGTACAATGTCCAAAACATAACCAGGTATATGGTAACATGAGAATGAATCAGTAAAAACTGATAATGGGGCAAGGAGTGGTGGCTCACACTTATAATTCCAGCACTTTGGAAGGCCGAGGCAAGAAGATCACTTGAAGCCAGGAGGTGGAGACCAGCCTGGTCTCTGCAAATAGTGAGACCCTGTGTCTACAAATAAAAAAAATTAACCAGACATGTTGGCACACACCTGTAGTCCCAGTTACTTGGGGGCTGAAGTGGGATAATCGCTTGAGCCTAGGTGGTCAAGACTGCAGTGAGCCATGATCACACCCTTGCACTCCAGCCTACGTGACAGAGTGAGACCCTGTCTTGAAAAAGAAAACACAAATAGAAACTGGTTGGTTGCAGTGGCTCATGCCTGTAATCCCAACACTCTGGGAGGCCAAGAGAGTAAGATGCTTTGAGCCCTGGAGTTTGAGACCAGCCTGGGCAACATAGAGAGACTCTGTTTCTCTCTCTCTCTCTTTTTTTTTTTTTTTTGGTAAAAAGCAAAAACAATATCTGACAATGGAAGCAGACTCACAGGAACTCCAGATTGGAATTATCAGTTATAGACCATAAAACAACAATACTATGTTTAAGGATGGAAAAGATAAGCCTGAAAATTATAGCAGGGCACTGGGAGATACATGAAATAGCATAGCAGATTTGAAAAAGAACCACATAGAGGCCGGGCACAGTGGCTCACACCTGTAATCCCAGCACTTTGGGAGGTCGAGGCGAGTGGATCACCTGATGTCAGGAGTTCAAGACCAGCCTGGCCAACATGCCGAAACCCTGTTTCTACTAAAAATATAAAAACTAGCTGGGCATGGTGGCATGTGCCTTGTAATCCCAGCTACTCGGGAGGCTGAGGCAGGAGAATTGCTTGAACCTGGGAAGTGGAGGTTGCAGTGAGCCGAGATTGTGCCACTGCACTTCAGCCTGGGCGACAGAGCAAGACTCTGTCAAAGAAAGAAAAGAAAAAAAGAAAAGAAAAGAAGGAAGAAGGAAGAAGGAAGGAAGAAAGGAAGGAAGGAGAAAGAGAGAAAGAACCAAATAGAAATTATAGACTTAAATAATAGAATAAACAAATGGAGCTCAATAGTTGGGGTTTAAGAAGAGTTTTTTTTTTGTTTTTTTGTTTGTTTGTTTGTTTTTTTCCTGAAAAGAGACTAAGTGAGCTGAAAATAGAAGAAACTTATTAGGACAAAGCATAGAAGGATAAAAGACAGAAAATACAGAAGAAAGGGATGAAGTAAGAAGGTTGAGTGTGTTTCAATTGGAGCCCCAGAAAGAAAGAAGAAAAAGGACAGAAACCGTATTTGAACACATAATGGCTGAAAATTGTTCAAAACTGAACTATTCAAAAGGCGATAGGCAGCTGTGAAATGACAGATATCTACTCTACCATGTAGTCTCTCTTTTTTTTTTTGAGACAGAGTCTTACTCTGTCACCCAGGCTGGAGTGTAATGGCGCAATCTCGGCTCACTGCAACTTCTACCGCCTGGGTTCAGGCAATTCTTATGCCTCAGCCTCTCGAGTAGCTGGGACTACAGGCGCACGCCACTATGCCTGGCTAATTTTTGTATTTTTAGTAGAGACAGGGTTTCACCATGTCGGCCAAGCTGGTCTTGAACTCCTGACCTCAGGTGATCCGCCCACCTCGGCCTCCCAAAGTGCTGGGATATGAACTACTACGCCTGGCATATTTTGACTCTTAAAAACCTTAATGTACAAAGCTGCCTTTAAAAGGATTCTGAAACCAAGATGAAGGTAGCTCGGTAGTAGGTGGAGCAGGGCTTGCCTGGGCTGAGTTCAAGTACAAGCTCTGCTACTTCCTAGCTGTGCCACCTGGAGAAAGTTGCCAAACGTCAATTTTCTCAAGTAATAAATGAGAATAAAGAGTAACACCGGCCTACCCTATTGTGTAAATCAAATGATAAGTCCGGGCAAGGTGGTTCACACCTATAATCTTGACAGTTTAGGAGGCCAAGGTGGGAGGATCTCTTGAGCCCAGGGGTTTGAGACCAGCCTGAGCAATAGAGTGAGCCCTCGTCTCTAAAAGAAACAGAAAAAGAGAATCAAATGATAAAATGCATGTGAATGAGTCTAGTGAATTCCAAGTGCTTTTAAAATGAGATGTGGTTTGAGCAGTTCCACAAGCATGCCCAGGGTCACTACCAGTGACAGGCAGGACTGGCCACATAATTTGCAGGGCCCAGTGAAAAATGAGAGTGCAGGGCCCTTTGTGAAGAAAGTACTAAGAATTTCAAGACAGCGGCAGTAGAGCATTAAACCCAGCACAGGGCTCTTCTAAGTACAGGGCCCTGTATTCTGCACAAGTCACATACCCATGGAGCTGGCTTTAGTGACAGACCCTGCAAAGAACCATACTGTGCCTTAGGAAAGGGCTGCCCCCCCACACCCAGGTATCTGCAGCCATAGCCCATGTCATCTTTGAATTCTGAAGGGCAGCAATGTTTTGGGAAAATGCAAGCACACATGTTTCCAAATGCCAAGGAAGGCAAGTGCAGTGACCGGAGTGGTTTTCTGGGAGAGTGGGTGGGGCTAGCAAGGCTGCCATCGGAACTGTGGAACTGACTGTTCTCCACAGACTCTGGCCTAGAAAAAAAAGAACCCTGTAGCTGTATCTACAGGGCCTGTTGTTGTTGCTGCGGTGTATTACAACACAGTCTGGCAGCCTCCCCTGCCTTTCTGTCTTCCTCCTGGAAGAGCCTGGTCCCAGACATGTGACACGTCCACACAGCCCTCTGCAGATTTGCCCACACTGCTCCTCACTGTTCCCTCAATTATTAGGCTTTTCCAGGTCTGCATGCTTTTTGCTCATGCTGTCCCCTCCTGCCTGGGAATCCCTTTCCTCCTTGTCCACACTCCTCTGTCTGGCAAACACCTACTTCATCTTCTAAGATTCAGCTCTACTGTCAGGTGACCTCTTCAATGAAGCCTTCCCTGCCTCTCGTAGGAAGAGCTGATTCCTCTTTCCTTGGCGCCTTCTACTGTGCTCTATGCTGACATCTGTCACAACCCCTGTAACATGAAGAGGAGAACTGACATGTTACGTGTATGTCACTGTCTCCTAGACTGAAGCCCTTGAGGGTTGGGACATATATACCCTGATAGCATAGAGCTTAATATGTGCTGTTATTTTATTTTATTTTTATTTTTATTTTATTTTTTTGAGACAGAGTTCTGCTCTTGTTGCCCAGGCTGGAGTGCAATGGTACCATCTCAGCTCACTGCAACCTCCGCCTCCCAGGTTCAAGCGATTCTCTTGCTTCAGCCTCCCAAGTAACTGGGATTACAGGCATGTGCCACCACACTGGGATAATTTTGTATTTTTAGTAGAGATGGGGTTTCTCCATGTTGGTCAGGCTGGTCTCGAACTCCCAACCTCAGGTGATCTGCCCACCTCAGTCTCCCAAAGTGCTAGGATTACAGGTGTGAACCACCGTGCCCAGCCTAATATGTGCTGTTATTAAGCATAGTAGATGCTTAATCAATTGGTATTAGTATACAGAGGAATTTTGATCAACTTTGTCTTTCTGTGTTAATGAATGAATAAGTTGTTTCAGTGACTCTCCCTGGCAACTGGTAAACAGGGAAGCTTCTAGGCATTGAGAATAGAAAATGACTGGGACAGAACCCCTGCCCTCGAGGTGGTTTCAGTCTTGCCTTTATTTGTCTTTTCTGCAGACACCATCTCGCTCTCTTTTTTTTTTATCTTTTTTTTTTTGAGATGGAGTGTCGCTCTTGTTGCCCAGGCTGGAGTGCAACGGCGCGATCTGGGCTGACTGCAACCTCTGTTCAAGTGATTCTCTTGCCTCAGCCTCCTGAGTGGCTGGGATTACAGGCATGCACTACCACATCCAGCTATTTTTTTATTATTATTATTTTTAGTAGAGAGGGTTTCTCCATGTTGGTCAGGCTGGTCTCGAACTCCCAACCTCAGGTGATCTGCCCACCTCAGCCTCCCAAAGTGCTGAGATTACAGGTGTGTGAGCCGCTGCACCCAGCCCCCAGACATCATCTGGTGAAGGCAGCATGTTGATTTGTAGACGAGGTTCTTCATAAATATTTGAACACAATATAGTGCAAAGAGAGCAGGTTTGGAGCCAGGAGACATGAGTTCTAATCTGGCTATGGGACATTAGGTTTCCATAGGTCACTATTAGGTCCCACGGGTAACTAGCTATGGGACATCAGGTTTCTGTTTCCTCAAAAATGAGGGCGTTAAGAGATTCCCTAAGGCCCAGGTGCTGCTCCTGCATCTCTATGGGAGCGACTCAGAGGTAGCCATCTGGTTGGAGGAAGGTAGGTTCATCCTGAACCTGCTTTTGCTCAGTAGTTTACCCTTTGGAGTTGGCGGAAGAAGTCAGCCATTTTGTTTTTGTTTTTGTTTTGAGACGGAGTCTTGCTCTGTCACCAGCCTGGAGTGCAGTGGCATGACCTCAACTCACCGCAACCTCTGCCTCCCAGGTTCAAGCGATTCTCCTGCCTCAGCCTCCGGTAGCTGGGACAGCGCACGCCACCACGCCCAGCTAATTTTTGTATTTTTAGTAGAGACGGGGTTTCACCATATGGCCAGGATGGTCTCCATTTCTTGACCTCGTGATGCGCCCACCTCTGCCTTCCAAAGTGCTGGGATTACAGGTGTGAGCCACCCCACCCGGCCGAACTCAGCCATAAGGCCTCTTCGTGTTTTAATCTCCTGGGCTCCTGCTTGAAAGGTAACAAGCCAAGAGAAAGTATGGTCTTTACAGTTACTGGGTGTCCAGATGGAGGTGATATCTGCTAAATTGGTTCTCGAGGTGGGATTTCCCCAGTCCCGACTGGGCGTCTTAGACTTCATGGGGTTGCTTCCTAGGGCGAACCCGGCCAGCTGACCTAACAAACAGCCTGGCCTGCCCCTCTCCAGCCTCTGGGTAGGCCCGGTGGACAGATAGGAGGGGCAGTGCCTTCAGAGAGACGATACAGATGGGAAGTCAACTAGCTTGCTTAGGCATTAATTTCTCGGGAGGTAAGAGATGTTGTGAGGGGGTGTCAGTTTCCACCATCCCTTCTCTATGGCCCCCACAAAGGGCAAGGGCCAGACACGTGGGCTGGCGTGGAGAGGCGGAGAAGCCAATGAATGGGGGCGGGGCCTCATTTGCATGGACGGCGAGCGGCCACCAATCCGGACAGGCGGATCGACAGCCCGCGCGCCTTTTGGGGGCGGACTGACAGCCCCGGGGCCCTATGG
>NW_012103142.1:2734249-2743245 GCF_000951045.1 Mandrillus leucophaeus | reverse complement strand
CCGCCTCGGGACAAGCGTTGGGGAACCGCATCGCCGCCGTCGGCCGCTTGTGGAGTCCGCGCAGCGCCGTCTAACAGGTGATCCGCGTCACTCCCAGGCCATACCGAAGCGGCTGAACGCTGTGCCAGAGCTCTTTTTGCTCTTCAGTTCTGGGACGTGAAAACGCCTTCCGCCTTATTGAGCGTCCAAAAAGGTGTACAGGTCACAGTATAAGAGTCAAAAACCGGTATTACCAAAAAGACACTTCGAGCGTCAGGGTGCAGAGTGACTTTCTTCGAGCAACGAACCGGCAGGAACATCGTAGTCACTAAAATCGGGTTCTGCAGTGGTGGCGAAAGCGTAGTAAGGTTCAAGTTGTAAGCGGAGATGCAGAACTCTAGATACCCTTCAGTGTGGTTCAGGACAGTGTGTTCAGCGTTTGGCCGCCGTTCAGTAAATTCTGCATGAAGCAGTTTGAGCTCGTGGTTTTGGATTTACTTTTCAGGAGTATGTTTTCCAGTGGAATAAGGCTTACTACTGAATGGGAGCTTTCTTTGCCTCTCTGAGGGTAGACAGGAGTGTTTATTTTCATTGTCTTCCCATTTTGTTAGATTGTGGACAAGGGAAAAGTTAAAGCATGTTTTGGTTAAGTATTTTTAATAGTCTGGGATTTTATCCACCTCCCCTATAAGGGTTTTTACTTTAAAGAATTATAAAGTAATTCTCTAAAGGGAGCTGCTTCTCTTGATGTTTGAATCAAGAGCCAAGAATCGACTTGAAAAAATTCTTATTCTGGTGGGAAATTTTTATTGTCATACTTTCACTTCACCATTTTCTATTTATCTCTCCCTCAACTGACCTCTGCCTGACAATCTGCAATTATGGCCCTGACCAATTTAGAGATTCCATACAAATAACATTTTTAAAACGAGGGTTATTAATACTCATCATTTGTGAGAAACACTTGATTTAGTTACCAAGTTTTTTTCTCCTAATGTGTCTTGGTTGATATCTGTATTAGGTATGATTTATACTTCAGATTAAGTTTAAGTTAAGAACAAAGTTGCTAATCTTGATTTAATTATGCTAGCTTATTATTCATTGAATGGTCATTTTACTTATTTGCCTAGGTAATTAAAGTTAGCTGATGACTGATAAGAGTTGCCACTGAACCATCAACTCTTTAATCATTAATTGTGACTATTTTAGATTTAAAAAAAAATTGGTCTTTATTGTTTTATTTCTCCAAAACAACCTATGAGGTCTTTGTATGTTTCTGAATCTTTAATTCTTTTAGTTATGGGAATTTTGGGTGAATTTCTTTTTTAAAACATAATTTTAATCAGTTCAACATGAAAAACTTAAAATATTGCATTAGGCAACTAATTAAATCTTTAGTTTTCTGTTTATTCTTGGAAAATAATGCATATTTTGGGTTCAGTTTAGTTTCCTAAAGGCTTCTCTGCTTAGGATGAATTAGTCCGGAGAAGAAAGAACATCCTGTTTGTATACCTGTAGAAGAAGTTACTACTGTTAAAAGCTAAGTTGGCTTTTTGATGCTTAGTGTGGATAGATAGGTTGAACAATGATTCATCCTCACGTACGGAAGGCTTATTCTGTGTAAATAGTTGTAAGGAGCTGGATAAGACTGTAGCTTCCATTTTTTTTTTATCATTTATATAATTGCTCTTTAGTGTACTTGAATATTTAAATACTATTCATAATTAGTTGTTTATCCTTATTCTATGATGATGTATGTATATATACCACATACAATAAAGTTGTATTTCATATTTATTTACATATAAGTACATTTTAGTATTTTAACTGTAAAAGTTAAAGTTTTATTAACTTTAAGTTTAATTAAAAGCCCATTTTAAAATTCAGTTTTTAGATATTTTAATTACTGACTGTTGTCTACTTTAACTTGTAATAGATGATATCATAAAATTATCAACCACAATTTCAGTTTCAAAATTAAGCATAAGTTGAATTCTCAAATCCACACAATAAACATTGGGAATGTTTTTAAAGCCATTTACCCTCAGGTTTAACTCCTTTTGTGTTTGGAGGTGATAGTAAGTATTTTTAAGTAAATAAAGCTACAGAAAACAAGGACTTAAAACAGCTAACTTTGAGGATAGATCAAATGGCACTATTATACACATTAGTATTCCCTTTTTTTTTTGAGATGGAGTTTCGCTCTTGTTGCCCGGGTTGGAGTGCAAGGGTGCAGTCTCGGCTCATTGCAACCTCTGCCTCCTGGGTTCAAGTGATTTTCCTGCCTCAGCCTCCTGAGTAGCTGGCACTACAGGCCCCTGCCACCACGTCCAGCTAATTTTTGTACTTTTAGTAGAGACGGGGTTTTGCCATGTTGGCCAGGCTGGTCTTGAACTCCTGACCTTAGGTGATCGACTCACCTTGGCCTCCCAAAGTGCTGGTATTACAGGCGTGAGCCACTGCGCCTTGCCTAGTATTGCTTTATTTAACGGTAATATGCTTGCTGTACCTGGCATGAAGAATTCCTCTAAAGACCATTAATTAAAATAAGTTTTCATAATTCCTAAAGAATAATCTATATTATACATATTTGACAGACTAAATTTTGTAATTCATGTTTAACAATTAAATATCTGCATTTTATAATAATGAAACTATTTGAACTTTACAACCTAGCTGATTAATAGATTTTGTTTTTTCAGTATTTTATATTTCTAAATTTTTCTGCAGTACATTTTAGTGCATTTTAAAATTGTGACATCATATCCCCAAAAGTATAAAGAAAATTAAATCTACATTCAGTAGCAACTGGGTGGATGGTGGTATGTATGTCACAGAACTATTGATTTAAAACAATAACCACTTAAGTGTGATTTAATTTGCAAATGAGATGTTTATTTACTATGTAAAAGACAGTACTGCCAAATGAGACTGGTTAAAATAATTTACAGTAGGGCCATATGTACTACCAGGTTACTAACAGATTAATAAGGATATTTTAACAATATTTAGAACACTAAAATTCCACTACTCAAAATAATTTGTACTTCTTATAGCAGTTTGAGAACCTACATTTTATGCTTAATTTAGTATTTACTTCTAGTCTTTTTTTTTTTTTTTTTTGAGTTGGGGTCTTGCTTATTGCCCAGGCTGGAGTGCTGTGGTGTGATCATGGCTCACTGCAGACTTTCCAGGCTCAGAAGATCCTCCTGCCCAACCTCCCGGTCTCAAGTGATCTTCCCACCTCAGCCTTCCAAGTAGGTGGGGTTACAGGCACACACCACCACGCCCGGCTAATCTTTAAAACCATTTTTAGTAGAGACAAGGTCTCACTATGTTGCACAGGCTGGTGTCCAACTCCTGAGCTCAAGTGATCCTGCCTTGGCCTCCCAAAGTGCTGGGATTATAGGTGTGAGCCACAGTGCTAGGCCTACTTATGGCCTTTTGGAAAACATTTGGTTAATGAGAGTGAAGGTCCACCAGAGGGAGTGTGGGGTCTATATATTTGTTGTATTTGTTTTTTACCCTTGGTCTGGAATCAAAACATTTAAAAAATAAGAATAAAATTTTATTTTAGTTCTCTAAAGCAGTCAGGCAAAAGGTACTGAAAATTGTGATTGTAGTTGTTTGGAGTTGCTGTCATTTTTGTGATCAAAATCAAGGCTTAATCAAGGCTGTTTTTCTTCTTAGAAAATTTCTAGGTGGCGAAGTGCAGTGACTCAACGCCTGTAATGCCAGCACTTTGGGAGGACAAGGCGGGTGGATTGCTTGAGCCCAGGAGCTCAAGACTAGCCTGGGAAATGTGGTGAAACCCCCTCTCTACAAAAATACAAAAATTAGCCAGGTGTGGTGGAGCGCACCTGAAGTCCCAGCTATTTGGGAGGGTGAGATGGGAGCATCACTTGAGCCTGGGAGGTTGAGGCTGCAGTGAGCCGTGATTAAGCCATTGTACTCCAGCCTGGGCAACAGAATGAGATTCTGCCTTTAAAAAAAAAAAAAAAAGTACAATTACTGGAAAAATGAAAATGATGTATTTTCAAAGTGAAATAATGGGTTAAGTAAACAGTCACACATCTGTGAAAGCTAAGAAATGTCCAAATTCTTTATTTTATTATTATTATTTTTTGAGACAGGGTCTTGCTCTGTTGCTCAGGCTGGCATGCAGCGGCACAGTCTCAGCTCACTGCAACCTCCGTCAGTTCAAGTGATTCTTCCTGCCTCAGCCTCCTGAGTAGCGGGGATTACAGGTGCGTGCCACCACGCCCAGCTACTTTTTGTATTTTTGGTAGAGATGAGGTTTTGCCATGTTGGCCAGGGCCAGGCTGGTCTTGAACTCCTGATCTCAGGTGATCTGCCCGCCTTGACCTCCCAAAGTGCTGGGATTACAGGTGTGACCCACCACACCCAGCCTAGGAATGGCGAAATTCTAATAATGTTTTTTAAGATTAAAAATGTAGGCCAGGCCAGGAGGTCAGGAGTTGGAGGCCAGCCTGGCCAACATGGCAAAACCCCATCTCTACTAAAAAAAAAAAAAAATTTGCCGGTCATGGCAGTGCATGCCCTTAGTCCCAGCTACTTAAGAGGCTGAGGCAGGTGAATTACTTGAACCTGGGAGGTGGAGGTTGGAATGAGCTGAGATTGCACCTCTACACTCCAGCTTGGGCAACACAGTGAGACTCCATCTCAATTTTAAAAAAAAGTTATATATATGTATATATACCAGGCATGATGTCTCACACCTGTAATCTCAGCACCTCAACACTTTGGGCAGCCAAAGCGAGAGGGTTGCTTGAACCCAGGAGTTGAAGACCAGCCTGGGCAACATAGTAAGACCCCATTTCTACAAAAAATACAAAGTTCTCTAGGTGTGGTAGCTTGTGTCTGATCCCAGCACTTTGGGGAGGTATATATATATATATACACACACACACACACACACACACACCTTTTTTTTTTTTTTTTTAAAGAAAGAGCTTGGGATATGTATTTTTATACTTTTTTTAAGGAAGATTGGGAGAGAGATATATATACACATACATACTTGTAAAGAGATTGGATTATGTATGTTTTTAAACTTTTTTTAAAAAAGAAATTGGGATATATGTGTGTGTATATATATATACACACACGCACACACATATAGCTTTTTTTTTTTTTTTTTAAGAAGAGATTGTGTCTTGCTCTGTCACCCAGGCTGAAGTGTGGTGGCTAATTGCAGCCTTAACACAAACTCCTGGGCTCAAGCGATCCTCTTTTCTCAGCCTCCCAAAGTGCTGGGATCCCAGGCTCAAGCCACCATGCCTGGCTTAAAAATGTACGTTTGAATTGTATCTTTTTGAAATTGTTCATTTTTGGGAAAGAAGAATAAGAGATGAAGAAAAATCAGACTGGAAGAGGGTTGTTTTTTCCCTTTTGTAGTTGCAAATCCTAAATGGGCAGTGGTAAATTTCTAGAATCATTTGTAGCATTCTGTTTTAATCTTGGCAATTTAAAGATGTTATAAATGAGTGGTCCCCAGAAAATGGTCCTTTCATTGTCAAAAGCAGGGTTGCAAATTTCAGATTGATCTTTTCAAAAGTTAGATTTGTACTTGTTTCTCAGTGTTCCTATCTCTGAAAACTAAAGAACTTCCTCCATTGTTAGCTGAAAATTGCACAGTGAATTTGAAAGTCAAGATGTCCCAGGCACGGACATAGTGCTGCGATAGTTTACTTTTTGGAATGGAGAAGACATCCTAGAGATTGAGTCTGCATCAGAATATATTCTGAATGAGCATGGAATGTTCTTTACCCATGTTAGATATTAACCAATTAAGTTTTTCCATGTTTAACTTTTTTAAAAAAGCAAGACAATAAAAACAGTCTTGTAATCTGAACACATATTTTGGGTTTTGTTGGTTAGCATAAAAATTATTACCTAGTGGATGGTAACACTGTGTTGAAATTCTAGCTTGGAGGAGATGTTTGCTACAAGAGAAAAGGTGTTTCACTGAAACGTAACAGGGCAATTTACAGGGAGAGATACTTGTTTCTCTTTTGAATTATTGTTAGGTTAAAACATAAACTTAGAAAAATTGAGATGCTCATCTTTCCCATCTTAGATTTACTTTCACTATGAACTTTATAAATTCTTTTTTTTGAGACGGAGTCTCACTCTGTCGCCCAGACTGGAGTGCAGTGGCATGATCAGAATTATTCAAGCTTATGTATATGTGTGTATTACACATATGTTACACATATGTATAAATATCAAATATCTTTTTTACATTATATATAACAGTATATATAGTTGCTGTATGTTTTATGTGTATGTAGCAGTATCTGTACTGCCTCATTTCCTAGGCATATTTATATGCAAAACTTTTTTTCAGTGAAATCTTATTGTACCAAGAGGAATAAGTGTATGTCCACAAAAAGACTGGGTCATAGCAGCTTTTTTCACAGTAGGAATAAACTAGTGATTCACATAGCAACATAGATGAATCTCAGAAATACTGTTCATAGCAAAAAGAACCTCGGCACAGATGAGTATGTGTAAGTGTTTATGATGCCATTTGTGAAAAATACAAGAACAGGCAAAACTAAGGTATGGTGATAGAAATCAGGACAGTGGTTGCCTCTGGGTAGGGGTTGTGGTTGACTGGAAAGGAGCATAAGGAAACTTTCTGGCATGATGGAAATATTCTGTAGCTTGACTTGGGTGATGGTAATTCAATTATATACTTTTTTGGTAACTTTGTTTTCATATAATTTTTAACTTACAGAAAAGTTGCAAGACTAGTATAAAGAACTTCCATATACCTTTATCCAGTTTTGTCAATTGTTATATACATTTACTCAAACATACTGATTCAAACAAGATTTTATAGTACATAAATTTTACTTTAATAAAGGAAAGAAAGCTAAAAAAATTTGTTGAAAATGAGGATGATCTTGTTATCTAAAAAACATGAAATACCTCACTTAGGAATTAACCAGTGGTTTAATAATGGTGAGAAAAAGAATCGTTAACTATCTTTTGTCTTCATGTAAATGTATACTGCTTTTCACTAAAGACTCATGACATGTTTCTGTTAGAAGAAACAGGATCCTCGAAATGATTCAAGGTAGAACTGCCTGCAAGGAAAACCTGCTTTATTTTGTTATCCTACACATGTCACCTAGGGAATGCGACAAACCCAGCAATAGCTTTCTGGGAATTGGAAGTTGTGACTGTTTCTGTTGAAAGAGTTGTATACCTACAGTGTGCTAGCTGTTGCACAGACATGAACAGTTTTTACTATGCTAGAACTTAACCAAAGAAGAGGAGGCATACAAATCTGGTTGTTGTTTTTGGGTGGTGCTATTTTTCATAGGCAGGAAAGACATTGGTGTTCGTAAACTATTCTTGATCATTGGTAAGTGGTAAATCTAAGTGGTGAATCTGTCACTGTCTACTAGTTTTAATGTTCCTACAGCCTCAATAGTATGATTTGATTTAGATTAAATCAACTTAAATCATAGCTTAACCAATAATGACTAAAAAAATTCAACTTTCCCATTCTGCTTATTATTTTATATAATTTTTAGTATGTGTTCATTACAATTTAGTATTAGGCATAATTAATGGATATTGGTTCTTTTTTTTTTTTTTTTTTTTCTTTTGAAACAGGGTCTAATTCTGTTGCCCAGGCTGGAGTACAGTAGTGTGATCATAGCTTACTGCAGTCTGGAACTCCTGGGCTCAAATGATTCTCCTGCCTCAGCCTCCTGAGTGGCTGGTACTATAGGTATGCACCACCATGTCTGGCTAGTTAAAGAAAAATTGTAGAGACGGAGTTTTGCTGGTTGCTCAGGCTGGTCTTGAACTCCTGGCCTCAAGTGATCCTCCCGCCTTGGCCTCCCAAAGTGTTAGGACTGCAGGTATGAGCCACTATGCCTGGCCTGTTTCAGTTTTTTTAATCTTTTTTTTTTTTCCATCTACATCAGAAAGTTGTTTATTTGGTTATATAGTAGAGTAGAAGATGTTTGAAGTAACTGGTGGGCTAACCAGATGCTTCAACAAATTGATCATTGATATTCAAGATAAACATTTATTTTGCCTTTACTCATGAAAATAATAAAGTTATATGCCCTATATATTTTTATTTATAAGTTTTTAAATTTAATATATTTTTTATTTCAATAGCTTTTGGAGTACAAGTGGTTTTTGGTTACATGGATGAATTATATCATGGTGAATTCTGAGATTTTAGTGCATCTGTTACCTGAGTAATACACATTTTACCCAATATGTAGTTTTTTATCCCTTTCCCCTGCCCTCTTCTGAGTTTCCAGAGTCCATTATATCACTCTGTATGCCAGTTGTACTCATAGTGTATCTCCTCACTCATATAGGTGAGAACATACAGTGTTTGGTGTTCCATTCCTGAGTTAGTTCACTTAGAATAATGGCCTCCAGCTGTATCAACACTGTTGTAAAAGACATGATTTCATTCCTTTTTATGGCTGAGTAGTATTCCATTGTGTATGTATACCACGTTTTCTTTACTCATTTAACCTATATATTTTTCAACAAAAACATAATTCTTTGAAGATTGACATGTCTGATATCAGTCAACATGGATAAAAGGACTAACTTCTTCCATGTAATAAACATGTTCATGTTTCTCTGAAATGACAGACTAGGCCTTTTCCCCTTTTATGGTCCATTTCACTATGGTGTTTAATTGATCTATCAAGAATGAAGAAAACATTTGAAAAGTATCTGCCAGAATTTTGTTTAGAATGGTCAGCCTTACCTGAAGATAGGATTTAAAAAGTATCTATAAGTAGACCTTGTTAGACTTTTTATTATGAAAGTTGCACACATACACAGAACTGTAGAGAATTGTCTAATGAAGTTCCATATACCCCACTCCAGATTCTTTAATGAACCTCCATGTACCCATTCCCCAGATTCATTAATTACTGACATTTTGGTTATTTTTATTTTATATATGTATGTATGTGTGTGTGTGTATGTGTGTGTGTGTATAT
>NW_012103142.1:2732437-2734024 GCF_000951045.1 Mandrillus leucophaeus | reverse complement strand
TTACGCCATTCTCCTGCCTCAGCCTCCCGAGTAGCTAGGACTACAGGAGCCCGCCACCTTGCCCAGCTAGTTTTTTGTATTTTTTTTTTAGTAGAGACGGGGTTTCACCGTGTTAACCAGGATAGTCTTGATCTCTTGACCTCGTGATCCGCCCGTCTTGGCCTCCCAAAGTACTGGGATTACAGGCTTGAGCCACCGCACCCGGCCTATTTTATATATTTTTTTGAAACAGGGTCCTACTTGTTGCTCAGGTTGAAGTGCAGTGGTAAAATCATAGCACGCTGCAGCCTTGACCTCCTAAGCACAAATAGTCCTCTCACCTCAGCCTCCACAGTAGCTGAGACTGCAGGCATGCATCACCATGACCGGCTAATTTTAAAGTTTTTTTGTAGAGCCAGAGTCTCACTGTATTGCCCAGGCTGGTCTTAAAATCCTGGGCTCAAGCTGTCCTCTTGTCTTGGCCTCCCAGAGTGTTGGGATTACAAGCGTGAGCCACTGTGTCCAGTCATGTGCTATTTTAAACTGTTAAATTCTCACAGAGATCATAAAACAGTGGTAGTATTGGTGTACCCATTTTTTCTGAGTTTTTGCCCAAAATTTTGTTATAAGTAGAGAAACGTAAAAAACATTGTGTTTTAGCTCAGAGATTGACTTTGGACAAATGGTAATTATGAAACTGTTTTTGTCTTTAGCTTCTTTTTGTCAATTCATAGCCTGGAAAAGATAAAGAAAGATTAATTTTTATGCTTTTCATTAGAATAAATCAGTTTAAGTACTCTGTATCTGTAGAATAAGGTACTGTTTATCTGGAAAGTTAGGTTAGTGTAATATCTTAGGAATGCAATTGTCTAAATGTTCTTCTGTTGCCTTTTCTTTCTCTAAAACCTTAATCATTGTAGTGCTTTAACTGCCACCCCTTTTTTAGGCCCCAAACCTACATCACTGTCTAACCTTGAGGTCTAAATATTCACCTATGTCTTGAAATGAAATGCATTTAAATACCATCTCTGTAGCAGCTGTATGCCAACATGACCCCTCCCCACTCCCTCTAGCCAAAACACTTATCTTCCCGACTTCCCTCTTTGGCTGTTAATGACTCCATTATTCTTATTGGTCATTTTGACTTTTCCTTCTTAAACTCAGTGAGTCACTAAATTCTTTTGTTTCTAACTTATGTCTCTTTATCTTTTTGTCCTTTTGATTTTCACTACACTTGTCCTAATTTGGTTAAAGCAGGATGTTATCCTGAATCTATAATGAACTTCATACATATCAAAATTAAGATATGCCCCCGATGTAAAATAGGACGTTTTCTTCCCTTCCAGAGAAGGCCTCAGTGTGGGGGCACATGCCTGTAGTCCCAGCTACTCGAGGGGTTGACGTGGGAGGGTCACTTGAACCCAGGAGGTTGAGGCTGCAATGAGCCGTGATCGCGCCACTGCACTCCAGTCTGGATGACGGAGAGAGCCTCTGTTTTAAAAAATCAAATTACAAAAAAAAAAGCTTCAGTCAGCCTCTAGGCAGACACATCATTTTTAAGGACTAGGTAATAATTATATTTAAACCAAGGTGATATGGAAGATTGCC
>NW_012103142.1:2726099-2731747 GCF_000951045.1 Mandrillus leucophaeus | reverse complement strand
TCTTAAAAAAAAAAAAAAAAAATCCACCTTTGCTGAAAATGACATGACACTCTATTTCATTACTCTGCCTTCTCTTTGCAGGCTTCTGGAATTGGTTTGTCAGAAAGAGAGGAGCTTGAGCTTAGTTGGGAGGAGATAAAATAGAAATGAGATTTTAAGTGATCTCCTTTGTTCTTCCCACTAGCAGTTGTCTAGCTTCCAGGGGTCTTGGGCCTGATTCCTTTCCAGATGGTCAGTAGTTTCGACTTGTTTTTGGTCAGTTTATGGAGATTTCTTTCTTATTTCTGCCCTTTGGGGAAATGTTAAAATTTCCTCCTGGTACGAACCAAGACCCAGTTTAAGTAATTACTGACTTTGGGGATAAGAGAATGAAATACTATATTACCCTGGATAATTCAGAGTATCTGATTATTTTCTTCTGGCGGAACTACAGATAATATAGGGATTTGGAAATGCTTATGCAGAAATTAATTTAATGATTATTAAGGGTGGAAAAAGGAGAAAAATAAACCATCCCTAGGAAGCCTGGTATGGTAGGAATAGACACTGGAATGAGATTCAGGACTGTTGCCACTAAATTGCTGTATGATCTTGGGCGTGTTAAAATTACTTAACCATTCCGAGCCTTTATTTATAAAATGAGCGGGTTGGATTTTAGGTAGTGTCTTAAGGACCCTCTGCAGTTCTGAAATTCTAAGACGAGTGGTTTCTCAGGAAAAAAACTCCTAATTTATAATATGTTCCTAGTTAATGATTTTTCAGGGGCTGTTTCACATACATATTTTTTTGTTTCCATTAGCAATTAGGAAAAGAAATAATTAAAGGAGTCAGCATTTGTAAAGTGGATTTAGATTTATCTATGTTTCTCCACTGAATTTATCCTGGACCCTTACTTTCACCTTCTATTAATATTGGTATCCACTTTCCTGCTTTTCTTGCCTTTTCTTTTTCTGTTTGCTTTACAGTATGATGTCAAATCCCTCTTTTCTCTTCTTGCTGCTGCTTTTTCCCAGCTATCCTTTATTACTCATATTTCATTATGACTGGAATTTATCAGATAGATCCTTGAGTCTAAGCTATTGCTGATTTAAATTCAGGTGTCCCAATAGTTGTTAGGATTAATAGGACCCTTCTACTCTGTTACACAGCATTTGGAGAGATGAGTCCTAGGGTTAGAGGGGGTGGGCAAGCCTGAGGGTAGAAGGAATGGTGTAAAAGAGAATTCCAAGGATTGTTTTGATTTTGCCCCTAAAATATAAGTTAAAGTCCTAAGTTTTGATGATGATGACTTTTGTAATGATAAAAGTTTGATCCTGAAGTCATAATGGACTGTGAGTTTCTTGAAGGCAGAGCTGAACTTCTAATTCTAAATCCACAGCATTCAGTAATGCTGAAGTATTGCTGCTGCTAAGTGCAAGTTGAATTGAATTGTTAGGATTGATGCTTTCTTCCCTCGAGGTGTTACGTGGTAGGCTGGGGATTAAGAGTATGGTATAGACTCTTTTTTTTTTTTTTGAGATGGAGTGTTTCTCTGTCACGCAGACTGGAGTGCAGTGGTGTGATCTTGGCTTAGTGCAACCTCTGCCTCCCAGGTTCAAGCAGTTCTTTTGCCTCAGCCTCCTGAGTAGCTGGGATTATAGGCACGTGCCACCATGCCCGGCTAATTTTTGTATTTTTAGTAGAGACGGGGTTTCACCATGTTGGTCAGGCTGGTCTCAAACTCCTGACTTTGTGATCCGCCTGCCTTGGCCTCCCAAAGTGCTGGGATTACAGGCGTGAGCCACCGCGCCCAGCCTATAGTATGGTATAGACTCCTATAAGACTTCAGTGAATCTTATCACTACCACTTTGTGATATGGGATAAAATACTTATTTTCTCCAAGTCTCAGTTTCCTCATCTATAACATGCGAGAGAGACAAAATGAGCACTTATCTCAAGGTTGTTGTGAGGATTAAATGAGACAATACGTGTAAAGCGCTTAGCTCAGCTCCTAGTATGTCTTCAGTAAATATTAAATACTATTGTAGTTTCATTAATAAGTACTGCTCTGTTGCAGATATTGATTAAGTTCTGGTAGGTTCTAAGTAGGGTTAACAAAATGAACAGGACACGATCCTGCTCTCAGAAAAGACAGAACATACATGCAAAAGATAATTAACAACCTAGATCCAATGGTAAGTGGCAAAGGAGTGGTTTACTTAAGGGTTCAAGAGGCAGGAATAATTGCTCAGCAAATGAGAACTTTAGGAAGGTGACAGAGCTTGATCTCAGCTTTGAAGGACTAATTAGCAAGTTGACAGTCTCCTTGGAGCCAGACTGCTTGTGTTTGAATCCTAGTTCTGCTACTGTGTCATCTTAAGCAAGTGATATGATCTCACTCCTAGGATTGTTGAGAGAATTAAATGAGTTAATACATGTAAAACACTTAGAATAGTTCTGCAAACATTGTTAGGGCTTGATAAATTATTAACAAGTTGAGAGAAGGGAGAATGCATTTCAGATAGAACATTGAGTAATAATGGAGGGTTTGTTTGAAATGATGAAGCCAAATTGGCCAGAGGGATAGCTTGTGGGAAAATAGTGGATGAATACGTTGGGGCAGAGTTATGAATGATTAAGCCAAGAAATGTGACATCTCTTCCATACGTACTGAGGGAACTTGGAAAGATTCTTGGGTTATTTGTCAACTCTTATGTGTTACAGATAATTTCTAAGTCTGTATCTCCAGCATCTCTACCTTTCTTGATTTCAAAATAACTGAAACTTCTATTCAAGCTAATGTTGGTAGTAAAGCTCATAATCTTCTAAATTGAGCCATTATGCCTCTTTATTTGTTCATTTATTTTTGTAAATGTGTTTGTCTTTCTCTGTTTCTCCGTATTCTAGTTGTTTACATAATCTTTACTTCTTTTCTTCAAAGTTTAGTGGGTTTCTGCTAGTGTTTCTTCTCTGTCCTCAAAACCCCAGTCTAGATCCTAAATCATCAAGCCATGAAGTGGAAAGGACTGAAGAGAGGGAGAAGGGGAAGAAGGAAGGGAACTATCCTCTAGTCCAGCCATCTTGTTTTACAGATGAGGAAATTGAGGTTCAGAGGAAGTAGAGAGACATGCTCAAGATCCACAGCTAATGAATGAGCAGGGTTGCCCCTTTCAGGGCTAGACGAAGGCTGTTTTTTACTATCATCTCAGTGTGATTCTCAGCCATCTGGGTGGGAATTATACTAGTACAATAAATAAATTTTTTGTTACTACTATTAAGCACCAAGACAAAAAATAATTTTACTACCAGAAACTGTAAGATAATAATTCAACCTTATTAATAAGCCCATGATTGTATTTCTCAGATGAGCCTCACTATTCTTAATGCTTAAAACCAAGACTCAAAAATCTGCTTTGAAGAGGGTTTCTTGCTTTCATTTTTGGAGTTGTAAATTATAAATATAATAGTATTATAAACATAAATAGTATTCTCAAAAGAGTGGACTTTTGTTCCTTTTTCTTTTTCTTTTTTTTTGAGACAGGGTCTTGTTCTGTTGCCCAGGCTGGAGTGCAGTGGCACAATCAAAGTTCCTTCCCAGGCTCAAGCATTTTTCCCACCTCAGCCTCCCAAGTAGTTGGGACTAAAGGTGCACACCACTGCACCTGGCTAATTTTTAAATTTTCTGTAGAGATGGAGTCTCACTCTGTTGCCCAGGCTGGTCTCAAACTCCTGGCCTCAAGTGATCTGCCTGCCCTGGCCTCCCAAAGTGCTGGGATTACAGGCAGGAGCCACTACACCCAGCCAATCTCTCAGATTTTAATATATGCCACACACAACACATAATGGTGTGTTATGTATTCAAGCATTTTCTTCTACATTGTTTTTCTACCTAGATGTAATGTGATAGAATGTATATATAAAGCCCTAAGCTTAGTGTCTGGTCATACCAGTTGCTCAATAAATACCGTCTTCCCTTTTTACAGGGCTGGTAATTTTTTCTCATATATATTAATTCCCAATCACCAATTCACTATCATGTCACTTCCTTTTCTTCCCTCGAAGCATATGTTTAAATACATTTGCCCTCTCTGCATTTTGAACATTTGCATATTGCCCAGGCTGAAGTGTAGTGGCACGATCTCGGCTCACTGCAAGCTCCGCCTCTCGGGTTCATGCCATTCTCCTGCCTCAGCCCACCAGTAGCAAGGACTACAGACGCCCGCCACTACGCCAGCTAATTTTTTGTATTTTTTTTTTTAGTACAGACGGGGTTTCACCGTGTTGGTCAGATGGTCTCGATCTCCTGACCTCATGATCCACCCACCTTGGACTCCCAAAGTGCTGGGATTACAGGCGTGAGCCACCGTGCCCCGCCACAGATACTTTTTAGTTGCCATAAGCATAATCAAAATCATTTTGCAAATGGTAAACTTTTCATGTTCTGTATTCTTTCCCATGATTAAAGAAGTAAAAATTGGCCTGGGTTACATAAAGATGTCCTAAACCTCTGCAATCTGCCACATTATTTCTAAAAAAAAGAAAAAGAAGAAAACAAGCTTCTGGACTAGAATGCTTTTTACTGAAATATTGATTTTTCTTCATTATTTTTAAACACTGTGAAGTTGAATTGTATAATTCACAAATGCCTATACAAAACTTTTTTCCATGTCCTCAATACCTTGTATCAGATTATTTATTTATGTTTCTCATGGTTTAGTTTCTTTTTCTTGTCTTCATTTTTCTGAAGGTAAAAGGGGATTTTTTCACCCTTTTCTGATCTGTAACTTGTTTTGTATTTGGATGATTGCCCTTTATAACAAATTTTATCTTCTAATTATTCTATTAAGTGAGAAGATAGCGGGCGGGCGCGGTGGCTCACACCTGTAATCCCAGCACTTTGGGAGGCTGAGGCCGGCGGATCACGAGGTCAGGAGATCGCGGCCATCCTGGCTAACACAGTGAAACCTAGCCTCTACTAAAAATACAAAAAATTAGCCGGGCGCGGTGGCGGGCGCCTGTAGTCCCAGCTTACTCGGAGGCTGAGGCAGGAGAATGGCGTGAACCCGGGAGGCGGAGCTTGCAGCGAGCCGAGAACGCGCCGCTGCACTCCAGCCTGGGCGACAGGGCGAGACTCCATCTCAAAAAAAAAAAAAAAAGAAAAGGAAAAAGATAAATGCTTCAGAATTAGATTTTAGGGTTCTTTTGAGGGCTGAGCTTGTGTGTGTAGGTTTCTCTTAGCCCCTTCATATAATGTGTTGGAACTTCTGTTTCTATTTTTTAAATGTTTTCTTATGTTGAATTATTTTATTGCTGTTTGAAAAAAATTTGTTAAACTATGTTTATGGGTGTACTACTAATTTACATAGTAATACATTTTGCTGTTAACTTCATTCTTAGAATATGAAGTTTTTTGTAATTTAACTTCTTTAGGTATTTACCCTGCAATTCTGATAACTTGAGAGAGAGGGATAATTGACGTTTTCACTTTCATTTTATAGATACGATTTGGCTACCTTGTTCCTTCCCTTATTATTATTTTATTTGTGTCTCCTAAAAGTGGGGACCTTTAATATAATGGTAGGTGCTTTATAGGCTGTCTTTTCCGTTATAAAATATGTTCATTTCACTTTTCCATTTTTAATATGACTATATTGTAGATTTTCTTTAA
>NW_012103142.1:2716402-2725919 GCF_000951045.1 Mandrillus leucophaeus | reverse complement strand
TTAACTAGGATGGTCTCGATCTCCTGACCTCGTGATCCGCCCGTCTCGGCCTCCCAAAGTGCTGGGATTACAGGCTTGAGCCACCGCGCCCGGCCAATTCATGATACATTTTTTAAGATTTTGGCCAGATTTGTCATTTTGGATTGTAGTTTCTTTTAACCTAACTGTTTTTGTTTGTTTATTTATTTTTTGAGACAGGGTTGCACTGTGTTACCCAGGCTGGAGTGCAGTGATGCTATCTCAGCTCACTGCATCCTCTGCCTCCCAGGCTCAAGCAATCCTTCCACCTCAGTCACCCAAGTAGGTGGGACTACAGGTGCACACCACCATGCCCAACTAACTATTCTATTTTTTGTGGAGACAGAGTTTGGTTTTACCATTTTGCCCAGGCTAATCTCAAACTCCTGGGCTCAGTGGATCGTCTCACTTTGGCCTAGGAAAGTGCTGGGATTACAGGCATGAACCACTGCAGCTGGCTTATTAATTTCATTAATACCTTGCTTTTATCTCCATTTAACAAACTTTGGTATTACTATATATGAAATATTTTCGTGTGTATGTGTGCGTTTATATTTTTTAAATATGTGACTGAGTTTTTCCCCTTTTTCTTAGATTCCTAGACTGTTTCATTTTTTTTATACCTGTTGTCTACTCTGCAGCTAATAACACAGATAGCAGTATATGAGTTTTTCTTTTCTTTTGTTTTTTTAGACGGAGTCTCGCTTTGTTGCCCAGGCTGGAGTGCAGTGGCATGATCTTTTCTCACTGCAACCTCCACCTCCCAAGGTTCAAGCGATTCTTGTGCCTCAGCCTCCCGAGTAGCTGGGATTACAGGTGCCCACCAGTACATTCGGCTAATTTTTTTTTGGATTTTTAGTAGAGATGGGGTTTCGCCATATTGGCCAGGCTGGTTTTGAACTCCTAACCTCAAGTGATCCACCCACCTCGGCCTCCCAAAGTGTTAGGATCACAGGCATGAGCCACTGTGCCTGCTGATAATTTAATACACTTTATGTAAGTTAATTTTTTATGATAGTTATCTAGCTTTGCCGGACCAATTTTGTCAGTAAATTTAAAACATTAAAAAATTTTCAATCCTCCTAATTCAGTGTCTCTAATTTAGTAATTTAAGTTTTGATCCTTGTTTCATTCTATCATTCTTTTATTTAAAAAATTGTCATTGGCTTTTCTAAAAGTGAATCATGAATCGTGAAATAATTAACTTTAAAACAGCAAAGATACCTTTTAGAACCTCCATTTTTTATAAATTGCATTAACAAGTTATGCAGTGATGTGAAGATACAAACTAAGGTCATTAAGTTTTGCTTAATTTATAATTTATATTAACCTATTCATTGAAAAGGATTTGATAGTTTGTGATTAAAGCAAAACAGGCAAAGACCATTAAAAACAAAGACAGAAAATGAGCATAAATCACTTGAGAAATAATGAGCAGAATAAGGGAATGGGAAGAAATCTTTACACCAGTAATCTGAGGCAAGATAGTTTCTGTGTTTGAATATTAAATTTAGCTCTGAGCTTCCTGGCAAGCAAGAGAAAAAAGGAAACAGGGTGGGTTTTATAGTTATTGTCCAATAAAGAAAGCTTTTTCAGTTTTTCAGAAGAGAGAAACTTTTTCTGAGTCATAAGTTAGAAGAGGTTTGTTATGTGAATTCTTACATATGGAACATAATTTATATTTCCAATTTTGAAAATTATTGAATTTCTTCTGTTGCTCTCTTAGCCATCAGGTACCATTCTATGCAGTGTAATTATATTGGTCATATTAAGTTCATGTCCACTGTTGTCAAAAGTGGAAATACCATGGCTGGGGTGTGTTTATGTATTGCCTCTAGAGCTGTAGCCACTGACGAACAGGAAACTGAAAGCTAAAAGTTCAGGAAATGTATTGTATTTAGACTGTGGAAAAAATGTATATGATACTTTACTGAAAGCTGTGCTCTTTTGAAAACTGAAAAATTTATATATGTATTTAATTAGAGATGAATATTAAGGATTCTTATAATAATGCTGTCAGATGCTTAAATATGATAATAGATACAATATGTGCATTGTAGGCCAGGAACATTGTGCAATGCTAGAAAAAAAGGCAACAGATTATTGTATGTATTCAGCTATATTCTTTCAAGAAACAAAACAGCTGGCACATCAATTGAATTCCTCAAGGATGTCTTATTTCCAGAGAATTCCAGAGTTTTAGTTTTAGCTTAGTTCCAAGGAAGAGGAGGTCCCTGTTTTACAGGATAGCCTATTTCAGTCTTAAGGAGTTCTAATGGTTAACTTCTGTTTTCATACACTGAATTTAACTTTGTTTTCCTGTGATTTATTAATATATTCTATAGCTTTCTTAGAGTTGAGAAGAAAATAATTGATCACACTTTTTTTGGAATGTTAATTGCATCTCAAATGTTTTCTTAGGTATTGTTGCATTTTAGGTTCCTTATAAAATCCTTCCTACAGGAGTCTTTAGTTTTGAAGTTATAAAAAAAATTGTCAGAGGAAATGTGACTAATGTATATGCCTGTTTGAGCTGCATTTTCTTACTGTTTCTATACTTAGTATTTTAACAGGATGTGATTGATAAGAATTGAACATTCCAATTCTTTAAGACAATCATGAAGTTCTAATAGCTTCTTAGAAATGGAAATTGTGTCATTATATATTGTTGTGTTATTGTTGTGCATTTTAACAAAAGAAATTATAGTCACACAAAATATTTAGGGGCCACATTAAGTGAAAATTCCATTTATTACAAAGGTTTTTAAAAGGATTTTTAGGTGTATTGCATGTCACTTACTTATAATCAATTTAATAGTTTCATTAAAATTAGTCTCTTTTCAAGATTGATTTTGGTTTTGGTCTGTTAGGGTCGTGTGTTTCCCCCTGAACTGTTGTGGTAACCAAAGGGATAAAAAGCACTGACGGACAAAAAATGGGCACTGGGCCTAGCCTAAGAGGTGAGGAGCAGGGCTTCCCAGAGGAAAGTCCCGGGATGCTGTTTCGCATAAAGAGGAATGGGCTCTGGGCTGACACAAGGAGTCTCAGCAAGGCCAGACCATAAAGGGCCGGGTATAGTGGGAAGAAGAGTTGGATTTTATGCAGTAGCTGATCTGTTGTTGCCATAGGAGATTCTTTTTGAATAATAACTGTTACTTTCTTACTGTGTTACATACTCATTGTAGAAAAATTAAATTAGTGAAGAAAATAAAATAAAAATGTCCTATAATTTTTTTCCCTTTTTGAATGTTCTTAGCTAATTTTTGAATGTTCTTCCCTTAAACTTCATTTAACATTTAGGTTACTTTCTTTTCAAAACAGAGTCTTACTCTGTCACCCAGGCAGGAGTGCAGTGGCAGGATCTCAGCTCACTGCAACCCTGAGTTCAAGTGATTCTCCTGCCTCAGCCTCCCGAGTAGCTGGGACTACAGGTGCCCGCCACCTCGCCCGGCTAGTTTTTTGTATTTTTTTTAGTAGAGACGGGGTTTCACCTTGTTAGCCAGGATGGTCTCGATCTCCTGACCTCGTGATCCGCCCGTCTCGGCCTCCCAAAGTGCTGGGGTTACAGGCTTGAGCCACCGCGCCCGGCCTCCTGACTGATTTTTATGTTTTTAGTAGAGATGGGGTTTCACCATGTTAGCCAGGATGGTCTCGATCTCCTGACCTCGTGATCCGCCCGTCTCGGCCTCCCAAAGTGCTGGGATTACAGGCTTGAGCCACCGCGCCCGGCCTCCTGACTGATTTTTATGTTTTTAGTAGAGATGGGGTTTCACCATGTTGACCAGGCTGATCTCAAATTCTTGACCTCAGGTGATCCACCTGCCTCGGCCTCCCAAAGTGTTGGGATTGTAGGCATGAGCCACTGCGCCCAGCCAACTAGGTTACTTCTTGTTTATTTGAAAGAGTGCTTGTTGAGTTGTTCTTTCCACAGATTATGCTTCTAATAACTTTAAAAATTAATTATGGAGGAAATGGGTTAATCATTTTAAGGATTCTTTTTTGTTGATATAATGATTCTATTAATTAATATTTGTCTTATGGGAGCCATAAGCATAATAGGCATAATGAGAGCACACACTTGTAAGTCAGAGTGGTTCTTACAGGGGAGACAGGAAAAATGGAGCCCAAAAGGCCTTTCTGTAAGTTCCTTGGGAGCAGGGAGTAGGTCTTTCTTGTTCACCATTGTGTCAGGCACAATGCTTGACGCATAGTAAGTGTTCCATAAATAGTTGAATGAATGGATGAGTTTCTCATTAAGCACTTTTAGTAGCTCATATTTCTTGTACTATGGATAATCAAGTTCAATTATATTCATCTAAGGTTAAGAGTCTTTGCTGTACTCAGTTTTCTTTATTAATGTAAATTTAATAAACTGATTATTTTTTTAAAAGGCATGCATGTATATATGCGTGCACACACACACACACACAAAAAAAAAACAAGTGAAAATTTATTGTTTCTTCCCCTGAGCCCCATTCTCCAGAATTAGCTACTATTAATGGCTTACTATATTTTTTTCTAGGTATTTTCTCTTCATATACATTTTCTTTTCTTTTTTCATTTTCTTTTTCTTTTTCTTAGAGACAGAGTCTCGCTCTGTCTCCCAGGCTGGAGTACAGTGGTGCGATCTCGGCTTACTGCAACCTCTGCCTCCTGAGTTCAAGGGATTCTCCTGCCTCAGCCTCCTGAGTAGCTGGGATTATAGGCTCCCGCCACCATGCCCAGCTAATTTTTGTATTTGTAGTAGAGACGGGGTTTCACTGTGTTGGCCAGGATGGTCTTGATCTCTTGACCTCGTGATCCATCTGCTTCAGCCTCCCAAAGTGTTGGGATTACAGGCGTGAGCCACCGCGCCCAGCCTTCATATACATTTTCTTTACACAAATAGAATATTTATATTCTGTTCTATAAATAGCTTTTTTTCCCCCTTCATGGCATTCTTAAACTTCCCATATCAGTTTATTTGTAACTGTGTCTTAATTTTTAATTGTATAATATTCCATTGTAGAGATGTATAATAGAAGTCTATTAAGGAAATCCACTCCCTCCCCCCCCTTTTTTTAAAACTATAATAGTAGTGTTTCTGCATGTATTTTTGCTTGCTTCTGTGAGAATATCTGCAGGTTATTTCCTGAAAGTGGTATTGCTGGGCTAAAGGATATTTGCACATAAACTTTCAGTAGATATTGGGAAATTTGCCCTTAAAAATATTCTACTAATTTGTACTCTTACTAAAGATATGAAGTGTTATTTTTCTGATAACTGTACACACTTTCATTTTGTGGATTAGAAGGATTAAACTTCTGAAAATGAATCCTTGTCATGGTAACTTGAGATGTTCAGAAGATGATAGATTAGGTAATATATATGTTCCTTGGCTTATGGTGGTTTTACCTCCTGATAAACTCATTGTAAATAGAAAATATCACAAGTTGAAAATGCATTTAATGTACCTAACCTACTGAACATCATAACCTACCTTACACGTGCTCAGAACACTTAAATTAGCCTACAGTTGGGCAAAACCATCTAATAGAATGCCTATTTTATAATGTGTTGAATGTCTCACATAATTTATTGAAAACTGAAAGTGAAAAACAGAATAGTCGTGTGGGTGCTTGGAGTACTGTTTCTACTGAATGTGTATCACCTTCTCACCATCATAAAGTTGAAACTCGTAACCCAAACCATAAGTTGGGGACTATCTATAGTTCCATTGCCTGATGTGATCTGTTGAAGTTAGGTGGAAGATATTGTACTATGACCTCCACAGACCCATAGTGTGCTTTGTACAGATTCAGATGTGGAAGATCAGAATGTTGGGTTTCTAGGTTTTTATCTTTTTAGAATGTTTAAGATAAACATTTACAGCCGGGTGCGGTGGCTGATGCTTATAATCCCAGCACTTTGGGAGGCTGAGGGGGGCGGATCATGAAGTCAAGAGATTGAGACCATTCTGGCGAACATGGTGAAACCCCATCTCTACTAAAAATACAAAAAAAATTAGCTGGGCATGGTGGCTCGTGCCTGTAGTCCCAGCTACTTGGGAGGCTGAGACAGAAGAATTGCTTGAACCTGGGAGGCGGAGGTTGCAGTAAGCTGAGGTCGCACCGCTGCACTCCAGCTTGGTGACAGAGCGAGACTCCTCTAAAAAAAAAAAAAGATGAACATTTACTAGTAACGTTCTAAAGGAGCGGAAGACCCTGAGTGCTGGTTTGAGAAGTTTAGATTTGTTGTGCTGGGGCACTATTTAAAGTCTGCGAATTAGAGAGTAATATGGTGGGTGTGCTGTCAGAAAGGCTTCACTAGCAGTGTGTACAGAATGAGTGGGAGTGAGTGAGCCGTCTGGAGGTAGGCAGGTCCTCTGGAGAACTATAGTAATTCACGAAGGAAAGGAGGAAAACACAAAATGTGGTGATAGCTATGGAGCTGAAAGTAAGATAAGAAACACAGTGAATAGCTGGCAGGTCCTACTGATTAAGTGGAGAAAAATTATATTGAAGTTGCAAACCTAGGAGAATGGCCAGATAATACAGATTATGAAGTAAATGGACAAGGGACCAATTTTGAAAAAGTTAATTTTCCTTAAAAACATCAGGAAATAAAAGGGTCCTGAAGTGAGAGAAATCAAAGATTGGAGAAGGAAAGAGGGAGAAATTATGCCACTTTTAATTTCAGCTACTACCTCTATTAGGATTTGGGAGTTACACTAATAGAGGTAGTAGTTGAAATTAAGAGTGGATGAGTTCTGGTATGAAGTGGTTGATGGGAACAGCTGTTGATTGAGAACTACTTTTAAGGAGAGGATACTGATAGTAATGGGAGATGGGATGAAAGAATGCCCAGGCAGAGAGGAAATTTAATAATTTCAGGAGTGGGGAAAGAATAAAGAGAAATGTTACTGAGGCCTACCTTTCATTCTTTTACTGTGCATATGATATTATATTTGCTGGATGTTTTCCTGTAGATACCACATTGTTCTTCCTCCGGGAGTGGCATGTCAGAAAATTTTGATGATTATTTTAAAGTGTTGAGTTTTATTCCTGAAATTGAATGTGGTACCTGAAAAAGGGTCTTGGGAAAGTAGTTTTTGGTGTCATATGCTGTGTTCCTTTTAGTTCATAAAATATTTTCATCTTGTTTGAATATCTGTGGGTCTAAAAAAAAATGGCTAATTTTTGGATAGGTAAAAGTCCAGATACTTTGTACATTTTAATTGATTATTTAAAAAATATTCCCGGCATTTAAAACCTGGCAAATACAAATTATAAGAATCACCATCTTTTTAGAAGGACATACTATGAATTCAGAGTTTTTGCTGGCTTAGTGCTTGTCAGCATGGAGCCTGTTCACAGGAAATGCTTTAGAATCAGAGTCAGGGACCTGTGACACTACGGGGGAGTCAGTATGTAAAATAGTTAGAGTGCAAGCTCGGGAGTCATTCTCCCTGGTTCCACTGTTCACTAGCAGTATATCCATGGATAGATTTACTGAGCTCGTCCCTTTGATTTGCTGTCCGGACGTGGCAGTAATAACAATCTCAATGTCACATTTTTATTGAAGGGATCCATCATAGAGCTTATATTCTAGTAAGGAGAAACAGGCAGTATACAAATACTATAAGTACACTGGAGGAAAACATAGTGGGGCTGATTATAGTCGATTTTTGCTCTTTTATTTCTGGTAACAGTAAAAGCAACTCTGATGAGAAAAGGTTTGAACATGAAGGCACACCTGAAGGGAGTAAGGGGCGAGCTCTGCAGCTATCCAGGGAAGAGTTCCAGGTAGAGGGGAGAGCAAGTGCAAAGGCCCTGAGGAAAGGGCACATGGGAGGAGGCAGCAAGAAGGCCACTGTAGCCAGAGCAGTGAGTGAGGGGAGAAGGAGAAATAATTTCAGAGATAGCCAATGATCAGCATATATAGGGTATTAAGCATAAGAAGGACTTTGGGTTTTACCTGTGTAAGATGGGAAACTATTGGAGTTCCAGAGTAATTTTTTCTTAAAGCTAGTCTGCTTGTCACTTCTTTTCTTAAAAATGCCTCAGTTCCCTGTTGCCTTTGGAATAATGTTCACATACTTTATTTTGGCACACAAGGTCCTTCACAGTCAGGCCTCTGCCTGTTTATTTAGCATCATCTGCTTCTTTCCCACATGTACCCTTCACTTCAGCCAAATGGGATCACATGAAGCTCCCTGGATGGGTCATGATGCTTTGTGTCTTCGTGTCTTTCTGTACAGTTTGCCCTGTGAGAAGCCCTCCCCCTCAGCTCATATGGTCACTGGCTCTGTTTTAGAGGGTCCTCTTTGTGCTCTTGCTCTCTCATCACTTCTGCCCCGAGCCACTTTGTACTTAAGCTGCTTAGGCTTGAAGCGTGCTGTATTCTTTTACCAGCCTTGATTTTACTCTTGCCACACCCTTGCCGGTTGAAAGTATGCCCATCCTTTGAGGACCAGCTCAGACACTGCCATCTTCTGCCTCCTTTGGACCCTCAGAAACACTTTGTAGCTCTCTTCTACTTAATCATAATTATTTGGAATTAAAATGTTTCTTTGCCTTCACAAAAAATCCTTGGGCTAACTTATTTCAGTTTTCTGTGTAGCCTCTAGAAGAGGGTCTTACAGACATTTCATATTCAGTAGGTATTCATGGTGTGTAGGATTCACAGGATAATTAGAAAACTGTTGGCTTTTAAACAACTAAGGGCCAAAAGCAGCAAAAATGAATGCACAATTGAAATGAGATTCCTATTAACAAAACAAATTGACTGTAATTATGATAGCTAGGTAATCCTTGTTCTCTTATATATTTATATATACTTACTAGTGGCACCAAATATTAGTATACCCAGTTTGAGATATAGTTTGTTGAAATATATTTGGACACAGCCAGGTGTGATGGCTCACACCTGTAATCCCAGCACTTTGGGAGGCTGAGGTGGGAGGATCAGTTGAGCCCAGGAGTTCAGGAACAGCCTGGGCAACATAGTGCAACCTCGTCTCTACAAAAAAAATAAAATAAAAAATTAACTGGGTGTGGTTGTGCATGTCTCTAATCCCAGCTACTCAGAAGGCTGAGGTGGGAGGATCATTTGAGCCTGGGAGGTTGAGGCTGTAGTGAGCCTTGACTGTGACACTGTACTCCAGCCTGAGCAACAGAGCGAAACTCTGTCTCAAAAAAAAAAAATCAGACGTGTAAATGCTCATGGTTTCTGACGAGGTCATACCACTTCTGGAAATCTTCTTAAGAAAATAATACAAACTAGCCAGCCACAGTGGCTTTTGCATGTAAATCTCAGCAACTTAGGAGACTGAGGCAGGAGGATCACTTGAGCCCAAGAATTTGAGATGAGCCTGGGCAACATAGCAAGACCTTGTCTCTCTAAAAAAAAAAAAAAAATTTGGCCGGGCGCGGTGGCTCAAGCCTGTAATCCCAGCACTTTGGGAGGCCGAGACGGGTGGATCACGAGGTCAGGAGATCGAGACCATCCTGGCTAACAC
>NW_012103142.1:2709223-2710487 GCF_000951045.1 Mandrillus leucophaeus | reverse complement strand
CTTCTAGGGTTCAAGCGATTCTTCCACCTCAACCTCTTGAGTAGCTGGGACTACAGGTACACGCCACCACGCCCAGCTAATTTTTTTTTTTTTTTTTGAGATGGAGTCTCGCTGTGAAGCCCAGGCTGGAGTGCAGTGGTGTGGTCTCGGCTCACTGCAAGCTCCGCCTCCCGGGTTCACGCCATTCTCCTGCCTCAGCCTCCCGAGTAGCTGGCATTACAGGAGCCCACCACCACGCCTGGCTAATTTTTTTTTTCTTGTATTTTTAGTAGAGACGGGGTTTCACCGTGTTAGCCAGGATGGTCTTGATCTCCTCACCTCGTGATCTGCCTGCCTCAGCCTTCCAAAGTGCTGGGATTACCGGTGTGAGCCATTGCGCCTGGCCTTATAGCTTTATTACAAAATTGAGAAACCAGATGTTTTACTTTGTTTTCTGAATTTCTGAATGCATTTTCAGAATGATATAAAATGTTAAATTTTATTTTAGATTAGAATATTGTTGTCCAACTGGATGATTAATAAAGAAAAAGAAAGGAAAGAATGTAGTGAGACCCCCTAAGTACAAAATGGAGGAAGTCAATGGACTTCCAAGCTTGAGATAAATTCTTATGATCTTGATTGGATGATTAGGTATCGGTGGTAGAGAGAATAATGGCTCCTCAAAAATGGAACTTGTAAATATGTTACCTTGTAGGGCGGAAAGGACTTTGCAGACGTGAATAAGGTTAAAGGCTTTGAAATGGGGAGGTTATCCTGGGTTACCCAGATGGGCTGAACTTAATCACATGGGTTCTTAAAAGTGGAGGAACTTTCCCAACTATAGTCAGAGAGAGAGAGATGGCTACAGAAGAATGATCAAAGAAATGCAGTATTCCTTGCTGAAGATGGAGGAAGGGGGCCACCAGCCAAGAAATGTGGGCAGCCTCTAGAATGTGAAAAAGCCAGGCGATGAGTTCTTTCCCAGAGCCTCCAGAAGGAATGCAGCCCTGCCAACACCTTGATTTTAGCCCAGTGAGACCCATTCTGGATTTCTGATCTCCAGAACTTTAAGATGATAAATTGGTGTTATTTCAGCCACTAAGTTTGTGTTAATTTCTTTCTTTTTCTTTTTCTTTTTTTTTTTTTTTTTTTTGAGACGGAGTCTTGCTCTGTTTCCCCAGGCTGGAGTGCAGTGGCATGATCTCACCTCACTGCAACCTCCATCTCCTGGGTTCAAGTGATTCTCCTGCCTCAGCCTCCCGAGTAGCTGGGATTACAGGCACGC
>NW_012103142.1:2704194-2706333 GCF_000951045.1 Mandrillus leucophaeus | reverse complement strand
CCATGTTGGTCGGGCTAGTCTTGAACTCGTGACCTCAGGTGATCTGCCTGCTTCAGCCTCCCAAAGTGCCTGGGGTCAGGCATGAGTCACCGCGCCCAGCCAAGAAGCCATACTTTCAGTTACGTATGATAAAAGCTTAGGCACAAAAATGTTCATAGCAGTGTTACAGAGAGAATTTGCCTATTCTGAACCTTTCTTATAAATGGGATCGTATAATGTATGGCCTTTCATGATTGGCTGCTTTCAAGTGAAATTAATAGTTGTAAATATGCACCTAATAACAGAGCTTCAAGATATATGAATCAGAAACTGACAGAACTGAAAGGACAAATAGATCTAAAATTATAGTTGGAGATTTCAATACCTCGCCTCTCTCAATAATTGATAGAACAAGTAGACAAAAAATAATTTAGAAGATGTGAACTACATTATCAACTAACCTAATTGACATTTACATAGTATTCTACCCAATACAAGCAGAATACACATTCCTTTCAGTTACACACAGGACATTTACTAAGATAGATCGTATTTTTGTTCACAAAATAGTGTCAATGTTAGCCAGGTGCGGTGGCTCACGCCTGTAATGTCAGCACTTTAGAAGGCCGAGGCAGGCGGATCACCTGAGGTCGGATGTTTGAGACCAGTCTGACCAACATGGAGAAACCCCGTCTCTACTAAAAATACAAAATCAGCTGGGCGTGGTGGTGCATGCCTATAATCCCAGCACTTTAGAAGGCCGAGGCAGGCGGATCGCCTGAGGTCGGGCGTTTGAGACCAGTCTGACCAACATGGAGAAACCCCGTCTCTACTTAAAATACAAAAATCAGCCAGGCATGGTGGCAGGCACCTGTAATCCTAGCTACTTGGGAGGTTGAGTCATGAGAATCGCTTGAACTCAGGAGGCAGAGGTTGCAGTGAACAGTGAACTGAGATTGCACCCCTGCACTCCAGCCTGGTTGTCACAGTGAGACTCTGTCTCCAACCAAAAAAAAAAAAAAGAAAAGAAAAAACACTCAGTAAAGCACATAACCTAGTAAAAAAAATAAGCAAAAGATTTGAACAGATATTTTGTCAGAAAAGATACATGAATGGCAAATAAGCACATAAAAGATGATCAACATCATTAGTCATTAGTGAAATGCAGACTAAAACTATAAGAATATACCATTACATCCTTACCAACACTTGTTACTGTCAGGCTTTTAAACTGAAGACATTACAGTGTCTAATCTCCAGATAAGATTTTTCAGATTAAATTTAGAGAAGACATTACAGTGTCTTCAGTTTAAAAGCCTGACAGTAACAAGTGTTGGTGAGGATGTGGAGCAGCTGAAACTCTCATACACTTGTGGTGGGAATGTAAAATGGTACAACCACTTTGGAAAACAGTTTGGCATTTTCTTAAGGACTTAAAATTGACACTACCAAGTGACCCAACTATTTTGCTGCTAGGCATTTATCCAAGAGGAATGAATACATATGACCACATAAAGATTTGTTTACAAATACGTGGCAGGTTTATTTGTAATAGGCAAGAATTGAATCTATTCAAATGTGCATCAACAGGGACATTTGTGGTATCTTCATACGATGGAATACTATTCAACAATAAAAGGGAATGAACAATTGATACAACTTATTTTATTCTCAATATAATTATAGTAAGGAAATGAAGCCAGAAAAAAATGGTACATTGTATGAAATTCTATAAAATCTACTCAAAAAGCAGATCAGATTGTCTGGAGACCTGAGTTGCAAACGGATGACTTATGAAGGAAATATTTGTGAGTAATAGGTATGTTCATCATCTTAATTGTCATGATGAATTCATGGATATATGTACATATGTCAGAATTTATCGAATTGTATATTTTAAATGTGTAATTTATCGTAGCTTAATTATGTCTCAAAATCTGTAAAAAAATATACTTCATGTGTTTATTGCTTGCTGCTCAAATTTCAGAATCACATAAGGGATTGAGACTAATTTTTAAAATAATTTTTCAGTGATTGGGTTTGAGGTAACTCATGCATTATATATAGCAGATTTGCCTATTATTATGTTTTTGAGACGGACTCTCGCTCTGTTGCCCAAGCTGGAGTACAGTGGCGTGATCTCAGCTCAGTGCAACCTCC
>NW_012103142.1:2698234-2700579 GCF_000951045.1 Mandrillus leucophaeus | reverse complement strand
AAAAAAAAAAGCAATGCATAAAGTCGAGAAAGAAAGTGCCAGAGAAGGATTCAGGTTGCTTCAGGGGGTAAAAGAGCAGTAAATAGTTTTATTTGAACAATGGTATGGTATGGTATTAAAAGACATTGAGAGGAATAGTGCAGTAACTTCAGACACTTTCTAAGTGCTGTAGATCTTTTAAAATCCATCATAGTCGTCTTGCTGACTTCTTTAGTGACGATTTGAGTTTTAATTATTCAATTATGCTGCCAAAAGTACTGCAGGTTGTCAAGTATCATTTATCCAAAATGCTTGGGACCAGAAGTGTTTTGGATCTTGGATTTTTTCAAATTTTGAAATATTTGCATATTTCTCTAAGAGAAAAAAGATATTTTGGCATGTAATGCATAATATTTGCATAATTATAATCCAGTGTTCTAAAATGATTGTACCCACCAGAATCTACAAACAATAAGGAACTGTGGTTATCTGCTGCAAATAACTATGACAAACCACACTGTATCACATGTATTAGCCCATTGTGACATTGTCAATTGACCATATGTACATACATGTATACATAAGATACAGTATCTTGGGGATGGAACCCAGGTGTAAACATGAAATTTATTTTTGTTCATATGTACTTATACACACAACCTGAAGGTAATGTTATACAATTTTTTTAATTTTTATTTGTTATTTTTTTAAAGTCAATACATTTTTATTCAAGGAATTCCATGTTGTGATTTCTTCCACTGTCCATCAAGGCCACTTTAGATCCACTAAAGAGCTGGAGTCAAAAGATTTACCTTCAAGTTAGCCCTTTTTAATGAAACTGATGCTTATTTTAATCCAGTTGTCTGTCAGCCCATAATTCTTTTACTTTGGCTTCTGTCATCTCCTTTTAATATGGATATACTGATAAAGACTTCAAAATTCACCAAGAATCTTTGGGATCTAATTTCTTCAACCAGTTTAGTTTAGGGTCCTTTTTACTGTAGGTGTGGATCTGCCTGGTTCTCAATTTGACACCCTCCCTTAACATGAATGAGTTCAAATCATATTCATTCCTAAGCGGTCACACTCAGGAATAGTACAGATGTGTGGAATATGCCAGTACCTTTAACTCTAGACATCATGTTCTCAAGATAAAAGCCATTAAAACAAAAAGCCATCGTATGTATCGTCAACATGAAATTGTAATGCAAAATTAATACTGCTGAGGATTTCCCTTATATCCCATGCTGTTTATCTATTTTACAGTCCTAGAATCAGTCTTTTTTTTTTTTTTAAGAGACAGGGTCTGTCTTTGTTACCCAGGCTGGAGTACAGTGGTACCATCAAAGCTCAGTGCAGCCTCCAACTCCTGAGCTCAGTCCTTTTGCGTCAGCCTCCCCTTCCTGAGTAGCTGCAACTACAGGCACATGCCCCAGTACCCAGCTAATTTTTAAATTTTTGTGAGGATGAGGTGTTTGTTACTTTCTTGCCCAGGCTGTTCTTGAACTCCTGGTTTCAAGCAATACTCCCGCCTCAGTGTAGAGATTGCAGGCTTGAGCCACTGTGCCTGGCTTGGAACCAACCTTTGTGGCTATGAATACTCCCATCAGTTAACTGTCTCAGGTATCATAATATCCCTTCTTATGTGTATCAAAACTCATACTGAACAATGAGTTCTGGGTTGCAAAAGAGGATTTATTTTTTGCACCTATCCATAAGTCTTTGTCCACAAGTTAAAAACAGTGCAGGATACAATATTTTTAATAATTTTGTGCGTGAAATAAAATTTGTGTACCTTGAACCATTAGAAAGCAGAAGTGTTAGGTGTGGAGTTTTCCACTTGTGGCATCATGTTAGAATTCAAAAAGTTTCAGAGTTTGGAGCATCTTGGATTTTGGATTTTTCCAATTAGGAATGCTCAACCTAATCAGAAGTGAGACTTGGACATTAAAAGTTTGAAAGCCACGGTTTCATTTGCTTAGTAAGTACATAATTGCAACAGTACTTTTTATCTTAGTTATTGTGTAGAATCTGATGACTCCTCGACATGTCACCCACACTTCTCTCCTGAGCTCAGGCCTTATCTCTGATAACCTTCTGGACATCACACAAGCATCCCTTGCTCAACACACCCCAGCCAGAGTTCTCTTGCTCTCCATAAAAAGCACTCTAAAATGTTTGAATTAAATTGAAGAGAAAGAATACAAAGTCCTGATAAGTGGAACCATGAAATGTTTCATCTTTTTTTCCCTAAGTTTAAAAAGATCATGAAAGTAATACATGTTTAATGTTAAACTATTTAAATAATATAAAAATAAAATCTAAGAAGTGAAAATTCCTTCTTATCCTCCCAAATCTCATTCTCT
>NW_012103142.1:2693415-2696894 GCF_000951045.1 Mandrillus leucophaeus | reverse complement strand
GCATGATCTCACCTCACTGCAACCTCCATCTCCTGGGTTCAAGTGATTCTCCTGCCTCAGCCTCCCGAGTAGCTGGGATTACAGGCACGCGTCACCATGCCCGGCTAATTTTTGTATTTTTAGTAGAGATGGGGTTTCACTATGTTGGCCAGGCTGGTCTCAAATCTCAAACTCCTGACCTCAAGTGATCCACCTGCCTCGGCCTCCCAAAGTGCTGGGATTACAGGCATGAGCCACTTTGGCCGGACTGTTTGTGTTAATTTGTATGGCATCTTTAGATAACTAATACCACATGTAAGTGGGTAAAACTCAGAATTCATATTGTGCCAGAGGATTGCAATGGAAAGTGAACTCTGTATTGTTAAGATAACTTTCTATCCCTTGGGAATTGTTTTTCCTTCCACATAGCAAACCTCATTTTCCCCAGAAGTAAAACATATAAGTTACTTTTTAATGAATAAATACAAAATAATAGAGTTGGAATAAACCTTAGATATGATTCTAGTCTAACCCCCGAAAGGTATAGGTGGAAAAACTGAGTGAGGGCCAAGGATTCCACAGCTAGTTAATGGTAGATCTGAGTTTACTGGCCCTTTCTTCCTTCCATATTTTCATGGTGGGGATTTAAGATGGCCAAGGTTTTTAATTCTTTCTACACAGACTCAAAATGTTATTCTTGTACAGTTTTTCTCTTAGGCATATAATGGATTTTGGGAAACAATTTCTAGAATAGTGTTTTAATGAGATAGTACTGTAAGAGGATGCAGTATTATGTAAAACCTTTGTCTTGGGTTTTTTTCCCTCTGCGTCTCAAGTCTGAAACATCTCTTCCTCCAGTTGCTAGTAAATGTATACTCAAATATTGGCAGCTAGGTGTGGTCCTCTGTTCTTGACTGTCCATATTTAAACCACACTAATCCAGTTAATAAGGTAATTCTCTGTGTGTTGTGTATGCACAGGCATATTCTTATAATGCACTTCAGAGATAGATTTTAATTATGCTTGGGTGTTCTTAATTAGTACTCCTGATTAGAACAGAATTTTATTTTTACTTTTATAGTTGAACACTCAGGTACAGTGTAATTCTCCAGATTAGATTTTTCAGATTAAATTTAGAGAAGGAATGTACTCAGCTTGTAATGGTATTTCAGCACTGACTCTATAGTGTCTAATATTTTGCCTTCTTTACATTGACTGTGATTTTGAAAATTGTGATTCATCTCATCATTTATTGAGTACTGCTCCTATGTCATTTATTTATACTAGGTGGTGGGAGTACAGAATGAATAGGACACATTCTCTATATGTATAGTGTTCATAGACTTTTCTCATATGTTACCTTGTTGGCTGGTTCCTAGAAATCATCAGGAGACTTAGGACCAAACTCTTCGGCCCTAGTGAATCACGTCAAGGTACTCTACCCTGTGGCACAGGTAGAAATTTGACTTTCTATAAAAAACCTAGACAAATAATAGGGGCTCATTCCTACTGTCTTCACCCTTACCAAAATGTAAGTTCTATGGAGACAGAAATTGTTTCCTGTTGTTTAATGCTGTATCTCCACTACAACAGTGCCCGGCACATAGTAGGTGTTCAGTAGATATTTGTTGAATAAATAGCTGAATGGCTTCTACTTATCCTTCAGCTTTCAATTAATTTATTATTATTATTTTAAATTTCTGTTTCTTTTTAGAGATGGAGTCTCATTGTGTTGGCCAGGCTGGTCTTGAACTCCTGGCCTCAAGTGATCTGCCCGCCTCGACCTCCCAAAGTGCTGGGATTACAGTTGTGAGCCACTGAGCCTGGCTCACAACTACTTTTTTTTAAGAGTCAGGGTTTCACTATGTTGCTCAGGCTAGACTCCAATTCCTGGGCTCAGGCGATCCTCCCACCTCAACCTCCAAAGTTGCTGGAGGTACAGTACGTGGCACTGGACCCAGCTGCTGCCATAACTTTAACAGTGATGCCTATGGGATGTACCTTTGAGCTAAGGGGTCTCTTGTCTTGGTGCAAAGCTGGATACAGCTTATGAGAGATAAGAGGCAATGCATAAAATTAGCTGGGCATGGTGGCACATGCCTGTAATCCTAGCTACTCGGGAGACTGAGGCGGGAGAAAAGCTTGAACCCGGGAGGCGGAGGTTGCAATAAGCTGAGATCGTGCCATTGCACTCCAGCCTGGGCAACAAGAGCAAGACTCCATCTCAAAAAAAAAAAGCAATGCATAAAGTCGAGAAAGAAAGTGCCAGAGAAGGATTCAGGTTGCTTCAGGGGGTAAAAGAGCAGTAAATAGTTTTATTTGAACAATGGTATGGTATGGTATTAAAAGACATTGAGAGGAATAGTGCAGTAACTTCAGACACTTTCTAAGTGCTGTAGATCTTTTAAAATCCATCATAGTCGTCTTGCTGACTTCTTTAGTGACGATTTGAGTTTTAATTATTCAATTATGCTGCCAAAAGTACTGCAGGTTGTCAAGTATCATTTATCCAAAATGCTTGGGACCAGAAGTGTTTTGGATCTTGGATTTTTTCAAATTTTGAAATATTTGCATATTTCTCTAAGAGAAAAAAGATATTTTGGCATGTAATGCATAATATTTGCATAATTATAATCCAGTGTTCTAAAATGATTGTACCCACCAGAATCTACAAACAATAAGGAACTGTGGTTATCTGCTGCAAATAACTATGACAAACCACACTGTATCACATGTATTAGCCCATTGTGACATTGTCAATTGACCATATGTACATACATGTATACATAAGATACAGTATCTTGGGGATGGAACCCAGGTGTAAACATGAAATTTATTTTTGTTCATATGTACTTATACACACAACCTGAAGGTAATGTTATACAATTTTTTTAATTTTTATTTGTTATTTTTTTAAAGTCAATACATTTTTATTCAAGGAATTCCATGTTGTGATTTCTTCCACTGTCCATCAAGGCCACTTTAGATCCACTAAAGAGCTGGAGTCAAAAGATTTACCTTCAAGTTAGCCCTTTTTAATGAAACTGATGCTTATTTTAATCCAGTTGTCTGTCAGCCCATAATTCTTTTACTTTGGCTTCTGTCATCTCCTTTTAATATGGATATACTGATAAAGACTTCAAAATTCACCAAGAATCTTTGGGATCTAATTTCTTCAACCAGTTTAGTTTAGGGTCCTTTTTACTGTAGGTGTGGATCTGCCTGGTTCTCAATTTGACACCCTCCCTTAACATGAATGAGTTCAAATCATATTCATTCCTAAGCGGTCACACTCAGGAATAGTACAGATGTGTGGAATATGCCAGTACCTTTAACTCTAGACATCATGTTCTCAAGATAAAAGCCATTAAAACAAAAAGCCATCGTATGTATCGTCAACATGAAATTGTAATGCAAAATTAATACTGCTGAGGATTTCCCTTATATCCCATGCTGTTTATCTATTTTACAGTCCTAGAATCAGTCTTTTTTTTTTTTTT
>NW_012103142.1:2692738-2693365 GCF_000951045.1 Mandrillus leucophaeus | reverse complement strand
GCGATCTTGGCTCACTGCAACCTCTGTCTCCGGGGTTCAAGTGATTCTCCTGTCTCAGCCTCCCAAGTAGCTGGACTTACAGGTACCTTCCACCATGACCAGCCAATTTTTGTATTTTCAGTAGAGATGGGGTTTTTCCATGTTGGCCAGGCTGGTCTTGAACTCCTGACCTCAAGTCATCTGGCCGCTTCGGCCTCCCAAAGTGCTAGGATTACAGGCTTGAGCCACCTCACCTGGCCACTAAATTCTTCTAAAAATCCCTTGAGCACACTAAATGATATATTGAACATAGTTGATGACCAAATGGTGATGTAAAAATTCCATTAGGCCCGGCATGGTGGCTCATTGTTATAATCCTAGCACTTTGAGAGGATGAAGTAGGAAGATCACTTGAGCCCAGGATCACTTTGAGACCAGCCTGGGCAACATAGCGAGACCCTGTCTCTTCTGGAAAAAAAAAAAAATAGGTGTGGTGGCACATGTCTGTAGTCTGAACTACTAGGGTGGCTGAGGGGGAGGATTGCTTGAGCCCAGGAATTCAAGGCTGCAGTGAGCTATGATGGTACCACTGCACTCCAGCCTGGGCAACAGAGCAAGACCCTATCTCTTTTTGTCTTTTTTTTTTTT
>NW_012103142.1:2691472-2692688 GCF_000951045.1 Mandrillus leucophaeus | reverse complement strand
AAATTACACTGTGTGTGTCACATGTATTAGCCCATTGTGGCATCATCAACAGACTTTTTTTTTTTTAATGGTCCAGATAACCAAATCATCACTGGGCACTATGCACCATAACAATACACTTCATTTACTACAATGCTATTCTTTTTTCCTTTTTTTTTTTTTGACAATATCTTGCTCTGTTGCCCAGGCTGGAGCATAGTGGTTCAACCATGGCATGATTCTCCTGCCTCAGCCTCTCCAGTAGCCGGGACCACAGGCGTGTATTTTTTATTTTTAGCAGAGATCGGGTCTCACTGTATTGCCCAAGCTGGTCTTGAACTCCTGGGCTCAAGCCTTGACCTCCCAAAGTGCTGGGATTACAGGTGTGAGCCACTGCGTCTGACATTCTTTTATAATGGATGAACATCTACAAAATATTTTCCGAATTCAGTTGTTTGGATGTTTTTGTTGAGACTCTTAGCTAAATGATTCTCTACTATATAGATTTATCTCATCCTTTTTAAAAACTGTATATTTTTATAAGTATGCATTTGCCAAATTTTACTCTAACATTCCCATGACCATCCTCTTAAGGAAAAACTTTGAAATACTTTTATTTAGCCATACAGTTAAAATTTGGCTGGAACTAAGTGATCTGTGTTCAGTTGATGAACCGATCCATGCTTGCATTCTTCCTGTTCTTGCATCATGACTTTTTCATCTCCCCTTGATTCTTTCCCCTATATGCATTTAAGCGTGTCTGGTTCTTTTCTCAGGCCTTTGCTCTCTACTTCCCTTTCACCCAAAGCATTTCATGTTTCCCCTTTACAACCATAGTATAAGTATCAAACTTCTCACCTGTGACTTCTGCCTCTCTATACATCTCTCTTCTACTTTTAACTTTCATGTTCACAATATGCTATCTTTCTCTTATTTTCACTTCTTACCTTCTCCAACTTCAGAGAATCCCCACTGCCTAGTGTTCTTGGGAGATGCTAGAGGATACACAAAATCCCAGAAGGTCGAGGCATTTTTTTCCTTAAAAAAAAACAAACAACCTTTTAGCCAAACACTTCTAAGAAATGCTCCATTTTCTCAGTAGTATCTTCAGAAAGATTTCAGAAGTAATTGCATCTACAAAATAAAGACTAAGTGCTAAGAAAATGAGCAATCCGATAAGAATATGTAAAATAAAAAACATTATTACTGAATTCTTTTTTTTTTTTTTTTTTTTTTT
>NW_012103142.1:2684733-2685711 GCF_000951045.1 Mandrillus leucophaeus | reverse complement strand
AAGTAATACATGTTTAATGTTAAACTATTTAAATAATATAAAAATAAAATCTAAGAAGTGAAAATTCCTTCTTATCCTCCCAAATCTCATTCTCTGGAGGTAACACTGTTTTAGTAGTTAGGTAAGTTATCTTTCCAAACTTCTTATAAATAAGCAAATATACAAACACATATATACTTTTTCCCCCTTGGAAACAGGATCATGTTACAAATCATTCTGCAACTCACCATTCACTTAACAGTACATCTTGAAAATCCATCTGCTTTTTCATGTGATTATTAGAAGATTGTTTATGTGGAATGGGTAAGACCCCACCTGCTCCATATTAGTGATATTTTCCGAGGTTAGCTGTCTTAAAGGGAAACAATGAAAAAGACATTTTGGCATGTAATGAATAATATTTGCATAATTGTAATCCAGTGCTCTAAAATGATCACACCCACCAAAATCTACAAACAACTAGGAACCATGGTTGGTGGCTGCAAATAATTGCTATAAATTACACTGTTTGTGCCAGGTGCGGTGGCTCATGTCTGTGATCCCAGCGCTTTGGGAGGCTTTGGGAGGCTTTGGGAGGCTGAGGCGGGCGGATCACTTGAGCTCGAGGAGTTCGAGACCAGCCTGGCTAACATGGCAAAACCCCATCTCTACTAAAAATACAGAAATTAGCTGGGCATTGGTGGCTCACACCTGTAATCCCAGCTACTCAGGAGGCTGAGGCAGGAATATCATTTGAACCCAGGAGGTGGAGATTGCAGTGAGCGAAGATCAGGCCACTGCACTGCAGCCTGGGCAAGAGAGCAAGACTCTGTCTCAAAAGATTAAAAACAAAAAAATTACACTGTGTGTGTCACATGTATTAGCCCATTGTGGCATCATCAACAGACTTTTTTTTTTTTAATGGTCCAGATAACCAAATCATCACTGGGCACTATGCACCATAACAATACACTTCATTTACTACAATGCTATTCTTTT
>NW_012103142.1:2666269-2679513 GCF_000951045.1 Mandrillus leucophaeus | reverse complement strand
TTTTCCTTTTTGTGGAGAACGGGGTCTCGCTATATTACCCAGGCAGGTCTCAAACTCCTGGGCTCAAGCTATCCTCCCGCCTCTGCCTCCCTGAGAGCTGGGATTACAGGCATGAGCCACCCACGCCCGGCCGACCCTATCTCTTAAGAGACAGTAAGAAATAAAAATTCCATCAAATATTTTCTCTTAGGGTATAAAACCAGAGACAAAGATGAAAAACGGGAGAAATGTCCAATGGTTCTCAACCATATCTGGCTGCACATTAGGATCATCTAACATGCTTTTTGAAAACACCATTACCCTGGCCCCACCACAGACAAATTAAATCCAGACTCTCTGGGCTGGAGTCCAGGCATCAGTAGCTTTTTTAAGTTCCTCAGGTGATTCTATTGTTTAGCCCAGGTTTAGAAAAATACTTAAGAAACCTGAAGGATAAAACCAAAATGTCCGAAGTCTATCTAACAATACTTCTAGAAGTAGAGGACAGAGACATCAAAGGAAAAGAAATAATGCTAGAAAATTTTTCTGGAGATTCCGCAAAGACTTGTCTTCAGCAGTTAAAGGCCAGAATATCAAGGCCCCTGCAGGAATTAAGGAAAGAAGACAAGTACCTTGACATATCCTTGCAATGGGTCTGAACTCCAAAAATAAGGATTATATGTCTTCCAGAGAAGAAAAGATGGGAGCCGCAGTGTACACTCTGGAGGGAAAGAAACCTACCTGGCCTAACTGATCCAAACACAGGTTCTGCTTTTTCCCCCAGATGCCGCTCTCCAGTGCGTTCCCCTAGCTCACTCCTGCTTTCTGGGGCTGACCCCAGACCTAGAGCTTCTCCAGCCTCCCCTGGGAAGAGCTGCTCTTAACAGTTGGTGTTTGGGAGGCAACTTTCTCTTCTTTGCTCTCTCCTTCGGTCTGACCTCATCTGCTGTGTAGTGTTCAGAAATTCCCCCAAAGTTCTGGTTCGGTTAGGAACACTTGTTTTCCACTTCAGAGTTTTGCAAATTTTAAAAACTTTCTTGTCATCCCAAGAAGTTGGGATGAAGTTGATGGGGAGAGGAAGTTGATGACTTAATCCTGTCGTTCAACTTTTTTGAGGCCAAATAGGGTAAAATCATATTAAGGGGAATAATATTGTATTCAGGTTCATCCTTTAGTATGTAATAGTAACATTTGGATAGTCTAATATTTTCTGGCTTTTTTGTTTGTTTGTTTTAATATAATCCTTTGCTTTCTGCTTACTTAAAAACAGTAATTTATCCAACTCAGCACTCAGAGTCAGGGAAAGTGTGGTCTGTTAGCTTTGTTTTCTTCAGTAATTACTTGTACTGAGAAGAAAAATAAGTTTACCAAAGAAATATCTTTCTGAAAACTCCCCTGTTAGTAGCATAATCTGAGGCAAGACACTGATATTTTAACAAAGAGAACAATACAGTAATTTACGTAATACACATAGGGAATTGGTGGATATGGCTTTAAAATGACTTCTCATTTGGGGGACCTGATAGTTTAGTTATGTTAACTGAAGTTTTCAGTACACTATTGATAAAATATTAAGTGTATTCTCATTTTTCTGTTATGTCTCAGGTGTTTGCTGACTAGCACTTTGGAGAGTATATGCTTATCTGCCATGTCCATAACAGAACGAACTGTGTATTCCCTTTCTGATGTACTGGATAGCAATTTTTCGCCTTTGGACAGTTCAGCACAATAAGCTTTATCATAGATTAATATCCATAGCTACATAGTAATATTAAATCCAGAATAAACCTAGGGTGAGGGAAAGAAGAAAAGTCTCTCTTATAAAAACGGTGAAACTGTCTCAGTGTGTCATTACAGTTTTTAGGAATTGTCGGTCCTTACTGTCTTTTTTATATAACATTCAATCAAGGAAAAAGTTTCATTTGTTTTGTTAGCTTACAAAAACCTATACTCCTAATGGCTTAGTTGGAATTAAGGGGAAATACTTGGAAAATTCAGTTTATTTCTTTATTCTTCCAGCTTTATCTGCTTTTGAAAGTTCAAAAGTTTGTTTTCTTGTTGTTTTTATCTTTGTGTTTTAATTATTCATAGTACTTCTCTTCTTATGGACTCAGTACCGCTGACAAGAGCCATCCTCTGAGATTACTAAGATGACTTGCATCCCTTGAAGTGTTGGAGCCAAAAAATGAAGAGCTAATTCCTTTATCAAATGGGATTTAGAAAGCTAGTAAATCAGCTTATATAGGTTGCCTATTTACTTGGATTTAAACAAGCCATTGTTTTCAAAATAGCAAGGTGTGAGAACCAAAAGAACATGTTTCTTTTTTTTCTCTCTCTTTTTTTTGAGACAGAGTCTTGCTCTGTTGTCCAGGCTAGAGTGCAGTGGCATGACCTCGGCTCACTGCAACTTCTGCCTCCCAGGTTCAAGCGATTCTTGTGCCTCAGCCACCCGAGTAGCTGGGATTACAGGCATGTGCCACCACGCCTGGCTAATTTTTGTATTTTTAGTAGAAACGGGGTTTCATCATGTTGGCCAGGCTGGTCTCAAACTCCTGGCCTCAAGTGATCCCACCCGCCTCAGCTTCCCAAAGTGTTGAGATTACAGGCATAAGCCACTGTGCCCAGCCTGAAAACATTTCTTCATTGACAGTATTTTCATTTAAAAATTTAGCTGAACTCCAAATGATGAACATTCAAAAGAAAGCATTGTCTTTGGATGTGTTGTAGTTATGTTTGCTCAGTGCTTTGTTTTGATTTTTTTTGTGACATTTGTGCATGTGCGATCTCTCTAGCACTCTGAATGATTTGAAAGCAAGTTGCAGATATCATGACACCTCACCCCTAAATACTACAGCATGTGTCTCCTATGAACAAGGATATTACTCCACATAAAACCATAATATTATACCACACTCCAGAAGGCTAACATATAGTAATAATAAGCTAATACACAGTCTCCTTTTGCAAGTTCTTATCATATTTTGTCCCTTAATGCAGGATCCAGCCAAGGATCACTGATTACACTTTGTTGTCATATCTCTATAGTCTCCTTCAATCCCGTCTCTCTCTCTCTCTCTCTCTCTCTCTCTTTCTTTCTGTCTCTTTTTTTATCTTTTAAGAGATGGGGTCTCACCCTTCGGCCCAGGCTGGAGTACAGTGACATGATCACAGTTCACTGCAGCCTCAAACTCCTGAGCTCAATCAATATCCTTCCACCTCAGCCACCTGAGTAGTTGGGACTACAGGTGCACACCACCTTGTTGGTTCTTTATGTCATTAACATCTTTCAAGAGTCTAGGCCAATGGTCTTGTAGAATGCTCCACAATCTGTTTTTGTCTTTTCTTCTTGTTTAGTTTCCGGTTAAACATTTTTGATAGGGATACCACATAGATGATAGCACATCTGTATCACATCACTACATCCTATTAGGAGACAGAGTAATAGCAGTTTTTTTCATTATTGGTGATGCAGAGTTTGGTTATGATGCAGATCACTTGTTAAAGTGGTATCAGTCAGATCATTTTATTTGAAAGGCCCTTTTTCTTTTTTAATAATTAGTTATCTGTGGGGTACTTTGCCAACAACCTCTCACCCGGTGGTTTTAATTTGTTCAATGCTTTACACCCAGGTTTACCCAGAGATCTATTGATGGATGTCAGCATCTCTGTGAATCCCCAGGAAATTTTTTTGTGTGCCTATATTTTCCCAGGCATACAGTCCAGGACCCTCCAAATATTTAAGAGATCTTTTCCCTCTGTTATCGAGGTGCCTTTTACAAGTTTCTGTGCATCACAGAAGCATGTTATAAGCAGTGGGTTTCTGGAAGCTGGGAACCAATGCCGTTCTTCTGATTTTCCTGATTATCTAGCCAGCCTCATGTAGAGCTAGGTACATAATTTTTGTTTGTTTGAGAACGATTTGTTCTGGCCTTTCCCTTATCCTGAGCCAAACATTTGGATCTTTTATGTTTGGTATAAACTGTACTAGAAACCAAAGCAGAGGGACTTAGCCCCTGGTTTTTGGTGTTCTCTTTGAAGATTTTGGGCACAACAATTGGATTTGTGTCTTTGTTGAACTGAAATCAGTAGTGGTCATTTGGAAATGAGTTAAAACACTACAATGTATGTTTTCGTTGTCTAGTTACAATTGTATCAATAGGACATTTTCCACAAGTGCAGAAAGACTGTTTGACTCTAGACAAGAAGGCTCAGGAGATGACTTTAGGGTGCCTTAAGTTTGTTATTAGCCTAATGTGTAATAGCTGTAGGAGTGAGTCCTTCTTGATTTTCCCTGCCCAAGCAGGGAGCAGTTGGAATTCATCATGGCAGTGGCTAGATGTGTTTTGTTTAGCCTGTGATTAGCCTGTTGGTTACATTGGCTTGCCTTACATGAAAAAAATGTCTGTCAGGTGACCAACAATAACAATAAGAACTAACATTTGAATAGTATACCTTAAAAATACACATTATACCACTTCATCCAGAAGATTATCTGTGAAAACAGGTATTTTTATTCTAATCACATAGGTAAGGAAAAAAGGCTTAGAGAAGTTAAGGTAGCCAACATCAAACAGCTTGTAAGGATCAGAGGAAGAACCCCCCAAATTCCATTACAAATTCCTTGCACTTTTTGTCTTACCATTCTTAAAGGTAGAGGCATTCTAGGGAATCTAAATAGGAACAAAGCATGGACCTTGCTCTGAAAGATCTTTTAAACCTAACAGGCACGTAGACTTATAAATCTCTTACAGACAACAAATGGATAGAAGAGCTAAGGAAGTACATAAAAGGGCAAAATGGCCTACAAATAGAGGGTCAAGGTTGGTATGATAGAAGTAGCATTTGAGGGAGGTGGATGTTTTGGAAACGAAAGGGAGTGACCAGAAGAATGACTATGGGAAAGCCCCGGGCTTGTAGAAGTGGAATTGGCCTAGTTTGGCTAGAGCATGAGCCGCATGAAAGAAAGTAAAAGAAAATAGTGGCAGCTAGAACTGAAAGGTAGATTAGGGCCAGATTGTGAAGGGCCTTGAATGCCACATGGAAGAACATTCTGTAGGTATTTTGGGCAGGAGATGAAAAATGACCCTACAGAAGGCCCAGTCATGATGATAAATGGTTAAACATGTTTAAGTTACCAATCTGTGCTAATCTTTAAACAAATGTTATCTCACTGCTGCCTCACTGTAACTCCATGAATAGTGTACTGTGTCCATTTTGCAGATGAGAAAGGAAGGCTCAGCAAGATTAAGGAAATTGGAAATGTCAAGAGCTGGAGCTAGGACCCAGACTTGGGTCTGTCAGATACTAAGCCTGCTCTGTGTCTCACTGTGATTGATAAAGCTAGGACCCAGACTTGGGTCTGTCAGATACTAAGCCTGCTCTGTGTCTCACTGTGATTGATATATTGTCACTTCTTTTATTAAGAACCGATAAGGTCTTAACCCTCTGTCAAGAATATGGCTATAGAAAAAGGATGTTTTCAAAGTTGTGAAGGAACTGCTTCTCACCATGTTATGTTAAGGAATGTAATCACTACCCAACCTGACTTGTCCTGTTCTCTGTTTTGAGACCAGAGCTAGGTGGGAAATTAAAGAATTGGATGATGTTTTATTTATATGCCCGATGACATCAATACACGCTCATAGCAAATGCCTTTGTTTTCGTTTTCAGTATCTAAGCTTATTGGCCTTAAGTAAATCTTAGGTTAGGTAGAGCTCAGTTCCCAGGGACATTGAAGATTCATAAAGAAGTGATATTTTTCCTAGCTAAAATATTTTTCTTCTTACCAGGTTCTCTACTTAAAAGACAATGACTACTGATGAAGGTGCCAAGAACAGTGGAGAAAGCCCCACAGCCACTGTTGCTGAGCAGGGAGAGGATATTACCTCCAAAAAAGACAGGGGAGTATTAAAGGTGAGGCCACAAAGCTGAATGACATACAAGGAAATCTGCTGTCTGGAAAGATTGTTTATACTCTTTCTGAGGGGGACTGGGGTGGAAAATGTTTATTGAGGGTTACTAAGTGCTAAACAGTAGAGCTAGATTCTCATTTTGTCTTCATAACTTCAAGGTTTTTTTTAAGAGTTGAGTCTCGTTACGTTGCCTAGGCTGGTCTTGAACTCCTGGGTTCAAGTGATCTTCCCATCTCAGCTTCCTGAGTAGCTGGGATTTTCTTTTTAAATTAATTAATTAAATTTTTGAGAGAGGGTATCTCATTATGTTGCTCAGGCAAGTCTTGAAATCCTGGCCTCAAGCGATCCTCCCACCTCAGCCTTCTGAGTAGCTGAGATTATAGGCACGAGCCACTGCGCCCAGCTAGATATTTTAATTTCTAATCCCAGATTATAGATGTTGAAATTGAGACTGGGCTAGGTAAATTAACTTACCCAACATCATATATCTTAGTAATGCAGATTTACCTGGGGTTCAGGTCCAAGTTATATCTCACTCTAAAGGGCTATGTTTCCCTATTCTCAGAGCATACAAATAGGTTACTATTCTAATGTATCCTTTTAGTACACTAAAGCTAGCTAATGACAATTTTAAGACTTTTTAAGGAAAGAAAAGCTAACATGAAAAATTCAAAGGAGTTTATTTTATTTTATTTTATTTTATTTTATTTTGAGACAAGAGTCTCCCTCTGTTGCCCAGGCTGGAGTGCAATGTTGCGATCTCAGCTCACTGCAATCTTCGCCTCCTGAGTTCAAGCAATTCTCCTGCCTCAGCCTCCCGAGTAGCTGGGATTACAGGCACCTGCCACCATGCCTGGCTAATTTTTGTATTTTTGTAGAGACAGGGTTTCACCATGTTGGCCAGGCTGGTCTTGAACTCCTGACCTCAGGTGATCCACCTGCCTTGGCCTCCCAAAGTGTTGGGATTATAGGCGTGAGCCACCGTGCCCAGCCCAAAGGGGTTTATTTTTATATGTAAATATTGTTCCTGTGTACAGTGAAGAAATCTTTTGAGATTTCCTCAGAGTAATATATCTTACTTTTGAATTAGCTTTCCTACTTATTAAAGCACTATACAGTCATTCACCATATAATGACATTTCCGTCAGTGACAGACTACACCTTCAGCGGTGGTCCCATAAAATTATAATGGGGCTGAAAAGTTCCCATGGCCTAGTGGTGTCATAGCTGTTGTAACATGGTAATATAGTATATTACGTGTTTGTGGTGATGTGGGTGTAAACAAACCTACTGCGCTGCAGTCACATGCAGTTATGTATAGTACATAATACTTGATAATAAATGTTTATATTACTAGTTTATGTGTTTACTATACTTTCTATCATTATTTTAGAGTGTGCTTCTACTTATTTTTTAAAAAGTTAACTGTAAAACACCCTTGACTGAGTGTGGTGGCTCATGCCTGTAATCCCAGCACCCTGAGAAGCCAAGGCAAGAGGATCACTTGAGGCCAGGAGTTCAAGACCAGCCTGGGCAACATAGTAAGATCCCTATCTGTAGAAAAAAAATTTAAAAAATTAGCCAGGCCTAGTGGCATGTACCTGTACTCTCTTCTACTCAGGAGACTGAGGCAGGAGGATCATGTAAGCCTGGGATTTCCAAGCTGCAGTGAACTATGATCATACCACTGCATTCTAGCCTAGGTGAGAGAGGGAGATCCTGTCTCAAACACAAATGAACAAACAAAAAACAGCCTTGGGCAGGTCCTTCAGGAGGTATTCAAGAAGAAGGCATTGTTGTTATAGGAGACAGCAGCTCCGTGCATGTTATTCTCCTGAAGACCTTCCAGTGGGACAAGATGTAGAGGTGGAAGACAGTGATATTGATGATCCTGACCCTCTGCAGGCCTAGGTTTATGTATGTGTCTGTGTCTTTGTTTTAAACAAAAAAAAATTTTTTAAGTAAAAGAATAAAAAATTTTAAAAATAGAAAAATGCTTATAGAATAAGGATATAAAGAAAGAAAATATTTTTGTACAGCTGTATAGTGTGTTTGTGTTCTAAGTGACATTAGAAGAGTCAAAGCTAAAAAAAGTCATAAAGTTTGCACAGTAAAAATGTTAACGGTAAGCTAAGATTGATTTATTATTAAAGAAAGAAAAAATTTTTAAAATAAATGTAGTCTAGGTGTCCAGTGTTTATAAAGTCTACGGTAGTGTATGGTAAAATCCTAGGCCTTCACGTTCACTCACTACTGACTTGCTGACTCATCCAGAACAACTTCCAGTCCTACAAGTTCCATTCATGGTAAGTGTTCTGTATAGGTGTACACTTTTTTTCTTTTATACCTTTTATTACTGTACCTTTTTCTGTGTTGAGATATGTTTAGATACACAAATACCACTGTTTTACAATTGCCTGCGGTATTCAGTGCAGTAACACAGTGTACAGGTTTGTAGCCTGGGAGCAATAGGCGAAACCAAACTAATGTGGGTGTGTACTAGTAGGCCAGGCCATCGAAGTTTGTGTAAATACACTCTGCGATGTTCACACAAGGATGAGATCACCTAAGGACACATTTCTCAGAACATATCCCTGTCCTTAAGCGATGCATGACTGCGTGTGTTTCTTTACTCTATAGTTAATCATTTTCACATGAATTTTTTTGTTCGTTTGTTTCTTACAACAATGTGGTGAGACAATCAGAGCATCTCTTGATTCTTCCATCTTATAAGTGAATAAACTGAGTCTGAGAAAGCTTAAGTGGCTTTAGTCCCATTAAGTAGTTATTTCTCCTACAACATTGTTAACACATACAGGTTTTGTATAGTTAAGTTTTGTTTTTCCTGAAAAGATTATCTGATGCATTCTAAATATTACCAGGATGCTGAGTTTTAATATCTCTTGTGCCAGCAGTAGCAAATAAGAATTTTTGTTTTGTCTAACCTTGCTTATGTGAAAGCCTTTCTTCTGTGCCTGGCTCTTTTCTGAATATATGTGAATTGCCATTATGTACCAAGTCAAATTTTGGAGACTTGCAGCTATAGAATAAGGGCTTTATGCTATAGATTTACATCCTATTGTCTTCTTTTTGAGGACTTCTCAACCTTGTAGCTATAGTTGCTCATCCTAAATTCCAGGAAGCTTCTAGACACAGTGGAGACTTCGTGGCTGTCCTCAGCATTTCCCTGCCTCTGTTTAAGACTTCCCCTTGCCTCTTTTCAGGGTGCCCACACCCAGAGAACATGATCCCCAACTTGCCTCAGACCCTGTTTTGTTCTAGGGAGTAAATCTAATTGCAAGATTTTTAGGCTTATTAAGAAATGTTGGAGATTTGAAGCCTTTTAAATTATATCATTTATCATTGTCTAGAGCCTCAGATTTCACCATGAGGCTTTTGGTTAAGATTTAAGTAGGTCTAGTAACTGTGCAAGCTAGGGCAATTTAGTTAACCTCTCTGTGATTAAATTCTTGTTTTTAAAATTAGAATAATAATGCCATCAGTTTCATAGAGTTATTAGGATTAAGTAAAGCACTTAGTATAGTGCCTGTCCTATAGTAATCTATCTTATTAACTATTGCGTATTTAAAAAAAAAAAACAGTGCTGGTTTGGAAATTCAGTAACTATCCGAGGAAGATAAAAATTGAATTTATATTTTAAAAATGAATAGAACCTAGATTGTGTCCTTAAGGCAACTCTAGATTTAGGCACAAATTCATCTTGCTAGGGAAGCCTGAAGTGATACCATAGTACCACTTGCTGGTGTGGATGGCTCTCTGACTCTCTGGTAGCCATTCATCCCAAATGCCCAGTGACTGTTTATAGTCGTAGAAATGCAGATTCCTTCCACACGAGGCTGACAGTTGAGCATAGCCTTCCAAATACCACATGCAGTCCATGAACATGAGCACTTGTAGAATATTGTGTAATGTCTTTTGATGTTTTGAAAACTATTTTTTTCTTTTGAAGTCCTGGAAGGTCAGTAATGTTTCTTTGCCTTTAAAGAATGTTTGGGGCTGGGTGTGGTAGCTTATACCTGTAATCCCAGCACTTTAGGATTTTGAGGCAGGAGAATCACTTGAACTCAGGAGTTCCAAACCAGCCTGGGCAACATAGCAAGATTTCATCTCTACTAAAAATAAAAAAATTAGCCAGGTATGGTGGCGTGTGCCTGCAGTCTCTGCTACTCAGGAGGCTGAGGTGGGATGATCACTTGAGCTGGGTGATAGAGGCTGCAGCGAGCTATGATTGTACCACTGTATGCACTCTAGCCTGGGCAAAAGAGCAAGACCCTATCTCAAAAAATAAAATAAAGTTGTTTGGGCTTTTGAGTTAAGAAAGCTGTGGAATTTAGGTTCACAGTGTTTATGTGATATTTATGTTAGGCGGAGGGTATACTTGTCAAAAAAGAATTTAGGAACAAATCATTGAATCATTTAAATAAAACTCAAAGCAAACTCCTTCCCCAAAAAGATGTTCATCAGAGGTTAGCTACCATCCTCTGTTATCTACCAAAAATGATTAATTTGGCATAGATGATTGACAAATTACACCATCACACACCTGGATTTGATTTTCTTTTCCCAGAACTCACCAACTACATTAGCAGCTTGCTCTGCCAAGAACAAAATAAATACACTGGATTTTACAATAGCTAAATACTTTACTAGAAAACAAGTTATTCAGTATCGTATCAAACTGTGCAGTGATACTCATTTTTTTAACAGATAGACTGTGTGTCAAATAATAGGAAATGTAACCTGTTTTACTAGGAAATTGGGCTTTCTGAAAATAAACAAGCAGAATCTATTCAGAAGCTAATGTTTTTAGCAAAGGAGGGAAATAAAATTACACCTTTGAAGTTTTACTTAAGCTTCTTTTTGAATATTTTTAAAAGTCCACCATTCTTTCTGGTCTAAGTCAGTGCGTACATGGACTAGCTCACAAGTCTGTGTTATGAGAGTTTAGTGTCAAAATATAGGGCATTAAACCAATGAACAGGATTTATTGGTTAATTCTTTGAATTAGCCAGGCGTGGTGGCGGGTGCTTGTAGTCGCAGCTACTCGGGAGGCTGAGGCAGGAGAATGGCGTGAACCCAGGAGGCAGAGCTTGCAGTGAGCCAAGATCATGCCATCGCACTCCAGCCTGGGTGATGAGCAAGACTCTGTCTCAAAAAAAAAAAAAAAAAAAATACTTTTTTACTAAATATCTATAGATATGTCATATAAACAAAAGCTCTTTGGAGTCCTCAATTTTTAAGATGTTACGGGGTCCTGAGGAAAAAAGGTTGAGAACTACTTTTTTCAAGTATTAAGTATGATTTTTACTAATTTATTTTCAAATGCCTTTTTTTTTTTGAGGAATAAATAGTGTGATTAGCAATAAAAGCAGCTATAACATAAAAGCAGGTTGGTAAAGGACAGTTTTCTAACAATGAGTTATTGTGAGGAATGAAGGAAGGCATTAGAAAGAATGGATAATAGTATATTTGCATATCTGCCTGGATATCTTGGGATGGACTGTGTGACCTTTTTATTCTCTGATTACAAGTAAAAAATTTCACCTCCTTTTTCTTAATGTTTGTCTTTTCTAGATTGTCAAAAGAGTGGGGAATGGTGAGGAAACGCCGATGATTGGAGACAAAGTTTATGTCCATTACAAAGGAAAATTGTCAAATGGAAAGAAGTTTGATTCCAGTCACGATAGAAATGAACCATTTGTCTTTAGTCTTGGCAAAAGTAAGAGGGTATTTTTTTGAGTTGTGTTTTACTTAGCTTTATTGCTATTTGCAACATATAGGAGCAGAGGATTCTATCCTTTCTAAAAGTAAAGATATTTTAGAATAGTAGTACTCAAAGAATGGTCTGAGAATCCCTAGGGCTCCCTGAGATCCGTTTAGGGGGTCCCAAATGTCGTTTATTTTCATAACAACACTAAGATATTATTTGACTTTTTACTGTATTGACATCTGCACTGATGGTACAAAAGCTGCAGTGGTAAAAAACTGCTGGTTCCTTAACACAAATCAAGGCAGTGGTAACCAGCTCTTCCAGTAGTCATGGTATTTTCCACTGCCACTCCTTCACTATTTACATAAGAGAAAAAGCTAGTTTCACGTAAGAATGTCGTGATAAAGAAGTAAAAGTTATTAGTTTTATTAAAACCCAATCCTTGAGTTTCACATCCCTTTGATATTCTGTGACAGAAAGGGACACACATATAGAGCACTTCTGTACCCCAAAATATGATGGTTGTCTCAAGGAAAAGTACTTGTGCTCTTGTTTTAGTGAGATCTGAACTAACTGCATTTATTTCATGAAATACCATTTTTACTTGAAAGGGCAAATCTGCTTATGCAGACTTGATTCAGTATTTGGCAGGTGTTTTTCTGAGAATGAATGGAGTGAATCTGTCACTTCAAGGAAAAACAACTGACAATGTTTTTTGCCATTAAGTTTTCAAGTAAAAATTATAGTTTAGGAGAACTCGTATTTGCCACTGTGTGCTTGACAGCTTCCGAAGACTTCTGATGAGATCGGTGGGTATTAATGAATGTGGTTTTAAATATACAATGAAATGTGTCCATTTGGAAGATCTGTATAACAAAGAACCAATATTTTCTCAGTGACCAATGCAAGATGTTACAAGATCATGTGTGAATAAACAATTCATTCAAAGTTAGACAACAGATTTTAATTTAACAGTATGAAAAGTTCACTGATACACTTTCAGTTTCCACATTGTAATTGACTTTTATGAAACTTACAACTTGTACAGTTTTGATGTAGTATCAGATAATTATATTCACAATTATCTAAAAGGTTATTAAAGGGCTCCTGTCCTTTTCAACTATCCTTGTGGGTTTGGACTTTTTTTTCATGTACTTCAACCAAAATTGCAGCAGATGAATGCAGAAATAGATATGAGAATCTGGTTGTCTTGTGTTACAAGTCAAACATATTTCTACATGTATAGCATTCTAAAACAATGACACTTGTCTCACTAATTTTTTTTTGTTTTGGAAAATACAAAATATAAAAATACTTTGTACAAAATTAAATTACTTACATTAACATGGGGTTATTCTAAAATTAATTATTAAATAACTACTTTTGTCCGGGTGCGGTGGCTCACGCCTGTAATCCCAGCACTTTGGGAGGCCGAGGTGGGCAAATCATGAGATCAGGAGGTCGAAATCATCCTGGCTAACACGGTGAAACCCCGTCTCTACTAAAAATACAAAAAATTAGCTGGGCATGGTGGCGGTTACCTGTAGTCCCAGCTACTCAGGAGGCTGAGGCAGGAGAATGGTGTGAACCCGGGAGGCGGAGCTTGCAGTGAGCTGAGATCA
>NW_012103142.1:2656221-2665886 GCF_000951045.1 Mandrillus leucophaeus | reverse complement strand
GATCTGTCGCTTGGGCCGGCTCCCTATAGCCTCCACCTCTCAGGCTCAAGTGATCCTCCCACCTCAGCCCCGCAAATAGCTGGGAATACAGGTGTGTGTCACCATGCCTGGCTCGTTCTGTCGCCCAGGCTGGAGTGCGGTAGCACCATCTCGACCCACTGCAACCTCCACTTCCTAGGTTCAAGTGAGATTCTCATGCCTGAGCCTCCCAAGTAGCTTGGGACTACAGGCATGCACCACTACGCCCAGCTAATTTGTATGTTTTTTGTAGAGATGGGGCTTTGCCATGTTGGCCAGGCTGGCCTTGAACTCCTGAACTCAAGTGATCCACTCACCTCAGCCCCCCAGACACCTGGGATTACAGGCATGAGCCACCATGCCCAGCCTAATTTTTTTTGTAGAGACAGGGTTTCATCATGTTCCCCAGGCTAGTTTTGAACTCCTGGGCTCAAGCAATCTGCCCGCCTCAGCCTCCCAAAGTGCTAGGATTATAGATAGGCATGAGCCACCAGGCCTGGCCTCAAATGCTTTTAAATGGCTTTAGTTCATTTAATATTCTTATTTTTTAATCTTGTAGGAGTAATAGCCCATACATCAAGTTAAACTTTGTAGACCATGTGGCTTATTGGAAGTTGGTGGCTGAGTTACGTCTTTTATTTTCTGCCACAGACAAGCAATTGTAGTTTGTTTCTAGATTAGGGAAAAAATAAGTATTCCCCCTATTCGCTACCATGGCTCAATGTGGACTTCATTCCCTTGTCTTTCAGCTCTGTATCTAGTTGAATTGCTAACTAAGCATGGATCTGGAAAGGAAATATAGTAAGCAGGAACTGAGGAGTTACTTTCTGTCTCTTGCCACTAAGTCTTCCCTGCATCCTGTATCATTTGTGTGACTGGTGAATTCTGCTTCCCATCCAGCTGTGCTCTTTCCAAGCTCCAGTTCTGGCCATGCCCCTGCTCCCTTCTCCTTTGGGTCCTTAGTAGGTTAATGGCTCATGTGATATTAATTTTTTGTTTGAATAAGATAGCAGTAAAAATCAAATACAGTCTTGTGGCAGATAATTATGACAGTTATTTTAGAATGTTGTTGTTGTTGTTGATTTAGGGATATGAACCTCCAGGGCTGCCAGAATGGGTGTGGCATCATTATTTAGGTGACCTAAGAGTGACTGACCTTGTCAGATCCCCTTGCTCCTACCACCCGTTAATCCTTACTCTATCCTTAGAATTTCTGTCTTAAAGAAGTTGATAGAGTTAAGATACCAGATCCTTTTAGCAGTTATCTTGGTGAACAGAATTAAGAATTGTTGAGAATTTAGATTGCTATCTTCTGTACTGAGATTTTCTCAGTAAAACACTATGGTGAATAGTTTCAGTTTCCTAGAATTTTAAGCAGAGTGAGAAGATTTTCTGAGTTATTTTTTTAAAATACAAGTTGGGAGAAAAAAAGAGATAACTTTCAGTTGACTTTGTACCTCTGACACACCTGTCTAGAGCCAGTGCGATCTCACAGGAAAAGCTTCCAGCCAGGCGTTAGGAAGCCAGGGTTCCTGTCTTCATTGTTCGTTATGGTATGTTAACATAAGTAAGCCACTTAATCTTCCCTGCTTCTGTAAAAAGAAGTCTGTAGGAGCCTGTGTGATTCCATTCTTGTTCCTTCTGTAAAGAATGCGGGAACAAAAACCATAAAAGACTAATACCAACACAAAAAGACCCTTAGAGGCCTCTTTAGGATGGTAATTGGAAATACTATGATAGAGCAATATACCTCTGGTAAAACATCTATGACGTAATGTATTTAGTTGCCTACAAAACAAGAAACATTGGTTAGGCAGTTTATAGTTTTGTGGGGATTTTTTTCCTTTTTTTTTTTTTTTTTTTTGAGATGGAATCTTTTTTTTTTTTTTTTTTTTTTTTTTTTTTTTTTTTTTTTGAGATGGAATCTCACTCTGTAGCCCAAGCTGAAGTGCAGTGGCATGATCTTGGCTCACTGCAGCCTCTGCCTGTGGGGCTCAAGTGATTCTCGTGCCTCAGCCTCCCGAGTAGCTGGCACTACAGGCGTGCACCACCATGCTTGGGTAATTTTTTGTGTTTTAGTAGAGACAGGGTTTCACCATGTTGCCCAGGGTGGTCTTGAACTCTTGAGCTCTGACAATCTGCCCACCTTATCCTCCCAAATTGCTAGGATTACAGGAGTGAGCCACTGCACCCGGCCTGTAGTTTTATACTTATATTTTATAGCAGTAGGTAATTTATCAAAATGAAGAAAATATAAATGGACAGTAGCATAAATATTGTTCATTGACTCCACTGATCCCTTATATTGTACCTCTCCCAAGGGAATAAATAGAAATATTTCAATGGAAAGTCATCCTAATTTGGGAATTCTAGTATGACTTCAGTATTTAACATAGAACTATAAGAGCCTATTTGTAAAAATCCCATTGAAAAGATAAACATATCATATGTAAACAAATTCGAGCTATACCTACACTTGCTTTGTATATGTCTGTTGCTTTTACTATACTATTTTTTTCTTTCTTTTTTTTTTTTTTCTTTTTTTAATTTTTGAGACGGAGTTTCACTCTTGTTGCCCAAGCTGGAGTGCAGTGGCGTGATCTCGGCTCACTGTGACCTCTACCTCCCAGGTTCAAGTGATTCCCCTGCCTCAGCCTCCCAAGTAGCTGGGATTACAGGCACATGTCACCACACCTGGCTAATTTTGTGTTTTTAGTAGAGATGGAGTTTCACCATGTTGGCCAGGCTGGTTTTGAACTCCTGACCTCAGGTGATCCACCGGTCTTGGCCTCCCAACGTGCTGGGATTACAGGCGTGAGCTACCGCACCCGGCCAGCCGTACCATCTTTTAAACTCTGTTCTTTACTTTCTTCATCTAAGGTTATGGATAATCATATATACTACATATATTATATATGATTTTATAAGTATATACTATTATGTTTAGGATTAAGTAAGATAATGTACACCATCGCCTAGCATTCAGCCTAACACATGGTTAGCACTCAGATGTTGATTATTATTGTGGCAGTGTTAGGATTATTGACTGTTTTTATAATGGAAAAAGCTGTGTTATAACATCTTGAGTCCTGACTTCATCTGTTGACCATGCATGCATACAAACCTTTGAAACAATGTTCAACCATCTTGCTTAGTCCTAGGAAGTTGGGAAAGACAGAATCAATCTAAGAAAACTGATTATTACTACTGTGGAATATGTTACAGAAATTAGAGTAAAGAGGTGATGGTTTCCCTAACTGGGTTTTCTTAACTAAATATTAGAGGTTGTGAATTATTAGAACTGGTCATAGCCCATTTACAAAAGAAGTTGAATTAAGAATGAGGATTTTCATACATCTATAATAGGGGTTCTGTTCTTTTACCCTCCTCACCCCATCAAATATATTTCACTAAAATGGAAGAGGGCAATAGATTTGGAAGATGAAAGATTTATTTCTACCCTATTCTTTTTTTTTTTTTTTTGAGATAGAGTCGCGCTCTGTCGCCCAGGCTGGAGTGCATTGGCGTGATCTCAGCTCACTGCAACCTCCGCGTCCCGGGTTCACACCATTCTCCTGCCTCAGCCTCCTGAGTAGCTGGGACTACAGGCACCTGCCATCATGCCCAGCTAATTTTTTGTATTTTTTAGTAGAGACAGGGTTTCACCATGTTAGCCAGGATGGTCTCGATCTCCTGACCTCATGATCTGCCTGCCTCGGCCTCCCAAAGTGCTGGGCCTACATCCCAAGAGTACTAAAGCCTCACCCCTCTCCATTCACCCCTGTAAAAGCCTGGTGATATATCTGATACTAGGCTACTTGATTGAGGTTGTTTTTTATGTTTTTGGTATGTGACTAATATGCCTGAGAATCACTAAGATAAAAATCCTTTTTATACTTTTCCCTCAGATTTGAGGAGTAAGAGAAAAATAAACCAATAGTTTTGGATTCTTCACATTTCTATACTACCCTCTTATTAGTGAGAGTTAGCCATAATGAAGTAAATATGAGTACTCTGCCTGTTACATTAATAAAATCTTAATTTTTGTTGCATTATGATCTATGATCATTAGTAGAAATACCTGTTAATTTACTCAGCCAGTAGCATATTGGGGTAAGAAGGGGAAAATATATGTTGAAAGTCTAATAAGCTAGTACTTTAAGTACTTGCAGTGCCAGGCCAAGGAACTTATGTGTATTATCTCATTTAATTCACCTACCAATCTTAATTAATTAATTTTTTTTTTTTTTTGAGACGGAGTCTTGCTCTGTTGCCCAGGCTGGAGTACAGTGGCGTGATCTCAGCTCACTGCAACCTCTACTTCCCAGGTTCAAGCGATTCTCTTGCCTCAGCCTCCCGAGTAGCTGGGACTGCAGGTGATACCACCAGGCCCAGCTAATTTTTGTATTTTTGGTAGAGATGGTGTTTCACCATGTTGGCCAGGATGGTCTCAATCTCCTGACCTCGTGATCCACCTACCTCGGCCTCCCAAAGTGCTGGGATTACAGGCATGAGCCACCGCACCCGGCCTCAATCTTACTATTTTCTTGATTCTTTGTACAATTAGTATAATTTAGGTGACAATCATATTAACATTTGTGTCAAAGCTACTTTGAATTTTTTTTTAATTGAGGTATTATTTACATATAATAAAGTTTACCCTTTTAAGTATATAGTTTGATGAATTTTGATAATATTTCTGTAACTACCACCACAATCAAAATGTAAAACAATTTCTTTACTTTAAAAAGTATTTTTATGTCCTTTTACAGTCATTTTCCTTCGTGGACTCTGAGCCCCAGGCAGTCACTAACTTGGTTTCTGTTCCTATAATTTTGCCTCTTCTAGAATTTCGTATAAACAGAATCTTGTATTATCTTTGGTGTTTGACTTCTTTCACTTAACATAATGACTTTGGGATTCTTGCATGTTGAATTCCTGAGAAGTATTCCACAATTTGGGAATGCCACAGTTTGTTCACCCATTCAAAAACAGGACATTTGGTTGTTTGCAATTTGGGGCTATTCAGTTTTTCATATCCTTGCTAACATGTAGTATTGTCAATCTTTTTAATTTTAGCCATTCTAGTAAGTATGAAGTAGTATCTCACCTTGGGTTTTGTTTGCATTTCTCTGATGACTAGTGATGATTGAGGGTCTCTCTTCTTGTGCTTAGTGGGCATTTGTATGTTTTCTTTTGTAAAGTGTCTGTTCAGATCTTCTGCCCATTTTAAAACATCGGTTGTTTGTCTTATTGAGTTGTACTTAAAAGGACAAGCACTTTGGCAAATATGATCTCCCAGTCTGTCTTGCCTTTTTATTTTCTTAATTGGTCTTTGGAGAAGTAGACGTTTTTACTTCTGATGAAGTCAGTTTTATCAATTTTTTCTTTTATGGTTTGGTTACCTACTGTTATTAACCATTTTTGGTTTGAGGTGATTTTTTGTTTACTATATTACAGACTAAGGTACAGAAAAGCTTGGTAAATTGCCCAAGGCTATACAGTAAGTGGCAGAGCCAGGATTCAAATCCAGATAGTCTTTCTTATGTTAGATCTTAAGGTTTAAAGCATAGGCCAAACCAGGTATAGAAATGAAGTAGGTCCTGGTTAGCAGTATTTATCGAGTGCCTGATATACAGTAGAAATTTCTCTTTTTTTTGAGATGGAGTCTTGCTCTCGCTCAGGCTGGAGTGCAGTGGTGTGATCTCGGCTCACTGCAACCTCTGTCTCGCGGGTTCAAGTGATTCTCCTACCTCAGCCTCCTGAGTAGCTGGGATTACAGGTATACACCACCATGCCCGGCTAATTTTTGTATTTTTAGTAGAGACGGGGTTTCACCACGTTGGCCAGGATGGTCTCGATCTCCTGACCTCGTGATCCACCCACCTTGGCCTCCCAAAGTGCTGGGATTACAGGTGTGAGCCACCATGCCCGGCCACAGAAGACATTTCTTACCAGTATTGATATGTCATAGTAAGATTTATCAAAAGCGCTGGCGCTTGTGTTGGCTCGCTCGCTCGCTCTCTTCCTCCTCCCTCCTTCTCTCCTTCTCTCCAGAGACTTGCTCTGTTATCAGAGCTGGAATGCATCATAACTCACTACAGCATTGAACTCCTAGGCTTCAGCGATCCTGCTGCCTCAGCCTCCCAGAGTGCTGGGATTACAAGCATGAGTCACTGCCCTTAGCCAATATGTTCTTAATATCTGTTTACTTTTTTTTACATTCAGTTTAGGAGCATTCAGGAGATTTGTAAGGAAAGCTTTTAGGCTAAAATATTTAATTTTTCTAATTGTCCCCAAAAGTGTGAGCCAGAAAGACAGCAAACTTTAAGAAAGTACTTACTTTGGTTTTTCCTGGTACTTTGCGATAGAGGAGGAATGCTTCCAGTTTCCACTGCTGAGTGGATGTCAGGGAGGAGCTGATTTAGCCTGTGAAAAGCTGAGCAAATTTCTCACTCCATTTAAATTCGATATTACATTATGCCTTTGTTCTTTTTTTGAGTAAAATATTGTAGTGCTATAGTTCTTTGCAAAGAGTAATTAAAACATGACCCCTGCCTTCAAGTGTGTAACAATTTAGTCTGGCAGAGTTGATCCTTAAGGCTGTCCCAGGACAGATAATGACACCATATCTGTTTTCTTTCCCTTTTCCCTTTTTTTTTTTTTTTAAATTATAAGCTTTGCAGGTGGGGAGAGGTTATCCTGTGATTAGTTCTCTTAGTAGTTAGAGAAATGACAAAAATACAATGTAGCATAAGATATGAACACTTTAAAAGAGTCTTATACATAAATTACTGTAATCTCAGCAGTTTGGGAGGCCAAGGCAGGAGGATCAGTTGAACCCAAGGGTGCAAGACCAGCCTGGACAACATGGTGAAACCCCATCTCTACAAAAAATATAAAAATTAGCCAGGCGTGGTGGTGCCTTCTTAATCAGGAGGCTGAGATGGGAAGATCATTGGAGCCCAGGAGGTCAAGGCTGCAGTGAGCTATGATCACACGCCTTCACTCCAGCCTGGGTGACAGAGTGAGACGCTGACTCAAACAAAACAAAATACATAAATTAATTTGTTTAATTCATGATTAGTTACTATTGGTAGGGGGTAGGGATGATTATTAGAGCCCTTTTATAGCTATTTTAAAATAAAACTAGGCCAGGCATAGTGGCTCATGCCTGTAATCCCAGCATTTTGGGAGGCTGAGGCAGGCAGATCACCTGAGGTTCGAAGTTCAAGACCAGCCTGGCCAACATAGTGAAACCCCGTCTCTACTACAAATACAAAAATTAGCTGGTGTGGTGGCATATGCCTGTAATCCCAGACTACTGGGGAGGCTGAGGCAGGAGAATCACTTGAGTCTGGGAGGTGGAAGTTACAGTAAGCCAAGATTGTGTCACTGCACTCCAGCCTGGGCGACAGAGTGAGACTCCGTCTCAAAAAACTAAAAACAAAAACAAAAAACCTAAAATATATGAGGAAAAAATATATAGGAAAAATAATTTGCTTTGTTTAGTGTAAAAAGAAGAAAGGATGTTTGTATTATCTATTATATGAGGTTTTTCTTATTTTTAACATAAAAATTAGTAGAATATGCAAGTAGTTAAAATAGAGATCAGAAATTGGTACTAAGTCCTCGGAATCCCTCAAGGAAGGTGAAGCAGGAATGAATAAGATGCACTTTTAATTACCTGAAGCTTAGTAAGTGATTAACCTTAAGTGTTTGTCAACTTTTATATTTTGAAAGGAAATCTTTTACAGTTAAAATATTTACCTTTCTTGTTCTCCTTTACTACTCCCATATGAAAAAGTAATTTTTTTCTGTATGATATGGTGTAGCTTTCATCCTATAGTGTGTTCAGTATGCTCATATTCAAATGTAAATGTACATTTAAAAGGTGGTGATTTTTCAACAAGGTGCCAAGACCATTCAGTGGGAGAAAGGACAGTCTTTTCAACAAATGGTGTTGGAAAAGCTAGATATCCACATGTAAAAGAATGAAATTGGGTCCTTATCTTACACCATCTGCAAAAATTAACTCAAAATGGATCAAAGACCTAAACGCAAGATCTAAACCTGTAAAACTCCCGTAAGAATATGGAGGAAGGCTGGGCACAGTGGCTCACACCTGTAATGGCAGCACTTTGGGAGGCTGAGGCCAGGCGGATCACCTGAGGTTTAGGAGTTCAAGACCAGCCCTGACCAACATGGCGAAACCCGTCTCTACTAAAAAAAAAAAAATTAGCTGGGCATGGTGGCGCATGCCTGTTGTCCCAGCTACTTGGGAGACTGAGGCAGGAGAATTGCTTGAACCCGGGAAGCAGAGGTTGCAGTGAGCCAAGATCACACCATTGCACTCCAGCCTAGGCAGCAAGAATGAAACGTCTCAAAAAATAAATAAATAAAGAATATGGAGGAAAGGCTTAATGACATTGGATTTTGCAGTGGTTTCTTGGCATGACATCAAAAGTACAGGCAACAAAAGTAAAACAATTAAACATAAACTACTGTATATCATAGATTAAACAAATTGGAATACATCAAAATTTAAAACTTTTGTGCATCAAACAGTAACAGAATGAAAGGTAGCCTATGGAATGGGAGAAAAATATTTGCAAATCTTATATCTGATAAGGGGTTAATACCCAGAATACACAAACAACTCCTATAACTCAACAAAAACAACAAAATAGCCCAATTAAAAAATATGTAAAGGACCAGTTGCAGTGGCCATACCTGTAATCCCAGCATTTTGGGAGACCTAGGTGGGAGGATTACTTAGAAGCCAGGCTTTCAAGACCAGTCTGGGCAACATAGTGATACCTTATGTCTAAAAAATTTTTTTAAACTGGGCAGAGGACTTGAAATTTCTTCAAAGAAGAGATAAAAATGGACAACAAGCATATGCAAAGATGTTCAACATCACTGATCACTAGGGAAATGCAAGTCAAAACCACAGTGAAATATCACCCTGATACTGGTTAGAATGGGTACTATTAAAAAAACAGAAAACAACAAGTGTTGATGAGGATGTAGAGAAATTGGAACCCTCATGCATTGTTGGTGGGAATGTAAAATAGTGCAACTGCGGTGGAAAACAGTATGGAAGTTCCTCAGACAATTGAAAATAGGGTTACCATGTTGATCTAGCAATTCTACTTGTGGGCATATAACCAACAGAATTGAAACAGAGTCTTGAAGAGATATTTGTACACTCATGTTTGTAGCAGCATTATTAACAGCAACCAAAAGGTGGAAGCAACTCAAGTGTCCATCATAGATGAATAGATAAGCAAAAGGTGATAAAAACGTACAGTGGAATATTTAAGTTTTAAAGAAAAATTCTGGCAGATGCTACAACATGGATGAACCTTGAGGACGTTATACTAAGTGAAGTAATCCAGTGACAGACAAATACTATCTGATTCCACTTATATGAGTTATCTATCTAGAGTAGTCAAATTCATAAAAACAGAAAGTAGAATAGAAGTTGCCAAAGGTTCAGGAAGGAGGAAATGTTTAATGGGTATAAAATTTTAGTTTTGCAAGACGAAAAAGTTCTGGAGATTGGTTGCATAACAATGTGTATATATTTAAAAATAGTGAACTGTGCACTTTAAAAAATACCTAAGGTAGTAAATTCTTTTTTT
>NW_012103142.1:2652652-2655731 GCF_000951045.1 Mandrillus leucophaeus | reverse complement strand
GAGTGCAGTGGTGCAATCTCGGCTCACTGCAAGCTCTGCCTTCTGGGTTCACGCCATTCTCCTGCCTCAGCCTCCCGAGTAGCTGGGACTACAAGCACCCGCCACCACGCCTGGCTAATTTTTTATATTTTTAGTAGAGACAGGGTTTCACCCTGTTAGCCAGGATGGTCTCGATCCCCTGACCTTGTGATCTGCCCGCCTTGGACTCCCAAAGTGCTGGGATTACAGGCGTGAGCCACTGCGCCCGGCCTGTTCTTGGTGTATTTTACCTACGACTGAGGTCCTAAAGATGAAGAATCTTTAAAATGTTTATGCTTTGGGGATTGGGCATGGTGGCTCACACCTGTAATCCCAGCACTTTGGGAGGCCGAGGTGGGCAGACCACTTGAGGTCAGGAGTTTGAGACCAGCCTGACCAACATGGTGAAACCCTGTCTCTACTAAAAATACAAAAGTTACCTAAGCGTAGTGGCACGTGCCTGTAATCCCAGCTACTTGGGAGGCTGAGGCACGAGAATCGCTTGAACCCAGGAGGCAGAGGTTGCAATGAGCCAAGATTATGCCACTGCTCTCCAGCCTGGACAACAAAGTGAGACCCTATCTCAAAAAAAGGAAAATATTTATGCTTTTGGTGCAGTAATTCTACCTCTAGAAATTTAAGGAAATGTGATGTAGAAGCTTGCTTAACCCACTCCAGACTAATTGATGCTCTCCATTCTGTTTGCAAATATACTGAGTGATACAGCTGGTTTCCTGTTCTGCGGTGTGGTCCCACACACTGCTCCCATCAGTTGAGTGGGCCTTGTCAGTGCCCTGCAGCCACAGACCACTAGGAACACACCTATAGTTGAACACGTTGGTTCATTAGTTGCGAGGGAGGATGCATACCATGCGAACTGTGGAGTATCTCAGTAAGAGTGTTAGAAGGAATATTTTATAGGACTTGGGCTTGTATTAGGTGATTTTGGGGAGTTTTAAGAAAGCAGAGCTTTCTCGGTTGGATGCTGTTAGGATGTGGGTTGATTTATGTTTGGGTATCTTAATAAATCTTATTAGGAGGTGGGCCAACTAGAGTGAGACCAAAACTAGAACTGGTAGAGAAGCAGCAGTCACTCATATTAGCCAGGAGAGGGGGATGTTTGGTATTTTGTAAAGTGATCTTGTTTTTTTCCTCTGGGCTTAGACAAAAAAAAATTTTTTTTCTTTTTTGAAATGGGACTGGAGTGCAGTGGCATGATCTCAGCTCACTGCACCCTCCACCTCCCAGGTTCAAGCAATTCTCCTGCCTCAGCCTCCCAAGTAGCTGGGATTACAGGGATGTGCCACCACGCCTGGCTAATTTTTACATTGTTAGTAGAGACAGGGTTTCACCATGTTGGCCAGGCTGGTCTCGAACTCCTGACCTCAGGTGATCCACTCGCCTCAGCCTCCCAAAGTGCTGGGATTTCAGGTGTGAGCCATCATGCCCAACCAGACAAAATTTTGAAGTATTTTTGTTTTGTCTCACTTGGACACAGTCTCAGAGTGACCTTGTCTCATGTTGATATTTTGTGAGATTGTTTATGTCCCACAGGAGAATAATATGGCCTCCCTGTGATCCCTAGGCCAGCTTCAAACAACACTGAGGTCTAGCTGTAAATGTTCAAGCAGTTTCCAGATGTTGGGGAGGCTACTTTTTCTTTCTCAAACTCTTGTTAAGAATCAGTTGAAGCCAAGTGCCTGTAGTCTCAGCCACTCAGATGCTGAGGTGGGAGGATCACTTGAGCCAGGAGTTCGAATCCAGCCTGAGCAATATAGCAAGACCTTGTCTCTTAAAAATGAAAAAAAACTGGGCTGATGCAGTGGCTCACACCTGTAATCCCAGCACTTTGGAAAGCTGAAGCAGGAGTATCACTTGAGGCTAGGAGTTCAAGACCAACCTGGGCAATGTAGCAAGACTCCATATCTACAGAAAAATTTAAAATCATGGTGGTATTCACCTGTAGTCCTAGCTACTAGGGAAGCTGAGGCAGGAGGTTCTCTTGAGCCCAGGAGTTCAAGACCAGCCTGGGCAACATGGTAAGACTCTGTCTACAAAAAAAATAAAGAAGAAGAAAATTAGCCCAATGTGGTGGCACATGTCTGAGGTCCCAGCTACTTGGAAGGCTAAGGTGGGAGGACTGCTTGAGCCTGGGAGGTTGAGGATGCAGTAAGCGATACTCATACCACTGCACTCCAGTCTGTGTGACAGAGCAAGACCCTGTCTCTTAAAAAAAAAAAAAAAAAAGCCATTTTATAAAGACAGTTGGGCAATAACTATCAAATTTAAAATGCATATCACCTTTGCACTTCCAGGAATTTACCCTCCAAATATACTTATGAAAAGTAGGCAAACATAAATGGACAAGTAGTCTCATTAGATTACTGTTGGTAATATATGCATCAATAGGAGATTGTTGTATTATACACCCAATAATGTTTTTCCTTTATCAAATACATATTATGTGCCAGGCACCATGCCGTGCATTTGATGTGTTTTGTCTAATAATTCTTAAAACAACTGAAAACATATGGCAAGTACTGTTATTATCTACATTTTGCAGGTGAGGAGACTGCAGCACAGAGATTAAGTAACTTGCACAAGTTTAGACAGATAGTAAAAGGCAAACTTGGTATTTAAATCCAGGTAGTCTGAGGTTAGAGTATGCTGCATTTTTGACCTCTAAAATGTACATCCTCCTTTCTACTGTTGGAGAAAGAGGATGAAGATATATATTAAATGAAAAGTAGTTTAGAACTGAATGTCTAGTTCACTGTCATTTGTGTTTTAAATTTTTTTAAAAAGGTACAGCACACAGTAGGATACCAAAGAAACAAAACAGTGACTTATAAGGAACAAATGGATGGCCTTTCTGCTTTGACTTTCCATCTCTTTCATGGGTGTTTTAATAATAGGCATGTATTACTTGAATAATTTTTTTTTTTTTTAAGAGACAGGGTCTCGCTCTGTCACCTAGGCTGGAGTGCAGTGACATAATCATTGCTCACTGTAGCCTCTTACTCCTGGGCTTAAGCTATTCTGCTGTCTTAACCTCCAAAGT
>NW_012103142.1:2638923-2652602 GCF_000951045.1 Mandrillus leucophaeus | reverse complement strand
GAACTCCTGACCTCAGGTGATCCACTCGCCTCAGCCTCCCAAAGTGCTGGGATTTCAGGTGTGAGCCATCATGCCCAACCAGACAAAATTTTGAAGTATTTTTGTTTTGTCTCACTTGGACACAGTCTCAGAGTGACCTTGTCTCATGTTGATATTTTGTGAGATTGTTTATGTCCCACAGGAGAATAATATGGCCTCCCTGTGATCCCTAGGCCAGCTTCAAACAACACTGAGGTCTAGCTGTAAATGTTCAAGCAGTTTCCAGATGTTGGGGAGGCTACTTTTTCTTTCTCAAACTCTTGTTAAGAATCAGTTGAAGCCAAGTGCCTGTAGTCTCAGCCACTCAGATGCTGAGGTGGGAGGATCACTTGAGCCAGGAGTTCGAATCCAGCCTGAGCAATATAGCAAGACCTTGTCTCTTAAAAATGAAAAAAAACTGGGCTGATGCAGTGGCTCACACCTGTAATCCCAGCACTTTGGAAAGCTGAAGCAGGAGTATCACTTGAGGCTAGGAGTTCAAGACCAACCTGGGCAATGTAGCAAGACTCCATATCTACAGAAAAATTTAAAATCATGGTGGTATTCACCTGTAGTCCTAGCTACTAGGGAAGCTGAGGCAGGAGGTTCTCTTGAGCCCAGGAGTTCAAGACCAGCCTGGGCAACATGGTAAGACTCTGTCTACAAAAAAAATAAAGAAGAAGAAAATTAGCCCAATGTGGTGGCACATGTCTGAGGTCCCAGCTACTTGGAAGGCTAAGGTGGGAGGACTGCTTGAGCCTGGGAGGTTGAGGATGCAGTAAGCGATACTCATACCACTGCACTCCAGTCTGTGTGACAGAGCAAGACCCTGTCTCTTAAAAAAAAAAAAAAAAAAGCCATTTTATAAAGACAGTTGGGCAATAACTATCAAATTTAAAATGCATATCACCTTTGCACTTCCAGGAATTTACCCTCCAAATATACTTATGAAAAGTAGGCAAACATAAATGGACAAGTAGTCTCATTAGATTACTGTTGGTAATATATGCATCAATAGGAGATTGTTGTATTATACACCCAATAATGTTTTTCCTTTATCAAATACATATTATGTGCCAGGCACCATGCCGTGCATTTGATGTGTTTTGTCTAATAATTCTTAAAACAACTGAAAACATATGGCAAGTACTGTTATTATCTACATTTTGCAGGTGAGGAGACTGCAGCACAGAGATTAAGTAACTTGCACAAGTTTAGACAGATAGTAAAAGGCAAACTTGGTATTTAAATCCAGGTAGTCTGAGGTTAGAGTATGCTGCATTTTTGACCTCTAAAATGTACATCCTCCTTTCTACTGTTGGAGAAAGAGGATGAAGATATATATTAAATGAAAAGTAGTTTAGAACTGAATGTCTAGTTCACTGTCATTTGTGTTTTAAATTTTTTTAAAAAGGTACAGCACACAGTAGGATACCAAAGAAACAAAACAGTGACTTATAAGGAACAAATGGATGGCCTTTCTGCTTTGACTTTCCATCTCTTTCATGGGTGTTTTAATAATAGGCATGTATTACTTGAATAATTTTTTTTTTTTTAAGAGACAGGGTCTCGCTCTGTCACCTAGGCTGGAGTGCAGTGACATAATCATTGCTCACTGTAGCCTCTTACTCCTGGGCTTAAGCTATTCTGCTGTCTTAACCTCCAAAGTATCTGGAACTACAAGCATGTGCCACCATGCTGCACTAATTTTTTAAATTTTTGTAGAGATGGAGTTTCACTGTGTTGCCCTGGCTGGTCTTAAAACTCTTGGGCTCAAGTGGATGCTCCCACTTGGCCTCCCAAAATGCTGAGATTACAGGTATGAGCCACTGTTCCTGGCCACTTAACATATATTTTTAACTGAAATAAATATAGCTTACATTTGGAAAAGTTGTAATATTTAATGAAGATTAAGCTAAAATCATGAATGACAAATGGTTTATCCATCCCTGCTTACATACGGTTATGTAGGGTTTCACTTGTCCTAATATCCTACCACCAGCTCACTTCAAATTCACTTCCTCTGGGGTTCATCTCTTATCTGATCCCACTTTGAATACTTACATTTTTGTTTTTGTTTTTTGAGACAGGACAGGGTCTCACTCTGCTGCCCAGGCTGGAGTGCAGTGGCATGATCTCAGCTCACTGAAACCTCGACCTCCTGGGCTCAAGCAATCCTCCCTCTTCAGCCTCCTGAGTAGCTGGCAAGCACCACCACGCCTGGCTCATTTTTTCAATATTTTTTTGTGGAGATGGGGTTTCACCATGTTGCCTGGGCTGGTCTCAAACTCCTGAGCTCAAGAGATCTGCCCACCTTGGCCTCCCAAAGTGCTGGGATTACAGGCGTGAGCCAACGTGCCCAACCCCCAGATACTTAATGTTTTTGATTAACAAAGTACCTCATTTGTAATGTAGCCTTTTTTTTTTTTTTTTTTTTGGGACAGTGTCTTGCCGTGTTGCCCAGGCTGGAGTGCAGTGGCATGATCTCTACTCACTGCAACCTCTGCCTTCCAGGTTCAAGTGATTCTCCTCCCTGAGCCTCCCAAGTAGTTGGGATTACAGGCACATACCACCATGCCTGGCTAATTTTTGTATTTTTAGTAGAGACAGGGTTTCACCATGTTGGCCAGGCTGGTCTTGAACTCCTGGCCTCAAGTGATCCACCCGCCTTGGCCTCCTAAAGTGCCAGGATTACAGGCGTGAGCCACTATGCCCCACCAAAATGTAATTAGCCTTTTAAATTGCCTGAATTTTCTATTGTTTCCCGAAGGACTTGATACTGCTTACAGTAAGATAATGATGCACATCATAGGAACTGTAAACATTGAGATTACAATTATATAGCCTAATATAGTCCTACAATTGAGCAGTAAATTTAACTTAGTTTCCTGGAAGTAGGCAAAAAATAAAACATTTTAAGTTCTGTAGTTGTGGTTTGACAAAAAGACACATACGTTTTTGTTTAAAGAAACCTTTTTCTGATTCTAAATTTCGAGAAGAAATGTGTTTCATAGACCCTTTTATGCAATTTATATTGTTCTGGTTACTTCTTGTTTTGTTTTGTTTTGTTTTTTGTCTACCCAACTAAATTACAAGCTTCCTTAGGACAAACTCTATTTTTCAATACTATTTTTGTTCTATCTTTGCCTAGAAAATGTGTGCTTATTATAGTTGAAATGATAAATTAAGCAACAGTTGCAACATAGCCATATTTCATGGATAATGTTACCACCAGTTTTCAAAGACTTAATTTTTGAGTAGTTTAGGAATTTATACTACTTTCATCCCTTTCAGCAGGGAATCCTTTTTGAGACAGGTCTCACTGTCACCCAGCCTAGAGTGCAGTGGCATAATCTTGACTCACTGAAGCCTCAACCTCCTGGGCTCCCGGGCTTAAGCAGTCCTCCCACCACAGCCTCTGGAGTAGCTGGGACTATAGGTGTGCACCACTATACCCAGCTGTGTTCCTTGGGGTTTTTTTGTTGTTGTTTTTTGTAAGAGATGATGTCTTGCTATGTTGCCCAGTCTGGTCTCAAACTCCTGGACTCAAGCGAGCCTCCCACATCAGCCTCCCAAAGTGCTGGGCCAATCAACAGGGAATCTTTTATGATAGCCTTGAAATAAATAATAATTTATTTATTTGTATGTAGCACTCTGTCATCTTGTAGCCCATACTTTCTAGCTGAATATGCAGTATGAAAAACTGGAAATTTGAACTTTTGTTTAATGAAAGTTAAATATTTTTAAATAGGGCTGATAGCTTTCAACTACCTTTTCCTTTCTCTTAGGCCAAGTTATCAAGGCATGGGACATTGGGGTGGCTACCATGAAGAAAGGAGAGATATGCCATTTACTGTGCAAACCAGAATATGCATATGGCTCGGCTGGCAGTCTCCCTAAAATTCCCTCGAATGCAACTCTCTTTTTTGAGGCAAGTATGTGTGTGATGTTGCCTTGTCAGCATCTGCTCTACAATAGGAATGGCTTTGAAGCAACAGGCAGTGGGAAAAGGAGCTATAGTGAATCACATCCAACTTACTTATTTTGGAGCATGGCTTCTTGGATTGTTTCCCACAAACCCAAGGGTGCACGTGCCAGTGCTTTTTGAGAAACGTGTTTCCAGCACAAAAAGGTCATATCCAAATACACAAAAGACACTACACTTAGAAATAAAGAATCTGGTCCATGGTGTGAGTGTGACATACTCAAAATTGACCAGAATGCAGGATGGAAATGTTGGCAATAAATGTTGAAATATGCCTATGTCAAGTTGCAGGGTATTTTCATATTATAAAGGTTTATATGTCACAGATCTCACTTCTCTAGAAGTGTTTGATGGTGATAAAACATTATTCAACCTGTGTTGAAATTACATATATTTGGCAAAACTTGATTTTTAAGAACTACCCCAGCTAGGTAAAATATACCTTTAATCAGTCATAGGCCACATTCATGAAATTTATTTTTACATTTTGAGAAGGGAACTCCATAAATCCAGGGTGGGAAAGTTGTGGCCTCAGACAAACTGTTCTACACCAGCACCTTGTAGGTCTGGCTTTTTGCCCACAGGGTAGTGTTCCTAGTATTTCCTGTCTTTGCACTGCAGTCCCTTAGGATATAGTCCTAGACATTATCAGTATGTGAAATTCTTTCCAAGTATGGAAAAGTATAGTGGGGTTTTTTTTTTTTTTTGCTACTTTTCCAATAATTAAGATGCATAAATGAATGTATACATTTTGAAACAGCTTTATTTTGTAAAATGAAATAATTGGTTGCCCTTGCCTTCACATATGTTAAATTGGCTTTAGTTGGTCTTTTCTCAGCTGAATTCCTTTTTTCTTTCTAGATTGAGCTCCTTGATTTCAAAGGAGAGGACTTATTTGAAGATGGAGGCATTATCCGGAGAACCAAACGGAAAGGAGAGGGATATTCAAATCCAAACGAAGGAGCAACAGTAGAAAGTAAGTATTAAAGTAAGAGGGAACTAGTCCTTAAAAGTTGGACCATTTATATGGACGAAATGGAGACTTAAAAAAAATATGTTTATGGAAATGAACATATCGGCTGGGCGCGGTGACTCACGCCTGTAATCCCAGCACTTTGGGAGGTGGAGGCGGGCGGATTGCCTGAGCTCAGGAGTTTGAGGCCAGCCTGGCCAGCATGGCGAAACCCCATCTCTACTAAAAATACAAAAAACTAGCCAGACATGGTGGTGCACGCCTGTAATCCCAGCTCCTTGGGAGACTGATGCACGAGAATCACTTGAACCGGGGAGGTGGGGGTTGCAGTGAGCCAAGATGGTGCTACTGCACTCCAGCCTGGGTGACAGAGTGAGACTCTGCCTCAGAAAAAAAAAAAGTATTGAATATATCTCAAAGATAGTCTTAGCCGGGCACAGTGGCTCACGCCTGTAATTCCAGCACTTTGGGAGGCTAAGGCAGGAGGATCTCTTGAGCTTAGGAATGCGGCACCAGCCAGGGCAACATAGTGAGGCCCCATCTCTACTAAAAAGCATCAAGAGAATTAGTCAAGTGTGGTGACATGTCCCTGTAGTCCCAGCTACTTGGGAGGCTGAGGTGGAAGAATCACTTGAGCTCTGGAGATCAACGCTACAGCAGAGAGCCGTGTTTGTGCCATTGGCTCCGGCCTGGACAACAGCAAGATTCTGTGGGGAAAAAAAAAAAAGTCCGGGCGTGGTGGCTCACGCCTGTAATCCCAGCACTTTGGGAGGCCGAGGCGGGCAGATCACGAGGTCAGGAGGTCAAGACTAGCCTGCCTAACACGGGGAAACCCGTCTTTACTAAAAGTACAAAATATTAACCAGGCATGGTGGAGGGCGCCTATAGTCCCAGCTACCTGGGAGGCTGAGGCAGGAGAATGGCGTGAACCTGGGAGGCAGAGCTTGCAGTGAGCCGAGATGGCGCCACTGCACTCCAGCCTGGGAGACAGCGAGACTCTGTCTCAAAAAAAAAAAAAAAAAAGAAAAAAATAGTTTCGGATTCAACATTTATTTAATAATTTTATTTAGTAAATATTAATTCAACATCTGTGTGCCAGGCATGCTACCAGCCTCTACAAACTCAAAAATGAATACAAAGTAATTCCATCCACAAGAAATTCTCAGTCTATGGACTCTTTGGTGTGCCAGCAACTGTATTTGTTGCCTGATATATTTGTTCATTTATTTCTCACAGCCTTAAGAGGTAAAATTTCCTGTCCCCAGATAAGAAAAGTTAATTCAGAGATCTTAAATAAATTGCCCAGGGTTACAGAGTTACTAAACAGAGCAGTAGATTATAATCCTCTTTAGGACTCAAATCCATCTCATCAGCTGTCATCAAGATAAAAAATAGTTCATCATTTAGATCAATATTGGATAATAATGTTCATTCTATTCCCTATCAGTAGACCTAGGTTCAAGTCCTGCTTTGGTGTTTATTGAGTAACCTGAAGCTTTTCCGTTTCTTCATTTGCTAAGTGGGGAGAAGGGGCATCTCTGAGGACTGAGATAGCTAACTCTTCTTCCCTCCCAGAGCAAATTATATATACCACTGTGTATACTACTTGTCACTTTACATTGTAATCAGTATTTGCCCATTTATCCCAATATACTATGAGTGCTTGAGGACCAGAATCTTTCTTCATCCTTTTGTTTTCAGCATTACCTGCAGTGCCTGACACACATTTGGTGTTCAATAAAGGCTTTCTTCATAGATAAATGCTTGAGAAGTGTCATTAGTGAGCTGAAATCCTTCAAAAGAGAGTTGTGAGAAAACAGAGAAATACTTCCATTAAGAACAAAAATCAAATCATTCAACAAGGATGGGAACATGAACTATTATAAAAGTTCTGTTTAAAATAAAGATTTCAAAAGCTAGGTGTAATGGTGTACACCTGTTGTCCCAGCTACTTGGGAGGCTGAGATGGGAGGATCACTAGAGGCCAGGAGTTCGAGGCTATAGCATGCTGTGATTACACCAGTGAATAGCCAGTGCACTCTAGCCTAGGCACCATAGTGAGACCTTGACTTTAAAAAAAAAAAAAAAAAGTAAAATAGAGTTCATTTAAACAGAAAACAAGAATAACTGAGTTTCTTATATTTAAAGTATATACTATTTTCGGCCCATATTTCATTTCTACGAGTTTGGAAAGTCAGTTAAAATTCTGTTTTGGGAAGCAATTACAAATATTACTTATCCCAAATTGTCATTTGGGATAAGTTTTAGAATACATGAAGAGCTTTAAATGTAGAATATCAGGGAAGTAGCTCCAGACTAGGAGTTGGGAGATAGGGTTCCAGCCTCAGCCCTGGTCTCAGGCTGGCTCCAACTAGACCTCACCTCTGGGCGTTAGCATTCTTCCTATGCAGTGAGGCAAGGTGGAACCGCTTAATTTTTAAGGTCCTACTAGCCCTAAAACTCCATCATAGAATTCTAAACATTTACAAAAGTTGTAGGAATGATAGAAAATCATCTTCACTATATTAGTAAGCACTTAAGCTTGTCTATAATGTGTATTTTAAATTTTTATTATGAAAAATTTCAAATGTATATACAAAGGTAGAGGTTTACTCCTATGGATACAGGAACTCCCTAGATTCAGTAATTTATATTTTTTAACTGGAGGGTTTTGTCAACTAAGAGGGAAAACTTTTCCCAATTATGGACAATACCACAACATTACTACTGTGGAGACAACTTTAGAGCAGACTAAATTAAATCAAATCTTGCTTTTGGTAATCCTTGTGATGGGAGTCAATTTTTTTTAACTTTTTGTTTTGAAATAATTTTAGAATTACAGAAAAGTTGCACAACTAGTATACAGTGTTCCCTTATATGCCTCACACAGCTTCCTCTAAATGTTAACATCTTACCTAATCACAGTACATTTATCAAAATCAGGAAGTTAACATTGATGTAGTACCAGTAACTGTTTTCCAGATCTTATGTGAATTTCACCAGTTACTACACTACTGTCGTTTTCTGGTCTAAGATCAAACTCAAGATCCAGCATTGTATTTTCTTTTTTTTTTTTTTTTTTTTTTTTTTTTAGATGGAGTCTTGCTCTCTCACCTAGGCTGGAGTGCAGTGATATAATCTCAGCTCACTGCAACCTCCACCTCTTGGGTTCAAGCAATTCTCCTGTCTCAGCCTCCCAAGTAGCTGGAACTATAGGCGCACGCCACCATGCCTGACTAATTTTTAATTTTTTTTAGAGACATGGTTTCACCATGTTGTTCAGGCTGGTCTTGAGCTCTTGACCTCGGGTGATCCACCTGCCTCAGCCTCCCAAAGTGCTGGGATTACAGGTGTGAGCCACTGCACCCGGCCTACTCTACTATTTTGAATACAACTGACCATTTTGTAGAATATCCCTCAGTTTGGGTTTCTGGGATGTTTTTAATTAGATTGAGGTTATGCATTTTTTGAAAATACCACTGAAGTGATGTTGTGCCTTTCATCATTATCAAGAGGTACATGATATTGATGTCTCATTACTGGTGATGTTACCTTAGAACACTGGGTTAAGGTGGGAAACCATGTTTCACTACTGCAAAGTTACTATTTTCCCTTTGTAATTAAAAAATATTAGGAGGGAAGTACTATCTTGTTTTATATCACAACTTTACACACTCATTTTGACATTTGCTGATTTTTGCATGCAACAGTTATTACTGTACCTTTTGACTAATGGTAAATTCTCTATTGCTGTTATTCTCTCTACATTAATTTGAATCCTACTGTATATTTATTCAATTGATTTATATCATTATGGACCTGTGTGTATTTATTCTGTAAGTTATTATTCATTACTATTCTTATTTATTTTGTTGTTCAGATTGTCCCAGATTTGACCATTGGAAACTCCTTTGAGTTTGTTTTTGTGTCCTTTCAATATTATCCCCATTTTTTTAAAGCACTTCTTTACTTTCTGGTACCACAAGACACTCATGGCTCGTCTTAAATTTTTCCTGCCCCAGACTTGGAACCGACCATTTCTCCAAAGAGCCCTGATTCCTTTTATTGGAGAAAGGCATTTAGAAACTAAGATCTGAGTGCTAGGTTTGCTCCTGCTATGAGATGTCATCATTCCTAGACCCTCTTAGCAGACAGAGAGAGAACATATGAACCTCAACATACATACATATACATCTATATGTATTTCTGTATCAGCCTGTGTATGTGTATAGTGATGGTTGTTGTTTTGTTTTTTTTGGAGACAGAGTCTTACTCTGTCGCCCAGGCTGGAGTGCAGTGGTGCAATCTCAGCTCACTGCAACTTCCGCCTCCCAGGTTCAAGCGATTCTCCTGTCTCAGTCTCCGGAGTAGCTGGGATTACAGGTGCCCGCCACCACGCCCAGCTGTTTTTTGTATTTTCAGTAGAGATGGGGTTTCACCATGTTGGCCAGGCTGGTCTCGAACTCCTGACCTCGTGGTCTGCCTGCCTCGGCCTCCCAAAGTGCTGGGATTACAGGAATAAGCCACCGCGCCTGGCCAGCCTGTATATATATGTGAAAAACCATGAATACTCACTGGCAGTTGCAGTTCCAGTTCCAATCCAACACTGCAAGTTTACTTGCCCTTTGCTCATTTGAAACACCATTCTCCAGAAGTGAGAAAGGGCTCTCATTCTCCACAGCATACTCATGGCTCCATCCTAGTGTATATGTAAGGTGGTTTTAGAATTGCTAACCTAGACCCCTGTGACAAACTGACTTTAGGAAATATTTGTGTATAGTACCTTTTGTCATTGAGCTTATAGTGTATATTCAAAACACTTGCTTTCCAACTGAGGTAACTTCTTTCTTCCTCACCCCCTTCAATGTGATTGTGTTACTCAGTTGTAACGAATTGTTCATTTGTTACTGTTTATATTGCATTTTGGGTTCCTGCCATGCTCTGGTTAATTTTAATTATTTGTTTTATTTTGGATATGTGAAACATTATCATGATTTTAAACTATACAAAAAACAATATACTCAAAAGTGTCATTCCCCCCCTCATCCCTATTAACCTGTTCCCATTTCCCCATTATTTCCACCCTATTCCAGTCTCATTAGTTATGTCATTAGATCCTGGTTTTTCTTCCTGTATTTTATTATGTTTTATGTCATTTTATTTTTTCTGTTTCTGTCAACAAAGGGAGCCAGGTATGGTGGCTCACACCTGTAATCCCAGCAATTTGGGAGGCTGAGGCAGGAGGATGGCTTGACCTCAAGAATTTGAGACCATCCTGAGTAACATAGAGACCTTGTCTCTACAAAAAATTTAACATTTAGCCACGTGTGATAGCACATGCCTGTAGTCCCAGCTACCCAGAAGGCTGAGGCAGGAGGATCTCTTGAGCCCAGGAGTTCAAGGCTGCAGAGAGTTGTGATCATGCCACTTGTACTCCAGCCTGGGCAACAGAACAAGGCTCTGTCTCCGCTTAAAAAAAAAGAAAAAAAAGAACAAAAGGAAGGGCAATGACTAATCTTTTGTCTTTCATCTTGATAGAACATACTTTCCTGGGAAATTTTAGAGTAAATGGTTGATTTTACTTTTTCACTCAAAAGACTTCCTTGGTTTTCTGGAACAAATCTATTTTATAGAAATTTATTGTGTCATACTTTCATTTATCAAGGTTAAAATGTCCTGGTTTTTCCTCCTTTAAACAAGTTAGCTATCTGGGGGAGGAGAACAAAGATTACCCTAAAGGTGGTCCCTGTTCAAAACCAAGATCACCTTGTTCTTTTTGAAATCTTCTCAGTCTTTACTGGTTTGCCTTTTCTTTATAGCATCACCAGATACACTTAGATGTGAAACCAGATATAAAACCTGGAACTAGGCCAGGTGTGGTGGCTCATGCCTGTAATCCCAGCACTTTGGGAGGCCGAAGCGGGCAGATCACCTGAGGTCAGGAATTCAAGACCAGTCTGGCCAACATGACAAAACCCCATCTCTACTAAAAATACAAAAAATTAGCTTGGAGTGGTGGTGGGCACCTGTAATCCCAGCTGTTTGGGAGACTGAGGCAGGAGAATCACTTGATCCTGGGATGCGGACGTTGCAGTGAGCAGAGATCACACCACTGCACTCCAGCCTGGGTGACAGAGTGAAACTCTGTCTCAAATAAATAAATAAAATAAAATAAAACCTGGAACTAAAGTGAGCTGTAGAGTGAACAAGAACAATAGACACTGATCGACCATTACAATTTGTTGTTATAGATATGTGATTTACTAAATTTCTGCCATTTCTGTGTAAAGAGACAATGAAGTGGTGTGGAGGAGGGGACAGATAGGCTTTGAAAGTGATGGACTTGAGTTTTGAATCTTGGAATTGCTCCCTGATATTTTTATGACTTTAGACAAGTTATGTAACTACCTGGAGCATCCAGTTTTTTTTAAATCTGTAAAATGGGAATAATTTTCACTCCCACAGGTTGTGTGACAGTGATATGGTTTGGCTATGTGCCTACCCAAATCTCATCTTGAATTGTAGTTCCCATGATCCCCACGTGTCGTGGGAAGGACCCAGTGGGAGGTAACTGAATTATGGGGGCAGTTTCTCCCGTGCTGTTCTCATAATAGAGTGAGTTCTCACGAGATCTGATGGTTTTACAAGTGTCTGGCAGGGAAACCCTGCCGGCCCTTCTGTCTCCTCCCACCATGTGAAGAAGGGTATGTTTGCTTCCCCTTCTGCCGTGATTATAAGTTTTCTGAGGCTTCCCCAGCCATGTGAAACTGTAAGTCAATTAAACCTCTTTTCATTATAAATTACCCAGTCTCGGGCAGTTCTTCATGGCAGCATGAGAATGGACTAATACGAATAGTTATGAACAAGAATGTCAGACATTTAGTGGACACTTAATTTTTTCTACCCTATATATTGTGTTTCACTAATTTGTTTTGCTTCCTTTTAATTGATCTAAAGAAAAAGATCCTTGACTCCTCTTTTTCTTTTTCTGTCGCCAAGGCTGGAGTGCAATGGCACATCTTAGCTCACTGCAACTGTGGCCTCCCAGGTTCAAGTGATTCTCCCACCTCATCCTCCCGAGTAGCTAGGACTGCAGGCACATACCACCACACCCAGCTAATTTTTGTATTTTTAGCAAAGATAGGGTTTTGCCATGTTAGCCAGACTGATCTTGAACTCCTGACCTCAGGTGATCCACCCACCTTGGCCTCCCTAAGTGTTGGGATTACAGGCGTGAGCCACTGTGCCTGGCTGTCTCCTCTTTTTCTTATCTACTACACGTCATCCATCAGCAAATCCTCTTGGCTCTACCGTGGTTATTAGAGACCTAATTTGCCTTTAATAACCATCTTCAAATTAATCATGTATCTTAATAGTAATCTTATCTAACTCATATTTCTCTAGGTTCTGGGGGAAGAATAACATTATGGACTCAAGAAGGCTTTTACTGAATTGTAAACTTTTACTTCCTTTTCATAATTCGTCTGTGTATGGAGGAGATAGCTTAGGTTAGTTTGATGGGATTATTCTTTCTCAAAGAAATTTTGATTTTTACTCTTTATATGAGGATCCTAATGGTTGCAGATCAGTTTCTAGAATCTGTCCCACTATGCTTTTTCTTGTGTCAGTTAAGATGACCATCTTGTAATTTTTATTCAAAGTTTTCCTTTCATTTAAAAAGTTACTGTGTTCTAAGGTACTCTAATTGATATGATTATGATGACTGATACTTCAGTCCTTATACTTAAGTTTAATTGCAAGTCATGGCTACATTGCTACTTTTAAGCTTTGCTTTCTTAGAAAATCAAATCTGACTTACATAAGGTTCTAAATAGTTACCAATTACTCTTCCCCCATCCCCCAGTCTCTCACATCGTCTGATTTGTCAACTTTAGTGGTTGGAAGAGGCCCATCAAAATGCTGGCTGTATGTGGTTCTCTTGCCTCTCAGTACTTTCAGCCACATTTGAATGCAAAGAATGCAGATAGTCAGCAGTATTTTTAAATGTGAAATTTTCAACAGAGTGTTCTACAGGTTCCAGTTGTTGGCGTACCTCCTTTCCCTCTCCAAATCTCACTGAAATGATAGATGGAGGGAGCAAAGATTTTCAAAAGAAGAAAAAGAAATCAATAATAGTGCTGGAAAGGGGAGGAATGTAACAGTGGATCAGAAATTATAGAGAATTTCTGGAATATGTAAAGTTGATGGAGTTGGACCAATGGAAACTAGTCTCAGCAAATCCAACCCAAGACAGGTGTAAAGAGGACTTATGCAGAGGTACATACTGTTCCTCTCAACAGGCTTAGGCGGAACTCCAAGCTCATAGTCAGCTGGTATGAGGCAGCCCGAGCAGGCTGTGCAGCAATCATCAGGGTTGTTATAAAACAAGATGGGAACAGCGGGGCCAGTAAACCTCCAGTGCAGTAGTTCTCAACTTTTCCTGAATTTAGAATTACCTAGGGAGCTTTTAAAAATTCTGACACCCAGACCAGTTAAATAAGAATCTCAAATCTCAGAAGGTGGAACTCTAGGCACAAGGTTTTTTTGTTTTTGTTTTTATTTTTGTTTTTTTTGAGACGGAGTCTCCCTCTGTCGCCCAGGTTGGAGTGCTGTGGTGCGATCTCGGCTCACTGCAAGCTCCGCCTCCCAGGTTCACATCATTCTCCTGCCTCAGCCTCCCGAGTAGCTGGGACTACAGGCGCC
>NW_012103142.1:2636874-2638213 GCF_000951045.1 Mandrillus leucophaeus | reverse complement strand
GCCTTGGCCTCCCAAAGTGCTGGGATTACAGGCGTGAGCCACCACGCCCGGCCTTTTTTGAACTTTTAAAACAAATTTAAAGGGGAAAAAAGTGAAAAGACAGCTTTTCACAGTAAATAATGCTAAAGTATTCTGCTCCTGAAGTCAACTTTCCTGTGCCATCATGCCCAGCTCATAGTAAATGCTTAATAAATATTTGTGAAATCTTCACCCTTAGATCCCCGCAATCAGCCCATCCTTTTGCAGAAAGGCCTGCCATGGAAACATATCCAATTGCTTAGAAAAATGGTGCCAGCTAACTATAGTCATTTGATCATCCCAAATCCTTCCTTTATAATACGGCCAGACGACAAAGAATCATCAGCAAATCTCATGAAAAAAAGCACCACTAAAGTGGACTAACAGAAGAAGTAGAAGAGAACTTTAAAAATACTAATTATTGTCTTCAGAAATGGTTAACAGGACATCAAATTCACAAGTCAAAAAGCCGACTTCCCTGAAAAAGGAAAGGGAGGACAAGAAAGTTTCTGGAAATTAGACCATGATTAATCAAAACTGAAACTCAGAGGAAGGGTTGAAGAGCAAAATGGACAGTCCCTGAAATCTGGTGATCTGAAAGACAGCCAAGGATTTCTCAGAACACAGGAAAAAAGAGGGATGAATAGTGAAAAAGAAATTAGAAGATACGGATAATAAATCCAGGAGAGGTAATATGCATCTAATCAAACATCTAATAGAAAATTTCCTATAGGCAATGAAAGAAAAACAGTCTTAAGATTGAAAGGGCCAGTTGATAGTGGTACCCACGAGGAAGGAGTGATTTTTCACCCAGACATCCTGGTGAAATTTCTGAATTCTGTAGCTTACAAGAAAATTCTGAACTCTTCCAAGGAAGAACAAGCTATGTGCAAAGGAATAAGAATCTTACTCGTTACACCAAAGACAATGCTTTTGAACATTGTCTATAGCTATATGTATTTTGAACCTAGAATTCCGTACTCAGCCAAACTATCATTTATGTACGAAAACAAAATTAACTTTTTGGAATTTGCAGACTCATATTTTTGAAAAAAATACTGTGAGATGTACCAAAACAAACAAAAAAATAGGAAGCAACAACTCAAGGCATGAGAAACAGTAGCGAGAAAAAAAAAGTAATTCCCATATCAGATACATTTATCCTGAAAGATCTCTGAAGCAGTAGAGCTGTAATGTTAAAAGTAATATTAATAGACCGGGCGCGGTGGCTCAAGCCTATAATCCCAGCACTTTGGGAGGCCGAGACGGGTGGATCACGAGGTCAGGAGATCGAGACCATCCTGGCTAACACAGTGAAACC
>NW_012103142.1:2634707-2635928 GCF_000951045.1 Mandrillus leucophaeus | reverse complement strand
TGGCAAAACCCTGTCTCTACTAAAAATACAAAAAATTAGCTGGGCGTGGTGGCGGGCGCCTGTAGTCCCAGCTACTCGGGAGGCTGAGGCAGGAGAATGACGTGAACCCGGGAGGCAGAGGTTGTAGTGAGCCGAGATCGCGCCACTGCTCTCCAGGCTGGGTGACAGAGCGAGACTCTGTCTCAAAAAAAAAGAAAAAAAAAGAAAAAGAAAACATCGTGTAAAAAACCTAAGACAAGAATAAAACCACTCATGTCAGTGATTACAAAAAATATGAATGGGGTAAAGTCACCTATTAAAGGCAAAAGGTCTTATAAAGTGAGAACAACAATAATGTCTAGCTACGTGTTCTTTATAAATGAAACACCAAAAATGTACCAAAAATTGAAAATAGAGGAAAGATTACATCTGCCCATATTGAGATCTGATGGAGCTGTGAGACTTTACATTTTTGTTTTTCATATGCTTTTGAAGTATTTATGAATGTCCTGGGATGTAAGTCCAGGAACAGAGAGCAAATTCTTGGAACCACTTTATTATATGTTTTCACAAAATAATGTCATAACGGTACTTGGTCTAAAGTGGCCAGTGTTTATTCTTTCAAATATTTTGGATTTATATAATTTCTTTCTTCCAAAAAGGTATCTTCAAGTCTTCAGGTAGAATAAAATCATAGTAGAAAATAAGTCTTTCTGGCCAGCCATGGTGGCTCACGCTTGTAATCCCAACACTTCGGGAAGCCAAGGTGGGAGGATTGCTTGAGGCCAGGAGTATGAGACCAGCCTGGCAACATGGTGAGACCCCATTCTTAACAACAACAACAACAAAATAGCCAGGCGTGGTGGTGTGTGCCTGTAGTCCCAGCTACTAGGGAGGCTGAGGAAAGAGAATAACTTGAGTCCGTGAGTGTGAGGCTGCAATGAGCCATGATCACACCACTGCACTCCAGGCTGGGCAACAGAGTGAGACCCCCAACTCAAAACAAAAAAATAAAGAGGCTGGGCACAGTGGCTCACACCTGTAATCCCAGCACTTTGGGAGGCCGAGGCAGGAGGATCACTTGAGGTCAGGAGTTCAAGACCAGCCTGGCCAACATGGCGAACCCCTGTCTCTACTAAAAACACAAAAATTAGCTGGGCATGGTGGTCCTAGCTACTCGGGAGTCTGAGTCACGAGAATTCCTTGAACTCAGGAGGCAGAGGTTGCAGTAAGTGGAGGTTG
>NW_012103142.1:2630026-2634022 GCF_000951045.1 Mandrillus leucophaeus | reverse complement strand
GTCCCAGCTACTCAGGAGGCTGAGGCAGGAGAATGGCGTGAACCCGGGAGGCGGAGCTTGCAGTGAGCTGAGATCCGGCCACTGCACCCCAGCCTGGGCGACAGAGCAAGACTCTGTCTCAAAAAAAAAAAAAAGAGTAATATTAATAATGAAACAGTCTGGACTGGGCACAGTGGCCCACACCTGTAATCCCCACACTTTGGGAGGGCAGGGTAGGTGTGTCACTTGAGGCTGGGAGTTCAAAACCAGCCTGGCCAATATGACAAAACCCCATCTCTACTAAAAATACAAAATTTAGCAAGGTATGATAGCACATGCCTGTAATCCCAGCTACTCAAGAGGCTGAGGCAGGAGAATCACTTGAACCCAGGAGACAGAGGTGGCAGTGAGCCAGGATTATACCACTGTCTGGGTGACAGAGGGAGACTCTGTCTCAAAATAATAATAAAAAAACAATAACAACAGTCTGGATTCTGGGTTATTTTAACAAAAGGTGGTGAGGGTAGGAAATGAAGAGGGGAAGGCAAAATTGTCTAAAATTATTTTATTTTTTAAAACGTTTTTTGGCCGGGCACGGTGGCTCATGCCTGTAATCCTAACACTTTGGGAGGCCGAGGCAGGCGAGTCATGAGGTCAAGAGATCAAGACCATCCTGGCTAACACGGCGAAACCCCATCTCTACTAAAAATACAAAAAATTAGCTGGGCGTGGTGGGGGCGCCTGTAGTCCCAGCTACTTGGGAGGCTGAGGCAGGAGCATGGCGTGAACCCGAGAGGCAGAGCTTGCAGTAAGCTGAGATCATGCCGCTGCACTCCAGCCTGGGCGACAGAGCAAGACTGTCTCAAAAAATAAAAAAAAAATTTATTTTGGAAATGAGGTCTTGCTCTGTCGTCCAGGCTGGCATGCAGTGGCACAGTTGTGGCTCATTGCAGCTCAACCTCCTGCCCTCAAGCCGTCCTCCCACCTCAGCCACCGGAGTGACTGGGTCTTGCTATATTGCTCAAGCTGGTCTTGAACTCCAGGGCTTAAGCGATCTGCCTGCTGCAGCCTCCCAAGTAGTTGAGATTACAAGCTAGTGTACTACCACAACTAGCTGTCTTAATTTCTTGTTTCAGGGGAGATTATGCTGATTAATTCTTTTATTTTATTTTATTTTATTTTTAAGATTCAGGGGAGACATGTGCCAGTTTGTTACATGGATATATTGTCTGTAATGCTGAGGTTTGGGCTTCTATTGAACCCATCATCCAGGTAGTGAACATAGAATATAGGCCTTGTACCTACCCCTCCATCGTTTTTCACTTTTGGAGTCCCCAGTGTCTCTTGTCTCCATCTTTATGTCTGTGTGTACTCAGTTTAGTTCCTACTTATAAGTGAGAACAGGCAGTATTTGGTTTTCTATTTCTGTGTTAATTCACTTAGGATAGTGGCCTCCAGCTGCATCTGTGTTGCTGCAGGGGACATCCTTTCATTCTTTTTTATGGCTGCATAGTATTTCATGGTGTATATGTACCACATTTTCTTTTTTTTTTTTTTCTTTCAAGTCTGTCAAGCTATTCTTTACTTTGGAGAGAGGGGAGGGCAGAGTGCTCTGTCCTTCTTGGCAGTGACTTTTGTCACGGTGGCCAGGACATTGCTCAGCTCCTCCTGCTTCCTCTTGGTGCGGATGTGCATCCCCACCCTTGTCTTGATGAACTTGAGGGCCCATTTGTCCTTGGAAACCTTCAGTAACTCCATGGTGCACGGCTCGTATGGGGTGAAGCCACACACCTCTCAGATCATATCCTGCATGAACTTGGTGTATTTGGTAAGGTGCCTGCCAGGGCGGCTGTGCCTGGGCTTCCTCACGTTCTTGTCACCTTGTGGCCCTTATTGAGGCCCACGGCCATAGGGTAGCACAGAGCCAGGGCTGCTGCTCTCCAATGGTGGCCGTAGTGGAAGGAAGCCCACATTTTCTTTATCCAATCCACCGTAGATGGACACCTAGGTTGATTCTGTGTCTTTGCTACTAAGAATATAACTGTACTTAAGAGTAAGTGCTGTGCTGGGCATGGTGGCTCATGCCTGTAATCCCAGCACTTTGGGAGGCCAAAGTGGCAAGATCACTTGAGCCCAGGAGTTTGAGACCAAACTGGGCAACATAGTAAGACCCCATTTCTACAGAAAAAAAAAAAGAAAAAAAAAGCCAGGCATGGTGATGCATACCTGTAGTGCCGGCTACTCAGGAGGCTGTAGTGGGAGGATCATTTGGGTCACATTTATACCACTGCACTCTAACCTGGACAACAAAGCTAAACCCTGTCTCAAAACAAAACAAGCTGGGTGTGGTGGCTCATGCCTGTAATCCTAGCACTTTGGGAGGCCGAGGTAGGCGGATCATTTGAGGTCAGGAGTTTAAGATCAGCCTGGCCAATATGGTGAAACCCTACCTCTACTAAAAATACAAAAATTAGCCAGGCGTGGTGGCGGGTGCCTATAGTCCCAGCTACTTGGGAGGCTTAGGCAGGAGAATTGCTTGAACCTGGGAGGTGGAGGTTGTAGTGAGCTAAGATCATGCCACTGCACTCTAGCCTGGGCAACAGAGTGAAACTGTGTCTCAAAAACACACACACACACACACAATGCTGCAGTAAACATGTCAGTGCAAATGCTAGCTCTCTTTCTGATAGAACGATTTATTTTCCTTTGGTTGTATACCCAGTAATGGATTGCTGGGTCAAATGGTAGTTTGATTTTTAGTTCTTTGAGAAATTTCCAAACTGCTTTCCACAGGAGTTGAACTGATTTCCATTCTCATCAACAGTGTTTAAGCATTCCCTTTTCTCCACAACCTTGCCAACATCTGTTATTTTTTGATTTTTTAATAATAGTCATTCTGACTCAGGTGTCAGATGGTATCTCATTATGGTTTTGATTTGCATTTCTCTGATGATTGGTGATGTTGAGCATTTTTTGCATGTTCATTGACTGCTTCTTCATGTCGTTTGCCTACTTTTTAATGGGGCTATTTATTTTTTTCTTGTTGATTTGTTTAAGTTCTTTATAGATTCTGGATATTAGTCCTTTGTCAGATGCATAATATGCAAATGTTTTCTCCCATTCTGTAGTTTGTCCGTCTGCTTTGTTGGTAGTTTATTTTGCTATGCTGAAGCTCTTTAGTTTAATTAGGTCCCAACTGTCAGTTTTTCTTTTTGTTGCATTTGATTTTGGGGACTTAGTCATAAATTCTTTGCCTAGGCAATGTCCGGAAGAGTATTTTCTAGGTTTTCTTCTGGGATTTATATGCTTCGAGGCCTTACATTTAAGCCTTTAATCCATCTTGAGTTTGTTTTTATATATGGTGAGAGGTAGAGGTCTGGTTTCCTATTTGGATGCCTTTCATTTCTTTCTCTTGCCTGATTGCTCAGGCTAGGACTTGCCATTTACCAATTGCTGTGGCTCAGTACCATGCCAAATAGGAGGGGACACCCTTTTTTTGTTCCAGTTCTTAGGCAGAATGCTTCCAACTTTTGCCCATTCGGTATGATATTGACAGCTCAGTGCAGTGGTTCACACCTGTAATCTCAGGACTTTGGAAGACCGAGGCAGGAGGATTGCATGAGCCTAGAAGTTCAAGACCAGCCTGGGCAGCATAGTGAAACCTTGTCTCTACAAAAAATAAAAAAAAATTAGCCGCACATAGTGGCATGCCCCTGTAGTCCCAGCTTACTTGGGAGGCTGATGCAGGAGGATCACTGGAGCCTGGGTGATAGAGGCTTCGGTGAGTTATGGTTGCACCACTGCACTCCAGCCTGGGCAATGGAATAAGACTTTGTCTCAAAAAAAAAAAAAAAAAGATATTGTCATAGGCGGCTCTTACTATTTTGAAGTATATTCCTTTGATGCTTAGTTTATTGAGGGTTTTTTATAATGAAGGGATGTTGGATTTTATTGAATGCTTTATGCTGACTGATTCTGAACATTGATAAATATGTGTGTGTGTGTGTGTGTGTGTGT
>NW_012103142.1:2619942-2628361 GCF_000951045.1 Mandrillus leucophaeus | reverse complement strand
CCAGCCAGTTGGTCATTTATTTTAGAATAGTATTAAAAAACAAAGGTTCCAGGTCAATATAGAATTTGTATAGCTTCCTAGAATTTATTAAAATAGGAATACTAATAGAGTCAAAAAGGAAAATTTATATAAATTAGTGAAAATTACCACCCTGTCCTTAATGCCCTATTTTAAGATTAGTCACTAAATAAATATTTACTTGCTGGCCCTGAACTCTGTGCTGGGTATTGTGAGGCACAAAAGAAGTACAAGATACTGCCTTTGCCTACTAAGAATTTTATTCATACTTTGACAGCTTTCTGTGTTGAGCCATTAAATGTTTTCTTACACAGAGCTCTCAAACATGTTTAATCTGGTATAATTTACCACTAGGTGGAGGAAAATAATTACAGCTAACATTCATGTAGTTCATCTCTGTATATCCACACTTTACAATAGCATTTTTTCACATGATAGACACCCTAACATATGAATGAATGAATGAATATCAGGTGCTAGATTAAAAGCTCTAATTCAGTATCTAATTTAATCCTCTCCATAATTATCATTTAGCTAGTATATTATGCACGTTCTATCAGTGAAGAAACTGAGCTTCAAATCACTTTAATTACCTTGCCCAAAGTCATAATCAAAGTGCTAGAATGGGACTGGAATCCAGGTCTAACGCAAGTGCTATAGTGGTGTGAAGGGAAGACTGGTAAGGGCTGGTGTTCATGGAGAATTTGTTGCTAGATGTGTACTTCTTGTTTAGACTAAGGAAAAGAAATCATTTGCATAAATGTTACTCAGTTCCAGGAGCCAGGTTTCATGCCTGTTAGCATCTAGCATCTGTCCGTCAGTTCCAGAAGCAATCTTACAGTGGTGTGTGTTCATCCTAAATAATACAAAACAGTGCAGAGGAGGAAGGGAGGGGACAGTTTAGGGGAAATCTGACCACCATGCATGATGGAAGTGTTTCTCTTATTCTCCTGCCTTTAGAAAGCCATCTCTGCTTGCTTTTTCAGGGGGTTATTAAGATCCTACTCTCTTGGATACCATGCTCTATTAGGCAGGAGACACAGGCAGAGAGAAGCTCACTTGGCATGAATTAACCAACAGAGAAAACTTTTGCTCAGTGGGAGTAACCTGTCACAACCTGGTTTTCTCTGGCCACGTAACCAGTCTTGTCTAGTAGTAATGCCATTACAACATTCCCATTCAGATCCCCATGACCCAGTAATTGTTTTGAGAATGAGTGCAAAGCTATCAGACACCAACTACTATAATTAGAAAAGGAAAAATAGACACTTACCAGAGCTAATGTCTTTAGGCTGGAGCATTTACAGCTTTTTGGGTTTTTTTTGTTTTTTAAGTTATGGAGCCTCTTTCTCAGTTTTGCTTCCTAAAATACAAATTGCATGGTTTAGGGGTTCTTGCATTTCATTTTTGTTACTGCTGTGCACTCTCTTTCGTTTTTTCCCCCCTATTTTAATCGGAGTACAAATTGCTGTCAGCACATCGAGTTCATGTGCCAGCCACATTCAGAACAGGGTGTTCTGTGCTCTTCAAAACAAAATTGCTCTAGGGCAGTAAGAGAACAATAAGTCAGAGCTCCAGTTTAAGTGATGTTTTGCAGCTCGCTTGATGTGGTTACACTCCGATTGCGCAGCTAAGCTTGGGTAATTTGGTTTGGTTTGAGTTTGTGGGGATTTGGAGGACCCCCCTCCCCCTTTAAGTTACATAGTCTTTAAGTCAGGAAAAAAATGTTGACTCTTTTTAACTTGTTTATTTCTTTCTCTACCAAAAAAGCCCTAAGTAGAAGCATCCTGTATGTACTTTTATTCTCTTTGGGCACGTCATAGATGATTTACTTCCCGTAAATCATGCTGGTTGGGATTAGCAACAGACCTCCTGAGCCCTAGAGGCTGCACTCCCAGTGAGTCATGATGGTTATTATTAAATATTTATTAAGTTAGTATTTGCACTAAAAGATGCCAGGTCAAAAAGCAACCACAGGTCTTCCACAGCCAGAGCTGCCATGGTTTTTGTTTTGTTCTGGCTTTTTTGGTAGCAGTTTTAAAGATAACATTAAAAAGAATAAGTGGAGCTATAGGAACTAGTCACATCTGCATCTGTTACCGCAAGTGGGGCCCCTGACTGTGGCAATCAGCAGTCTTTCGTGGCTCCAAGTAGTATGTGAGTTCTTGTCAGCAGTCTTGTAGAACTTGTCACATCAGTGTTCCAAGTTTAGAAACCAGTTAACCCAGCAATGCCCTTTGCTACTTGTAGATGTAGAGAATCAATGGGCTGTATTCACCATGAGGCTGTGATACCTCCTTTTACTCTGACATTCCGAATATTATCAGTATTACAAAGTGATGGTTTTGGTTTTTTTATATAAACTGGGGTGTATGTATCTGGATGTGTATCCGTTTAAGATTTTATAGTACTACAGGGTCCAATTTTGAAGGGTTAGATTTACGAGGAAGAAAAAAAAAAGATTAGTCCACATGTAAAGCAGAAAATATTTATAAGAGCTACCACAAATGTTTACTGTCCTATTACAGCATCAGACACTAGTTCTGTCATTTATTGTCTCTCTGAGAAAGACGAGCTACAATGAATGTTTCGCTTTCTTAATTATGCCTTTGTTACAGTTTGACTTTTTTTTTTGGCACAGTTACTTCATTTATCTTTCCCAACATGTTTATTAGTAGCCAGTCTTTTTCCCTCACTAATGATGGGTTATCACATCTAAAGAGAACTTCTGAGATTGCTTATATAATTTTAATATCAAGTACATATATCAAGCTGAAAAACAGTCTAGGAAACTAACGCACAGGCAGGAATCCTTGCAGAGTCTCTGGATTTCCTGTTTTGAAAACATTCAAACTCGATCAACCAAAAGCCACAACAAATGTACTGATAATTTCCTCCCCCACTAAATGTACTCTCCTTAAGGGAGGAAGATGATACTTCCAACAATAAACTTCAGACAAAAAAAAATCTGTCAACTAAGTTGTGAGCTACTAGGACAATAAATCTCTATGCTTGAGACATTCCACAATACATGAGCTGAAATTTACTTTGCTCAGCAAATCTTTTTTTTTTTTAATGAAAAATGTTATTAGTCTAAATTTCTTGGGCAGAGTTTTAAATATTTAGAACTCGTAACCTCTTTAGAAACATCCATTTTTACTCCAGTAAAAATATCTTTTTTTTTTTTTTTAATGGAGACAGGGTCTCACTCTGTCACCCAGGCTGGATTGCAGTGCCGCAATAATAACTCAATGCAGCCTCGAACTCCTAGGTTCAAGCAGTCCTCCCACCTCAGCCTCCTGAGTAGGTGGGACTTACAGGTGTGCGTCACCACCCTCAGCAAATTCAATAAAAATATCTTAAACCTCAGACTCCCTGTAGAACCTCTCTAGTATGCATGTACAGTCATATGCTGCGTAACATTTTGTTTAACAGCAGATTGCACATCGGACAGTGGTCCTATGAAATTATAATTCCTTATTTTTACTCTACTTTCTCAATGTTTAGATACGCAAGTACTTACCATTGTGTTACAGTTACCTACCATATTCAGTACAGTAATATGCTATACCGATTTGTAGCCTAGGAGCAATACACTATACCACTTAGCCTAGGTTATAGTAGGCTGCTCCATCTTGATTTGTGTAAGAACATTCTAAGATGTTCCCACAATGATGAGAATACCTGATGACACATCTCTCAGAATGTATCCCCATCCTTAAGTGAAGCATGACTGTATTTGAAAATTTTAAAGTTGAATTTATTTTTTAAATGTTTTCCAATCCAGAATGAACTTTCAATTTGCCACAAGTTAATTTTATCTAGAGCATTCTGAAAGTAAGTATAACAGAAGGAATTATCAGCATTTATGACTGTGGGACATAAACTAAAATGCCGTATGCCAGCTCTACCCAGACACTCCAGCTCTAGCCCTTGTTTGGAGGAGCTGACTCAAGAGTTAGGCCCTTTCTAGTTTGACCCAAGTTTCCTAGACCCCATTCTGTGTCTGCAAGGGGAAAATGTCAAGATGGTATTAATACTGGTGAGTTAAAAAAGGATAGTGAGTACTCACTTCGGCAGCACATATTTGGAACAATACAGAGAAGATTTAGCAAATCAAAAGAAAGAAGAAAAGGTTAGAAAGCTTTAGAGCATAAATGTCCTGTGGACATTCTGGCACCTAGTGTCTACACCATTCCTGTTCATTTTTCAGTTTTTCTCATTTCTCAGGCCTAGGCTAGAGGTAATTCAATTAAATGATTAACTGCAGGAATTCGATTTGAAGCTGGTTTCTGGGCTATATTGATATTGAGAGTGATACTACCAGGTCATAGAATCATAGAATTTTAGAGCTTCATTGAGATCATGTAGTTCAAAAGTAGAATGAGTTAGATTTGAATTTTTATTTGGAAGGTAATAGTTGTCTTATTGGGCATGAAATGAGTATAATAGAACGAGTGATTTGTAGTCTCTCTACAAGTCGTTGATCTAAAGTAGATCAGCCAGTGTTAGAAGCATTTTAGGAAATCTCTAATTTTGAGTATAGGCTGTTATATTACAGAAGTAGAAATAAAGGATTTTCTCTTTCTTTTTTTTTTTTTTTTTTTTTCTGAGTCTCCCTGTGTTACCCAGGCTGGAGGCTAGAGTGCAGTAGCATGATCTCGGCTCACTGCAACTTCCGCCTCCCAGGCTCAAGTGATTCTCGTGCCTCAGCCTCCCCAGTAGCTGGGATTACAGGCACGTGCCACCACACCTGGCTATTTTTTGTATTTTTAGTAAAGATGGGGTTTTGCCATGTTGGCCAGGCTAGTCTCAAACTCCTGACCTCAGGTGATTCGCCTGCCTCAGCCTCCCAAAGTGCTGGGATTACAGGTGTGAGGCACCACGCCCAGTCAGGATTTTCTTATGAAATCCAAATTACCATATTGCTTGATGACTGTTATGCTATGTTACCAGCCATCCATTTTTCTGATTACATCAAAAACTTAAATAGAAAGAATAAATACCCTTAATATTAAAAGTAGTTGTAAAGTTTCAGAGTATTGTTTTTCCTAGAAATGAAGAGTCTAGGCCAGACATGGTGGCTCACGCCTGAAATCCCAGCACTTTGGGAGGCTGAGGCAGGTGGATCACCTGAGGGTCAGGAGTTCGAGACCAGCCTGGGCAACGTGGTGAAACCCTAAAAATATGAAATTAACCGGGTGTGGTGGCACACACCTGTAATCCCAGCTACTTCAGAGGCTGAGACAGGAGAATTGCTTGAACCCAGGAGGTGGAGGCTGCAGTGAGCTGATATTGTGCCACTGCACTCCAGCCTGGGTGAGACAGAGCAAGACTCTGTCTCAAAAAACAGTTTAACTGATCAAGAAAAAATAGATATCTGTATGCATTTTTCCTATTTTGTCTTAAGATAAAAAGCCTCTTATTTTAATATGAAATAACCCTAGTAATGAGCTTGGTAAATTGGGGTGGAACAAGGAATTAGGCCTCCCAAAATTGACCTCCTAACATTTCAGGGGAGGTTATTAAGTAATTTGATTTGTGAAGTTATAGTAGACTCTTGATTCTTTCACACTTTATTATTTCCAGTAAGGGATATAGCTAAGATAGTTATTGATGTTGTTGTCTTTGGATTTACCATTGTTATTCAGATATATTTGTGAATGAGATTAGGACTCTTAAAGAAGAAGGAGCATCTGTATTCATTTAACCTTTGTATATCATTGGAGAAATAGCCATTTAGTTTGGTTTTTTGGCATCTGAAGCCAAGATGCAGTTACAGGTGTTTAAGCCATTATATATTTGATATTAAATTTGTGGCATTTGATAACTATTTATTAAATAATCCAGCATGTCTTGACGTTGTATCATAGGTGAGGAAACTTCTGTCACATAGTAGGCTTAGAATAAACCTATGTTTCTGGTTTGTTACCTACTAAGCTGTCTTATTGATACAAATATCAGTAATTACAAGTTTAACCCAAAACAGAAATATGGTTGCTCCTAAACTTTCAGACTGGGTAGACTAAGCTTCACCAAGACATACTGTGTGTGTCTCTTGATGAAATGAGAAAGGGGAAATGGTATTTGCTACATTGTCGTCACTCATTTATCACATCACTGAATTAGCCAGTCCTAAGAAGCAGCTCTGTTGACTCCTGTCTCCTTGCCCTCAGTCCACCTGGAAGGCCGCTGTGGTGAAAGGATGTTTGACTGCAGAGATGTGGCATTCACTGTGGGTGAAGGAGAAGACCACGACATTCCAATTGGAATTGACAAAGCTCTGGAGAAAATGCAGCGGGAAGAACAGTGTATTTTATATCTTGGACCAAGGTAAGCAGCATACCAGTTTGGAACACAGTTTAGGAAGTCACCTAAAGGACAGGAATATGCTTGCTTTTTCATTCAGTGTTTTGGCATTTTCAGTGAAGTTAATCCAACAGCGGAAACAATTAAATCAGGCTGCAGTTAGTCATCACATAAACTAATGGACCTTACAATATCATAGAGGTTTGTGAGCATGTTGACTTGATTGATATATGTTCAGAATAGGACTTACAGGCACTTTTTGCTTTTGTGATGATTTGTCTTGCCTGCATTATTGCCAAGACAGGCAGTTATGAACTCTTCTCATATGTGGTTCTCTCACCCCCTCTTCCCTTTTCTCTAAACTAGGCAGGAGGCAGGAAAACATGGGGGTTGGGATCAAAGAAGCATTTGGATGATTTACTACCACTTGAACTTGTGTCACTTGGTCTTATACAGAGTCCCTGGAAAAAAACAAAAAAACAAAAAAAAAACACACACATTCTTCCTGGATCTAAAGGCAACGGAGATGACTCATTTTTTGCCTAAATTTTTCCCATCATAAGGATATCCATTAGCACTTCCAAGCTTAGAGCCATCAGACACTGACAGTCTCTCTTATGAAAACATGTTTAGTATTATTTTTAGATCTAAAATTATACCATGAATCCAACCCTTCTGTCTTGAGAAACAGACCCCTGAGAGAACCCAGGGTGTTTTGATTTTGTCTGCATGAGAGTGCATCTGCTTATCTAGTGTATCCTGCCCCTGGCTCCATGGATTTCAGACAGTGGGATTCTGAGTTACTGAGAATCTTGATGACCTGCACTTGCCAGTAGGTGATGTTATGCCTTTGGTGGTGTCATTTTGTAGACTCTGTAGTAATCCAACGGCAGTTTACCTTTGCCCCAGCACTTGATCCATAATCATATATATCTATTTTTTGAGATGGAGTCTTGCTCTGCCACCCAGGCTAGAGTGCAATGGCATGATCTTGGTTCACTGCAACCTCTACCTCCGGGTTCAAGTAATTCTCCTGCCTCAGCTTCCCAAGTAGCTGAGGCTGAAGATTACAGGCACCCACCACCATGCCCGTCTAATTTTTGTATTTTAAGTAGAGACGGGGTTTCACTATGTTGGCCAGGCTGGTCTCGAACACCTGACTTCAAGTGATCTTCCCACTTCGGCCTCCCAAAGTGCTGGGATTACAGGTGTGAGCCACTATGCCCAGCCCATGATCATATTTTTGAGGTGATGTTTTAGCCATGCAACTACCACTTGAAAATCCTTCCAAAATGCTCTACCTTGAACTCTTTATAGCCCTCACTGAGGCACCCTTTGTATAATGCCTTCTTTTTCTCTACCTGGTTCCTCTTTCCACTAACTAAAGCCGCCACTTCAATGTGTCTTATTTATATTAATATTTACTCTATATAGGTAAAACTAATTCTGTTTCTGTGAGATACTTCTTAAAATTCAGATAGAGCATAGAAAAAGCTATCTCTTCCATATCTAAATAATCTCTAATTACTTTTTTTTTTTGTAACAGGATCTCACTCTGTCGCCCAGGCTGGAGTGCAGTGGCACAATCACGGCTCACTGCAACCTCAGCCTCCAGGGCTCAGATGATCCTTCCACTTCAGTCTCTGGAGTAGCTGGGACTACAGGTGTGCACCACCACACCCAGCTACTTTTTGTATTTTTTGTGGAGACAGGGTTTTGCCATGTTGCCTAGGCTGGTCTCCAACTCCTGGACTCAAGTGATCCGCCTGCCTCACCCTCCCAAAGTGCTGGGATTGATTACAGCCACTGCGCCAGGCCATATCTGATTATTTTTAATCAGCATTTCAAAATTACAGTAGTTTTAAACTCAGAGAGGTGGATTTATGTGTAATGTATGTTTTCAAAATTTAAGCTTCCTTAGGATAAATTCTGTATGTATTATGACAATGTAATGTTATATGAACCAGTTTATATACATTACATTTTAGCCTGGCTGACAAGGCAGTTGTGGGGACAGATGTCTCAAGTTTAATGGCAAAGAAAAATAGAAATTGTCGGCCAGGTGCGGTGGCTCAAGCCTGTAATCCCAGCA
>NW_012103142.1:2612295-2613476 GCF_000951045.1 Mandrillus leucophaeus | reverse complement strand
ACTGGTCTAAGGCAAATGCCAGATCATTTGTTGTATTTGCAACTGCTTAGCACAAGACTCCAAATATAACATGCTGTCAGTAAACATGTGCTTAGCAAGGACTCACCTACCTACCTGGGTAGTTAAGGATTTTTTTTTTTAATTTATCAGATGGCAGAAACAAGATAGTAGATATATACATCTAAGATCTCAAAGTAGAAAATTAGACGTCACTTCTTAAAATCGGTCATTGGTAATTATGTCCTTTTTTATGTCTTTGCGGAAGATACCCTTTGCCCAGCTCCTCATTCCCAGCAGCTCTCGTATCTCTATTCCTCTTTCTGGCTCCAGCTTCCATTTTCTGTGTAGCAGTGGAGGTGAGTGAGTAAGCATTTTTATTCCTGGAAAATTCAGGCAAAGGGTAAATAAAGTGGTGCAAGCAACAAAATTTGAGTGTTCCCACTCTAGTCCCTTTGCCCCAGAGAAAACTGGAGGTATTAGATAACTCGGTTTTGACATCTTTCAACCTGTACCCTGAAAGCTTGAGTTTACTAAGTTTTTGTAATACCGTTTCATATATTAAAGAACAGCTTGACTTGCAACAAATGGGAACAGAATATATTCCGGTGAACACTTGACTAATATGCTAGGCCTTGTTCTAAACACTGGGAAACAGTCGAACCAGACAGAGCTCTGCTGCAGCTCCCATTCTAGTAAATATCTGCTTCCGGAATACATTTAATTTGCTGGAGATCTTACATGATCCCAAAAAAGCAAATTTGTATGTCCTCAGTTATTTTTTTCAGTAAGTTTTGGCTAAAAGGTATAGAATCCTACACTCTAATAGCTACAAGCCATAAGAATATGTCTCTAGAGGAGGTGTCAGAACTTGCTAGGACAGCTATTTTTGAGTATATCATTATGTTATTTGTGTTTCTTCATGTGCTTTTACAAAACTTAAATAGTGTGAAAACTTTTCTCTCCTGATGTGTGAGCCTTTCCCCTTCACTTACGTGACTGGAAGTGATACTACTAGAAGGTGACAGCACTTTAAAGTTAAAAGCTTATTAAAACATCCTTCCAGCGAGTACCACTCTAACAATTACAGTGACTGTGTCCTCTCTGTCCTTTCTGCTGATAAAACTTAGGGGAAAATTCCTGGCAGCTAAATCATGGCCATTTTATTAAAAAAAAAAAAAAAA
>NW_012103142.1:2607294-2609265 GCF_000951045.1 Mandrillus leucophaeus | reverse complement strand
AGTGTTATCTGTATTTCATTCTCCAGAAAATTTCCAAGACAGACCTTCTCTTTGACTCTGATACTCTGATAGACTCTTGGAAAGAATGTTTTCTTTCTTTCCCTCCCCCACCCCCCGAGACAGGGTCTCACTCTGTCGCCTAGGCTGGAGTACAGTGGCATAATCGGTAGCCTCGAACTCCTGGGCTCAAGGGATCCTTCCACCTCAAGCTCCCAGGTAGCTGAGGCTATAGGCATGCTCCACCCTGCCTGGCTAATTTTTTTCATTTTGTAGAAACAGGGTCTTACTAAGTTGTCCAGGCTGATCTCAAACTCCTGGGCTCAAGCAGTCCTCCAGCCTCAGCCTCCCAAAGTGCTTGGGATTACAGGTGTGAGCCACCACGCCCGGCCTAGAATGTCTTCATAGTAAGAAATTCATAAAACATTTCCAGACAATCCATTTTTCTTTCTCCTCACTGGGACAATATCTTCCCTTTGTATTGTTTTAAATACTGAGACTAATAAATCTTTTTTGTTTTAGGTAAAGTGTATATAGCTTTAACTTTTTTTCCTTCCTTTCCTTATGTTTCTGTCATGCATGAACTCCAAACAAAAACATAGGCTATTGGTCGGGCGAGGTGGCTCACACCTGTAATCCCAGCACTTTAGGAGGCCAAGGCAGGAGGATCAATTGAGGTCAGGAGTTCAAGACCAGCCTGGCCAACATGGTGAAACTCCGTCTCTACTAAAAACACAAAAATTAGCTGGGCGTGGGGGCACATGCTTGTAATCCCAGCTCCTCAGGAGGCTGAGGCAGGAGAATCACTTGAACCCAGGAGGCGGAGGTTGCAGTGAGCTGAGATCATACCACTGCACGATGCCTGGGGTGACAGAGTGAAACCCTTGTCTCAAAAAAACAAAAAATGGCTACCAAGAGCCATAGTGTCTAGTTATGAGGCAGTATGAGTCAAAAAAAACCTGATTTTCTGGGGACACACAGGGTCTGAATTTAAACCCTGGCTCTACCACTGCCTCTTTGTGTGACTTCTCAGGAAGCACTTATCTCTGAGCTTCTGTTTCTTTATCTGTAAAAATGGAGCGATTGATAAGAGCTTGTAGTCCAAGTGCTTCTTATATACACATTAAGGCTTAATGGTCATTAAAAGTCATTATTTGTATCTCTGATCTCTGGAGGAAACTTAATTCAAGGGCATTAACACTGAATTCCTTTTGTTACTGTAGTCTAGATTAATTTTTGGTTGGGTCCTGGGATTCCTCTTGTGGTGTTTTGTTTTTCAGTCAGATGAGTTGAGTGCCCTGGTTCCTTCTTTACCCAGGCTGACAACTTTCTGTGTAATATGGAAGTCAGGATAGGTGCTGCCAGAATATCTTGCCGTGGGCTTTCACCTCTGCAAGATCATGTGCGCCACATGTATCTTGACTGAATCGCTTCATTTTAACCTGGGAGAGAGTGTAGAAATAATATTTTTCTTTAGTCTTCTTTCATCCCATCAATAATAGGACACTTGGTGCCTCTCTTCATTCAACCCCACACTCCCCACCCACCTTCCTCTAAGGCAGATTTTCTCATCCTCAGCACTGTTGACACTTTGGGCTTGCTAATTCGTGGTCATAGGGGGCTGTCTTGTGCATTGTAGAATATCCAGCACCAGTAGCACCCCCATAGTTGTGACAACCCATAGTATTTCTGGACATTGCCAAAGGTTTCCTGGAGGGAATAGGAGTTAAAATCACGCTGGTTGAGATCCACTGGTCTAAGGCAAATGCCAGATCATTTGTTGTATTTGCAACTGCTTAGCACAAGACTCCAAATATAACATGCTGTCAGTAAACATGTGCTTAGCAAGGACTCACCTACCTACCTGGGTAGTTAAGGATTTTTTTTTTTAATTTATCAGATGGCAGAAACAAGATAGTAGATATATACATCTAAGATCTCAAAGTAGAAAATTAGACGTCACTTCTTAAAATC
>NW_012103142.1:2604676-2605534 GCF_000951045.1 Mandrillus leucophaeus | reverse complement strand
GTTTCTGTCATGCATGAACTCCAAACAAAAACATAGGCTATTGGTCGGGCGAGGTGGCTCACACCTGTAATCCCAGCACTTTAGGAGGCCGAGGCGGGCAGGTCACCTAAGGTTGGGAGTTCGAGACCAGCCTGACCAACATGGAGAAACCCCATCTCTACTAAAAATACAAAAAATTAGTGGGGCCGAGACTCCGTCAAAAAAAAAAAAAAAAAAAAAAAAAGAAAAATAGAAATTGTCTTTATATTTTTTAACGCAAACAGTTCTTTTCAGATTTAAACTGTTTGTTGTCTCATTAGTGGCTAGACCCTGCTCTGTGCACTTGGCCAAGGCACTTAACCCTCCTAAGCCTCAGTTTCCCCTCTGTAAATAGGGATGACAGTATCCACCTCATAAAGTTATGGAGAGCTAAATGAAATCCTGCACATGTAGGGCACAAGTGAGCCCGCGGTATGTGAGCTTTTGTTGGTATTGTGACAGCTTGCCTTCTCTTCCATTTTACCCTCGGACCACAAGAAAAAGGAAATCCTGTTTAACATGAGATCGATTTTTCAGATCTTTTCAGGCATAAAAGTTGTCAATAGGTTTTCATAAATTTCTAGGTATAAAAATTTTTCATATGTTTTATGGAAATAGTTTAGCATATTTAGAAAGGAACATTATTTTTGTTCAAGGTGTTGGTTGGTATGTTGAAGAATTATGTGAAGTGCATTCTCTGTAATACGAGACTGCTGCATATGCATTATGTAGTACTGCATATATATGTAGAAAACCCCTACATGCTATATATGTGTATGTATATATATGTACTTATATGCATACCGTGTGTGTGTGTGTGTGTGTGCGCGCACATGTGTG
>NW_012103142.1:2577160-2598821 GCF_000951045.1 Mandrillus leucophaeus | reverse complement strand
GACATTTAAAATCCCATGAATCAAGCTGCCCCAAGGAGTACAGGTGTTGCATTACATGTGAATGTGAGGGAAAAAAGAAAACTAAACTAGCCTGGGTGACAGAGTGAGACTCCATCTCAAAAAAAAAAAAAAAAAAAAAAAATTTATTAAAAAAAAAAAAAAAAAAAACACTAGATATAAAATCAAGTAGAGAAAAAGGCAGTGACATTTAAAATCCCATGAATCAAGCTGCCCCAAGGAGTACAGGTGTTGCATTACATGTGAATGTGAGGGAAAAAAGAAAACTAAACTAGCCTGGTTTCTAAGAAAACTGTAGCAGTGAAGATACTTCACACTGTATCTTCTGGTCAACATCTGGTTTGTCTTCAGGGTCTCTGACATATGTAGCTTGCAAATGATAGCTCTGTTGATGCCTCAAAATACTGAAGGAAGTGCCTGGAAATACACCAATTCTTTTAAAGTTTTATTTTTTACTCTCCATTTCAGATATGGTTTTGGAGAGGCAGGGAAGCCTAAATTTGGCATTGAACCTAATGCTGAGCTTATATATGAAGTTACACTTAAGAGCTTCGAAAAGGTGAGAAAATACCAACTTCCTTAAAATCATGGTAGATTTCTTCTCCATCCACTTCCTATAAATCAGTATCTTATTTTAGTAGGTGGTATAGATAGATGGTGTTTATTCATTATCAAGTTTGTCTCCTGCCTCCAACACTACTGCTGAAGAATAGGACAACTGACATAGCACAGCTGATATACAACGAAGGAGCTCCGTGTTCTTATTTTGTTCCTATGTGTCAGCTTTTTTTTTTTTTTTTTTTAAACTTTTTTGGGTAGAATCCAAGACTTGTTCCCTTATTTGTTCCTAGACTTGTTCTTTTTGTACTTTTTTTTTCCTGGGTTGAGGACAGAAAGGTTCACGTTCTGCCAAGTGGCTCCTTGGGGGAGTGGGGTGCAGCTTTTCAGAGCTGAACGGATTGTACCCTTCACAGGAGTCACGAAGAGGCCTGCACTGTGACTCCAAGTTGTTATCCCAACTGCAAGTCCTCGAAGGCCTCTAGGCTGTGTGACCAGGGATACGAGAAAGAAACCGGCTAACCCGAAGTCTTTTTTTTTTTCATACTTCTCCAAGTAGAGATGAGAGAGAATTTGTCAGTTGCCTTGGATTCCAGAAACAGTATGACTCCTTGAACATATTTTCATCTCAGTTTCACTCTGGAGGCTCCCAGCAGCAGCTGAACTGGACACACACAGCATATACCTGAGCTAGGTATGCTGTCGTCTTCGGCCACATGCCCCTGGCATTTCCAAAGCCCTGCCCTTTGTGGAGCTTCTCAAGGACTGCATTTGTGTTCCTTTTTTATTCCTGCACAGTGCTACCTCCACTTTCTGTACATTAAGGATTTTTTTGTTGTTTTTTTTTCCTTTTTTTTTCAAGACAGGGTCTCACTCTGTCACCCAGGCTGGAATACAGTGAGCGCACAATCATAGCTCACTCCAGCCTCGACTTCCTGGGCTCAAGCAATCCTCCGACCTCAGCCTCCCTACAGGCACATGCCACCACGCCCAGCTAATTTTGTTTATTTTTTGTAGACATGGGGTCTGTGTTGCCCAGGCTGGTTTCAAACTCCTGGGCTTGAGCCATCCTCCTGCCTTGGCCTCCGAAAGTGCTGGGATTACAGGTGTGAGCCACTGTGCCCTGGCCACCTTAAGCACAGTAATATAAATGGAAACGTGACCATTTATATTTTGTTAGATTCAGAAAGGAAATCATGGTCCTATGGGCCTGTACCTTTGGGTTAAGAAAGTGAGGGGAGGCCTGCTTTGGGATTCACCCCCAACAGTGACATTCCTAATCATACCCCTTCCATTTCATGTTCCCCTAGACAGACATATGCTCTGGTTATGACCACTGATTGTCATGTAACCTCTTCTGAAAACCTGCTAGCTCAGCACTGATGCCCCAATGCTGTCGTCATCGCATATTGTGTTTTTTTTTATTGTTAAAGAGAAAGAAGATAATCTTTAGCCTGTGGTTATTTAGACCTCTGGCTTTACTATTTCCATTTTTATAAAGCAGCCTCTTGCCCCTTCCCTCTCATCGCTCAGTGGACATTGCTTATTTAGGAGCACTCTCCCAGTGACACCACAGCAAGCCTGTGCTCTGTCATCACTCCAAGAGTATATTCATGCACTGCTGCTTGGTATATTTGAAATCACATGAAGGTATGTGATGTTGTTAGGGGCAATGTGATTTAATCCTTTGCCTTGTTAAGAATAGACTAGGCCTGGCCAGGTGCTGTGGCTCACGCCTGTAAGCCCAGCACTTTTGGAGGCCAAGGTGGGTGGATCACCTGAGGTCAGGAGTTCGAGACCAGCCTGGCCAACAGGCTGCATAGATGGGTGAAACCCCATCTATGCTAAAAATACAAAAATTAGCTGGACGTGGTGGCAGGTGCCTGTAATCCCAACTATTCGGGACGCTGAGGCAGGCGAATCGCTTGAACCCAGGAGGTGGAGGTTACTGTGAGCTGAGATCGTGCCACTGTACTCCAGCCTGGGAGACAGAGCAAGACTCTGTCTCCGAAAAAAAAAAAAAAAAAAAAAGGAATATACTTATATTCCAGGCATGGTGGCTCACACCTATAATCCCAGCACTTTGGGAGGCCGAGGCAGGAATACTTGAACCCAGGAGTTCAAAACCAGCTTGGGCAACATAGTGACACCCCCTCACTACAAAAAAATTTAAAATTTTCCTGGGTTTGGTAGCACGTTTCTGTAGTCCCAACTACTCAGGAGGCCAAGATAGGAGGATGGCTTGAGCCCAGGAGTTTGAGACCAGCCTGAGCAACATAGTAAGGCCCTGTCTCTACAAAAAAAAAAAAATTAGCTGGACATGGTGACACACGCCTGTGGTCCCAACTACTCGGGAGGCTGAGGCAGGAGGATTGATTGCTTGAGCTTGGGAAGTCGAGGCTACAGTGAGCCATGATCGTGCCACTGCACTGCAGCCTGGACGAGAGCAAGATCGTGTCTCAGAAAAAGAAAAAATAAAAGAGTATACTTATATTCCATAAAGACTGAAGCCAACCTAAGAAATACAAAGAGACTTATTAACTAGGTGTTCTTTGTTTTTGTTTTTTTGGGTGCTAAAACCTGGAATTGAACCATAACTAGGTTTTTGAATAATTGAGCTACATTATTAGGAAGCAGAATTATATGAGTTGCCAGCAAGACGAGTAACCCTTTCATTATTCACTTTTAAAAAGTAGAGGATAGTCGCTGGCACGATGGCTCACGCCTGTAATCCCAGCACTTTAGGAGGCTGAGGTGGGCAGATCACCTGAGATTGGGAGTTTGAGACCAGCCTGACCAACATGGAGAAACCTCGTCTCGACTAAAAATACAAAAAATTAGTGGGGCGTGGTGGCACATGCCTGTAATCCCAGCTACTCTGGAGGCTGAGGCGGGAGAATCACTTGAACCTGGGAGGCGGAGGTTGCGGTGACCTGAGATCACGCCATTGCAGTCCAGCCTGGGCAACAAGAGTGAAACTCCATCTCAAAAAATAATAATAGTAATAATAATATAATAAAAGTAGAGGATAACAGGGGCTGTGACACCAGGAACACACACTCCTTATCTTTTGAATAGAGAGAATTTTAGTTACCCATTTAAACTTCATAATTTATATGCAGTAAATAGCACTGACCACACCCACTGTCACTTTTCCTAAAGGATCCCAGATTGTTCTCTTGACTCTATGATCCTTCTAAATCCAGCTTTTAAATGGCAAGTGCAGTTATTTCTGGATTTGTATCTGTAATGGTAGAAGTAATAATACACACAATACAAGCTAGCAGATGATAATGAAATCATTTATTTATGGCTCTAAAGTGATATTTTTGCATGAGCTTTAATTCCCAGTTATGTTTTGCTTGAAGTCCCCCAGTATACATCTGCAAGTTGATACAATTTAGCAGTATTATTAGTATATCTGGTTGTTTTAGAGTGACAAGACAACCTGACCCAGAATTTTGAAAATTCTGTATGAATATACAAACTACAACTTGACTACAGTCATGTTCCCATTTTAGAGTTGAAAAACTGAGGCTTGAGAGAAACAGCCTAGTGGAGAGGCTTGCAAGAGGGAGGATATAAGGCATGACCTTAACTTTGTGTCTTCACCTTATATTTCTAAAGATTCACTTTGTAGCAGTGCTTACCAGAGTGTGTTCCTTGCTGTGTTTTTGCGGCTCCTCCCTCTTGAGCAACATTGTTCAAGCTGCAGCTTGGTCATAATGGAAAGTGAGTTCTTAAAACAGTGTAAAGAAGCACTGGCCTAGCAGTAAATTGGCACTGACACACAATTTCAACAGCCAGAGTGTTTTCAGTTTGGAGTATCTTCTAGAATTAGCTGCTCTTTGTTCTAATAGGGCTCAACTGATGCTTTTCTCTCTGTTCATCTAACCATTGTCACAAATTTACACACAGGCCAAAGAATCCTGGGAGATGGATACCAAAGAAAAATTGGAGCAGGCTGCCATTGTCAAAGAGAAGGGAACCGTATACTTCAAGGTGTGTGAGTCCCTGTACAATCCTTTCCATCTCAAATAATTTACTCAAGTGTCAGTGAATTGTGCTGATATTCCCAACTCTGAATTTTATCAACACTCTGCTTGGTAAGAATAAGCTGGAATTTTTACAAATCTGTCATTTTCAATATGAAAAATGGTGAGAAAAGAATAATGTGGGGAAAAAAAGGTACACATTCCTCTTTTACACATTCTGCTCTAGATTGTAACCTTCCACACAGGCAGACCAGGTCTGGCATCCCCGCCCACCACAGTATCACTTACTCCTAAAGCATCTTGCTTGGTGCATACTTGGCACTCAGCAAGTGTTTTTGGAATGAAAAAAGAATGAATAGAATAATTATTAACAAAGAATGGAATTCATAGGGGTAAGTTTCTCATCATTTTTCTTCGTATGAGAGACAGGGCCTCCTTTTCTTTCCCAGGCTGGTCTCAAACTTCTAGCCTCAAGCAGTCCTCCTGCCTCAGCTTCCCAAAGTGCTGAGATTACAGGCGTGAGCCACTGCACCCAGCCTGTCTTCCTTTATACTGTCTTGATGAAGTCACTAGAGCATATGACAAAGGGAAAGAGAACATACACAGATTTCAAAAAGAACTGACAGGAGAGTATTGACTGCTTCTCACAGCCAAGATGATTCGTGCACACTTGCTTTTGTGAGGAATCTCCAGATATTCCTGAATGATATTCATCGTAGATTGCTTCTCAAAAACCCTTCTTGGAGCATCTGGAGTGTGATATTTTCTCACTTAGATCTTAAACCTCTAGATGTAAGAAGAAAAGAAACTGCACTTTATTCTGTTGTAATCAGTGTTCTACCCATTGCTTCCCCACCCCAAATATATGCCTTCTCCATGTCAAGCAGAAAGGGCTTAGTGATGAGAATTAGAGGGAGAATGGGAGTTTTGTCAAGGTTTCTTTCGTTTTCTACCACTGCAATACATGCAGTGTTTTTCAGCAGTATAAAGCAGTGAGGCATAAGTGTACTTTAACAAGTCTTTATGGGGCATCTGCTATAAGCCATGCTATTATTAAGTTACAACCTTGTCAGGAGGGAGGGGTGGCAATGTTAATCCAAATGAAACAACTAGAGAATTATGTAAGAATATATAATCAACCCAAAATTAACACAGCCAGAGGGCACCATGTGTTTTCAGAATTTGAGCCAAGACAATATTGGGTCGTGAAATCAGTTTTGTGGAAGTGTATTGCAATATAAGGATCAGTTTTGTTGCATAAAACTTTACGTGTGTATGAGTAAGTACTGCATTGCACATTTCTTACTGTAGGTTGTATTCAAACAAATTTAAAATCATGGGTTTAGGTAACATTTATATATTTATACTTATTTTATCATTATTTACTATGTGTACTAAACTCTTTTATGGATCACCAGAAAGCATTGGGGTATGATAGAATAAGCTCGGAATTGGGGAAAATAGGCTTTATTTTAAAGTCATTTAAGGTCCAAAGAGGTTATATTTTCAAGTGAAAAATAGGGGAGTTAGATGTTCCTCAAGTTTCCTTCCAGCCTGAATTTCTGTGAGTTTCTAAACTCTCAAGAACAAGGGGGTTTTTTTGTTTTGTTTTGATTTTTTTATTATTTTTTTTTTTGAGACAGAGTCTCGCTCTGTAGCCCAGACTGGAGTGCAGTGGCGCAATCTCGGCTCGCTGCAAGTTCCACCTCCCAGGTTCACGCCATTCCCCCACCTCAGCCTCCCGAGTAGCTGGGACTACAGGCACCTGCCACCATGCCCGGCTAATTTTTTGTATTTTTAGTAGAGATGGGGTTTCACCGTGTTGGCCAGGATGGTCTCAAACTCCTGACCTCATGATCTGCCCACTTCGGCCTCCCAAAGTGCTAGGATTACAGGCGTGAGCCACCGCACCCGGCCTGTTTTTAATTCTAATTGAGGTATATGGATACTTCTAAACTATTCAAGTAAGATTCCAAATGGGTTGTTTGTATATCCAAATACGTAATACACTAGAGTGAAAAATGTTTCTACAAAATTTCTTAAGATCATGGGTCCTTAACGGTATTTTCTATATTTCTGAAGTCCGTAAAAATCCTGAACTGTATTTTATATATTTTATATATTTCTTAATACTTCTAAGTAGAATATTAACAGTTTGGGAAGATTTGAGGCTTTTGGCCTTTGAGTAGAATCATATCGATTCAGTGTAGTAAAGCAGCTCAGCTATTCAGAGGCTCTAATTGGTTGCTATGATACAGAATTTTGGAGAACATTATTGGTAATGAAATAATGTTATGAAGCCATGTGTCATATAGCTGTGTTCTGAATATATACAGAGAGATGGCCAGAATTAGTAATCAGTAGCGGAAAGCAATGAGTAAGTGTCTGTACAGTTACTTAACTTTGTTGCTTATTAGCATCACAACTGCAAGAGTGATACTATTATGAACCTTCTTAAAATTACCAATCTTTGGATAAAAATCTGGATCAGCAGTCACACATACGGAACAAATTATTTTTAGCATGGAATTTGATAGGCAAAATCTTTCAAAACATTAGTCCATTGGGGAAAAATTAATGAAAGGTTCAAAACCACTGACCTAAGATTTTTCTCCCAGAATGTCTCTGAACATTTTGTACCACTAAAAACTTCCCTGGAGGCACCTTTATAATTATAGGTAAAAGATCCCAGCAGTAGTCCTAGCTTTAGCTTCAAAATGGTTAGTAGATAGTTTCCTGTACATATTCCCTTCCCAACTTTCGGGGAAGGTTTCCAGCTTCCATACTGCCCTCCCGGGCCTTGTCGCTCCAGGGTGTCTGACTCGGCATGTTACGCATTTGCACACAGTCTAGATGTGTAGGTGAGAGCAGAGATGGGCTGAACTAAAAATCTATATTTCATGCCATCTGCAGCTTGGAATTCTGTTTCCATTGATCTGGTGGTTTGGTTTATACCTAAATGGGTAAAGCCTCTCTCCTGAGTAGGGTTGAATTGTACTCAGCTTTTAAGTGGGAATGATTTTGCCATTGAAGATGTAAAATCCTCATTTCAACCTCTGACTACCAAAGAGAAGAAAAATAGAGAACTCTTTATTTGGTTCTGAAAATAATTATTAAGTACAGGTAACAGCATAATATTAAGCCAGGCATTGTGCAAGCCAGTTAAACAGACACAGTTTTTGCCCTCATAGCTGACAGTGTTCTGCAGGACAGGAGCATTAACTCACACCTGGTCAGTGTTTTGTTTTTTTGTTTTTTTCTGACTTGGCAGCAGAGTGGCAAGAAGGCTAAGGACACTGAAGTGATGTGGGATTCTTGCGCCCCCTTGTGCTTCTCCTGGAAAGAAACATTTCTAAAACAAACTAGTTGAGGAGAATCGTTCAACCTCTGAACTCTTCAGATAAATTGGGCTTTGCTATATTTTCACCACCCTTGCTCTTCCAAGATACCAGTAGTGTGATTTAGAAACAAGCTATTTATGACTCTAGAATTTGAGATTTTAAAAAATTCCTAAGAGGAGTCCACCCTCTTTTATCTCTTCTTTTAGTGCAGAATTTTTCAACCTCGGTACTATCAACATTTGGAGTGGGATAATTCTCGGTTGTGTGGGGCTGTCTTGTGCATTGTAGAATATTTAGCAGCATTTCTGGCCTCTGCCCATTAGATGCCAGTAGCATCCTACCCAGTTATGACAACTAAAAATGCCTCCAGACCTGCCAGGTGTTCCCTGGGGGGGCAAAATCACCCCCTGGTTGAGAACTGCTTTAGTACCTCAGAAGCAGGGAGTACAAGACAGATTTTTCGCTCATTGGAAGTTCAGGTCTAAATAAAGTTACATGATATATATGCAAGAGCTTTCAAAGAATTTAAATGCCCTATAAATGTAAAGGAACTATTGAGAAGTCTAATACCTGTTTTTTGGTGTTTTGTTTTACCATAGCCTTCTACCATTCTGATTATTCAGAACTTACTGAAATGATAAGATCTAGGTTTTTGTCCTCCCTGGCTCTTCTTTTCTTTCCCTACATAATGTATTAGGAGATAATCAGAAAAGTTAATAGGTACATTAGAGATGGAGGAGGAGAGAGGATGAAGAAATGAGGCATGACAGGGGAAATGCCTGTCCTTCCCATCTCATCACAATGAAACAGCACCTTTCATTCCCACCTACACGTTTTTGCTCCCAATGATAGCAAAAGGTTTTGTTGTTGGTATTGTTTCTAAAGAGAGACAGGGTCTTACTGTATCACCCAGGCTGGATTGCAGTGGCACAAGCATAGCTAACTGCAGCTTCGAACTCCTGGACTCAAGAGATCCTCCTGCCTCAGCTTCCCAGAGTGCTGGGACTACAGACGTGAGCCACCACACCACTTCAGAAAAAGTTTTGTTTCCATACTTACATTCCTTTGATTTCAATATTTACTCAACAAACCTTTATTAAAGACCTCTTGGTGCTAAACCCTGAATATTCCAAAAGGGAGAGGAGAATGCTGCCTGTCCTCAAAGACCAGCAAGAGAATAGGCAGTGACAGAAAGAAAATTTTGACCTGAAACTGGTGAGGACTTTATTCTTATTTTTTTGTAGCATCCAAAAAAGGCGGGGGTAGGCCTAAGGCTATGACAAAATGTAAGTATTGTCTTAGTCAGCTTGGGCTGCCACAGCAAAATACCTACACTGGGTGGCTTCAACAACAGGAATTTACTCTGGAGACTATAAGTCCAAGATCAAGGTGTTAGCAGGGTCAGTGCCTGGGGAGGGCCTCTCCTCTGGTTCCTTGTAGCTCCCTTCTTGCTGTGACCTCACGTGGCCTTTCCACGTGCACGTGAGTGGAGAGAGGGCAGAGGGCAGCCAGCACCGTGTTTCTTCTTGTAAAGGCTCTAATCCCATCATGAGGCCCCACCCTCATGACCACATCTAACCTAATTCCCTCCCCAAACGCTCCATCTGCAGATGTCACATTGGGGGTGAGGGCTTCAACATAGGAATTTGGGATGGGGGACACAATTTAGTCCATAGCAAATCTAATGTCCTCAAGAATTTCAGCATTTATAATAAAATGCCGTGGGTCCTTATGAATAACCTGTATCACACATTTCTGAGGCAGAGAGGGTGACAGTCTTTGATTTTAGTGCCAGTCTTCTCTCTCCTAAGCGAGTGACTTGGGAAGAAGGATGTTCGAGGATGTAGCCTGAACCTCATTCACACCCAGGCCCTCCAGCTGGAACAGGTCTGCCCCATCTTCATCACCAGAAAATCTACACCGGGGCTTCCTTTCTACAGGCAGAGCGCGTTTCTTATGTCACCCGCTTTAAGTCCTGTGTCACAGGAGCATCCTTTTACACCTGCTCTATGGTTTTTCTTTTACTCAGAGTCCTTGGGGGAGGGTTGGAGTATTTGTGGGGAGAGACAACACGGCGGTGAGATGTACACGCTGCTTTGACGGTGGTAAATCCTAGTAACATAGTCTTAACACTGTTGGTCAGGCATTGAATTTAATGTCCTAGTAGGTCTGGCTGCTCCTCTGCCATCTGGCAAGATGTGTCCTCTGTGGTTTTGAGCTTATCGCCTCCTCAAAGGAGAGTCCCCAGTTGCACTCCTGTTTCTATTTGCGTGTTTACCAGCGATCCCCCAGTTCTTTCATTCATCTTAAATCTCAGTGAACACATTGTCTCAGCCCTAGAGGGGTTTTGTTTTGTTTTGTTTTGTTTTTGAGAAGGAGTCTTGCTCTGTCACCCAAGCTGGAGTGCAAGTGGCATGATCTCAGCTCACTGCAACCTCTGCCTCCTGGGTTCAAGCGATTCTCGTGCCTCAGCCTCCTAAGTAGCTGGAATTACAGGCATGTGCCACCACACCTGGCTCATTTTTGTATTTTTAATAGAGAAGAGGTTTCACCATGTTGGCCAGGCTGGTCTCGAACTCCTGGCCTCAAGTGATCCGCCGGCCTTGGCCTCCCAAAGTGCTGGGATTACAGGTATGAGCCACCGCGCCCGGCCCCCAGAGTTTCTTATATGAGCATGCATATATATATGTATATATAATTTATTGATGTGATTGTTAAAATTGTTAGAATTCTAATTCTAATCAGGTAAGAACAAAAATATGAGTAGGAGAAAGATTTTTCTCACATAGCTGAAAGACCTTTCTGATGTATATTGTTTTGTAGTTGTGATTTATGTTGTATGCTACTATCCAACTATTCGTATTCCCATTGCCTATAGATCAGGGGTCAGAAACTACAGTTTGCTGGCCAAATCTGGTCTCTGCCTGTTTTTGTAAGTACAGTTTAACTGAAACACAGCTGCACCTATTGATTTACATACTGTCTAGAGCAACTTTTGCACTATGAATGACAAGAGTTTAGTAGTTGCAACAGAGATTGGTTCAAATAAGATTGGCTGTGTTTGGAACTAGCACTTGCCAGAATGTAGTATTTGCTGTGAAGTGCTGAAGAGAAAAGTAACTTCCTCTTCTTTTTTTTGGTGGCATGGTCTAAAACTGCTCACTGTCCTTTTGAAAGACTAAAGAATAGGCCAGGAGCAGTGGCTCATGCCTGTAATCCCAGCACTTTGGGAGGCCAAGGCAGGCGGATGATGAGGTCAGGAGTTCGAGACCAGCCTGGCCAACATAGTGAAACCCTGTCTCTACTAAAAATACGAAAAACTTAGCTGGGCGTGGTGGTGGCCACCTGTAGTCCTAGCTACTCAGGAGGCTGAGGCAGGAGAATCGCTTGAACCCGGGAGGCGGAGGTTGCAGTGAGCTGAGATCACGCCATTGCACTCCAGCCCTGGAGACAGTCGAGACTTTGTCTCAAAAAAAAAAAAAAAAACACCAAAGAATATTGGCATCAAAGAACGTAGCCCAGAAGCCTTGCTCTACTACACCAAAGGATAGTACAACCGTAGTACTCTGGCTGTACTACGCCAAAGGGACAGATGGAAATGCTGGAGAGAAGCACTAGACAGTGCTCAGGCACTGCCCCAAACCAGCTCACAGGCCACTGAGGCCTCCAAGGGAGTGGGAAAGGCACCTGGAGAGCCACCTCCAGAAGGAAAGAAAGAAACCAGCTGTACCAGGGTTTGCTGGAGGGGTTGCTTCCCTTTGAGGATTTGCTTTTCTTTTGTACACCCTCAAGACCGAGTACAAGTAATGACACTTTTTTCTCCTAGGGAGGCAAATACATGCAGGCGGTGATTCAGTATGGGAAGATAGTATCCTGGTTAGAGATGGAATATGGTTTATCAGAAAAGGAATCAAAAGCTTCTGAATCATTTCTGCTTGCTGCCTTTCTGAACCTGGCCATGTGCTACCTGAAGCTTAGAGAATACACCAAAGCTGTCGAATGCTGTGACAAGGTAACGCCGTGTCTCCTGTGAGATAGACTTGAGATATTCCAGATCTTTTCTGCATCTCTGTCTTTTGCTTCCTCTCAGCCAAAGATTGAAGGATTTTTCATTTTGCTTTGTTTATTTGAATGTTTGGGATTATTTGTTTCTCAGTATGAATTGGGAAATTGAGCAAGATTTTTATTATAGCCAGACTTTTATGATACCTAGGACTGTTTGTCATAATGCATTCTGAAGAAAAGTTTTGATTAAAATTAAATAATTTTTATCCGTGACCTTCCTTATAACTGTAGTATGTATATCAGAGTAGATGTATAACTTCTCAGGTTCAGTTTAATAAGAGCAGATTTAACTTAAGCTTTTCTGGACTTTAACAGACTGCAACTGTTCATATAAAGCATATATGTAGGTCAATTTTTATTATAATCATTTATTCACTGATATGCATAAATAATTTGAAAGGTCCACAGAGCATCAGCAGCCTTTTCATTTTTACATTTGTCTTATTAATACTCTCTTTGGTCTTTGAGTGCTTACACACAGTAATAACAATGGTTTATCATCTGTATCGTTATGTGTCATTCTGATATACACCAGCTGATACTATTTTAGGTATCTGGTCTCAGGGTGAACAGTGTATATTATACTGTGGGTAAAAGTAAAAACTAATCATTGGATGTATCTTAAAGGTAGACATAAAAGGAAAAGAAAAACAAGGCAACTATTTTGTACATTCTTTGTGAGATTATTTTTTAATTTTGTGGATCAGTGTTTCCTATCGCATCCTGTCTCCCAAGACCAGTTATTAATTTTATACATATTTTTTCATTTTTTTCATACACAGTGGAGAGAGAGTGTGTGTGTGTGTGTGTTGTTTCTGTTTTAGAGACAAGGTGTTGCTATTTTGCCCAGGCTGGTGTGCAGTGGCTATTCATAGGCATGAACATAATGCACTACAGCCTCAAACTCTCAGGCCCAAGCTGTCCTCCCACCTCAGCCTCCTGAGTAGCTGGGATTACAAGTGCATACCACTACACCCTGCTAATTTTTAAGTTTATTTTTGTAGAGATGGGTGTCTTCCAAAGAGCTGGGATTAAAGTTGTGAGGTATCACAGCCAGCACACCCTTGACTACATTATTTGTCTGTCTTCTATTGACAGAAGCAGTCATATAGCATCACTGTTAACCCTATTTTTGGCAGGAGGAAGCCTGTTCTCCTTTCTTCTTTTCTTTTTTTTTTTCTTTTGGAGATGGAGTCTTTCTCTGTTACCCAGGCTGGAGTGCAATGGCACAATCTTGGCTCACTGCAGCCTCCGCCTCCCGAGTTCAAGCGATTCTCCTGCCTCAGCCTCCCAAGTAGCTGGGACCACAGATGCCCACCACCACACCTGGCTAATTTTTGTATTTTTAGTAGAGACAGCGTTTCACCATGTTGGCCCGGCTGGTCTCGAACTCCTGACCTCAGGTGATTTGCCGCCTCAGCTTCCCAAAGTGCTGGGATTACAGGTGTGAGCCACCACACCCCAGCAATTTTCTTTTAGCTTTGTTGATTATATCATTCTCTTTAAAGAAGGTTTTAATGTTTATGTAGTCAAATTTATCTTCTCCTTTCTAGTTAGAAAAGACTTCCCCACACCAAGATTATAAAAATAACTGAGGCCAGGCACAGTGGTTTACACCTGTGACCTGTAACCCCCAGACTTTCGGAGGCTAAGGTGAGAGGATTGCCTGAGCCCAGGAGGTAGAGGCTGCAGTGAGCTGCGATTGAGGCACTGCCCTCCAGCCGGGGCGACAGAGTGAGACTCTGCCTCAAAAAAATAATTAGATTTTAAATATCTTAAATTAAAAAACAATAGAAACATTTTATGGTTTTTTATATGTAAATATGATTGATCTAGAATTTATTTTTATGCTTACAATATGAGGTTAGAATTTAACTTTTTTTTTTGGAGACAGAGTCTTACCCTGTCACCCACGCTGGAGTGCAGTGGCATGATCTCGGCCCACTCCAACCTCCGCCTCCCTGGTTCAAGCAATTCTGCCTCGGCCTCCCAACTAGCTGGGATTACAGTCGCGTGCCACCATGCCTGGCTAATTTTTGTATTTTCAACAGAGACAAGATTTCGCCATGTTGGCCAGGCTGGCCTTGAACTCCTTACCTCAGGTGATCCACCTGCTTCAGCCTCCCAAAGTACTGGGATTACAGGCATGAGCTACTGCACTCAGCCTTAACTCTTATTTTCTACGTGGATAGCTGCTGTCCTGGCCCCATTTATTTTAAAGTTAACTCTCCACTGATTCGTATTACCACCCTTGTCATTTTCAAACGTTTTTATATGCAGACACGTGACTGTTTCTGAATGATTCGTTCTGTTTCACTGAGCTGTTTGTCCACATACTAGTAACCACACTGTCTTAATTTCAGTAGTTTTAAAGTTTGTCTTTTTCTCTGGTAGGACAATGCCTCTTAGTTTTTTCTTTTTTCCCATTTTTTTTCAGCCATTCTTGGGCACTTACTTGTTCCAATGAACTTTAAAATGAACTTCTCAAGAGCCCCCTCTCCAATCTCCTTGGTATCTTTCTAGAAATTGCATTAAATGCAGAAAATAATTTGGGTAGTAAATTTTGATCAGTAGTATATAATTATCTTGAGCCCCATTTTTTAAATACACTTTTTCCATCTCCTTTGGCAAGAGAACTTTGGTAAGCTGTTTGCTGAATTTGTTAAAATTCATCCTTTCTAAAATATAAACCATCTATTCCTAGGCCCTTGGACTGGACAGTGCCAATGAGAAAGGCTTGTATAGGAGGGGTGAAGCCCAGCTACTCATGAACGAGTTTGAGTCAGCCAAGGGTGACTTTGAGAAAGTGCTGGAAGTAAACCCCCAGAATAAGGCTGCAAGACTGCAGATCTCCATGTGCCAGAAAAAGGCCAAGGAGCACAACGAGCGGGACCGCAGGATATACGCCAACATGTTCAAGAAGTTTGCAGAGCAGGATGCCAAGGTGTGTGCAGAGCCCGCTGATTGCAGGTGGATCAAGAGCCTGCCGTGCCCCTTTGATTTTAGGGGACAGGAACAGTTAACCCAAGAGGCTCAAGAGTAGGAAAAACGATTTCCAATCTGATCTGAGGCTGAGGATGCTTTGGATCCAAAGGTTGAGTAGGGCAGTTCTAGTCACCAAAGGCACACGTTGTGAGAGATGAGAAAAGTAAATTCCCTTCAGATGTATTAGATTGGTTCAAAAGTAATTGTGGATTTTACCATTACTTTCAATGGTAAAAACAGCAATTTTGTACCAACTCCCCACCCCCAAGTTAGAATCTCACTCTGTCACCCAGACTAGAGTGCAGTGGTGCTGTCATGGCTCACTGCAGCCTTGACTTCCCTGGTTCAAGTGATCCTCCCACCTCAGCCTCCTGAGTAGCTGGGACAAGCACACCACCACACCCTGCTAATTTTTTTTTATTTTTTGTAAAGATAGGGTTTCACTTTGTTGCCCAGGCTGGTCTCGAACCCCTGGCTTCAAGGAATCCTCCTACTTTGGTCTCCCAAAGTGCTGGGATTATAGACATGAGCCACCATGCCTGGCCCTTTTGTCATTTTTGAAAAATTGTAAACCCATCAGGATTTTTTTTTTTTTCCAAGTAATACTTCCTCATTAAGACTTCTGATTTTCCTAGGAAATGGGATGTTATAGGAGCCCCAACATCACGCCTGTTATCTTGAGGGTTGGCAGCCAGGCTGGCAAGTGTGGCAGGAGTGGTCTGTCTGGAGAGAGGGCGGCCTCCCTACAGCATAGTTGGCACTCTGGTCCCGTCCCCAGTCTCCAGTCTCCAGGAATGCCCAGACTTCATTATCTCACAGCTGTCCTGTGTGTCAACCAAAGAAAGGTGAAGCTCCCACTCTAACTATCGGTAGCACAGCACTGACCTACCCAGCTGGATAACCTAGAGAAGATCGTTGCAATACCCTTGTGTTTGGGACCTGATACACAGTCTGGAGGAGCCAGGAATTATTTCACTTCTTTTTTCTCTGACCTTCTTGATTGCTTATTTCTTCCTTAGGAAGAGGCCAATAAAGCGATGGGCAAGAAGACTTCAGAAGGGGTCACTAATGAAAAAGGAACAGACAGTCCAGCAGCGGAAGAAGAGAAAGTTGAGGGCCACGTATGACGCCACGCCAAGGAGGGAAGAGTCCCAATGAACTCGGCCCCCTCCTCAATGGGCTTTCCCCCAACTCAGGACTGAACAGTGTTTAATGTAAAGTTTGTTATAGTCTATGTGATTCTGGAAGCAAATGGCAAAACCAGTAGCTTCCCAAAAACAGCCCCCCTGCTGCTGCCCGGAGGGTTCACTGAGGGGTGGCATGGGACCACTCCAGGTGGAACAAACAGAAATGACTGTGGTGTGGAGGGAGTGAGCCAGCAGCTTAAGTCCAGCTCATTTCAGTTTCTATCAACCTTCAGTATCTAATTCAGGGTCCCTTGAGATCATCCTAACAATGTGGGGCTGTTAGGTTTTACCTTTGAACTTTAATAGCACTGCAGAAACCTTTAAAAAAATGCGTCATGAATTTCTTCTTTCCTACAGTTGGGTAGGGTAGGGGAAGGAGGATGAGCTTGTTTTTTTTTTAAATGACTGAAGTGCTATAAATGTCATCTGTTGCATTTTTAACCAACAGAACCCACAGTAGAGGGGTCTCATGTCTCCCCAGTTCCACAGCAGTGTCACAGACGTGAAAGCCAGAACCTCAGAGGCCACTTGCTTGCTGACTTAGCCACCCCCCAAAGTCCCCTCCTCAGCCAGCCTCCTTGTGAGAGTGGGTTTCTCCCGCACGCAGCCTGTCCCTGGGGGAGTAATTCTGTCATTCCTAAAACACCTTCAGCAATGATAATGAGCAGATGAGAGTTTCTGGATTACCTTTTCCTATTTTCGATGAAGTTCTGAGATACTGAAATATGAAAAGAGCAGTCAGAATTGTGCTTTTTTTCCCTCCTCTATTCCTTTAGGAAATCATATTCAATACACAGTACTTCCTCCCAGCATTGCTACTGTTCAGCTGCTTCTTTCATTCTAATCCTTGCTATTAAGAATTTAAGACTTGTTCTTACAATATTTTTGACCTGGAGTGGATCTATTTACATAACCATTTAGGATCCATGCAGCTTTTTTTGTCTTTTTAAGATTATTGGCTCATAAGCATATGTATACTGGTTTATGGAACTTTATTTACACTCCTCTATCATGCAAAAAAATTTTGACTTTTTAGTACTAAGCTTAATTTTTAAAAAACAAAATCTATAGGGTTGACAAATAAGTAGTTGCTCTTCTCTGGTAGGGGTTTCACCCTCAGGTTTGACACACAGTTGCTCGCTTTTCCTGCCCTGTCAAGCTTCTCTGTTCTGGCGTGAGTTGTGAAAGAGCTGCAGACAGCTTCCCATGCCGGGACCCAGCCAGCAGTCTCAATCTCCAGTACTTGAGCTGAGCATTGAACTAGGGCAAGGCTTAAAATAAATGTGTACATGTAGTTGAATTTCAGTCCTTACGGGTAAACAGATTGAGCATGGCTCTCTATTCCGTCAGCCTAAGAAATACTCATGGGAATGCATTTGGCAACCCAAGGAACCATTTGCTTAAACCTGGAACATCTCACTTTTTTAAATCCTAAAAAACACTGGCAGTTATATTTTAAATTAGTTTTTATTTTTATGGTGGTTTTATCAAAAGACTTTTATTATTAGATTAGGACCCCCTTAAAACCTAAAAATCAAGTTATTACCTTTTATAATACTTTTCTTCTCCACGGAATGAATGGAATCAATTTGTGAGTTTTTTCCTTTAATGATAACTAAAATCCCTCTAATTTCTCATTTATGCTTTTGTCTTTTTTATGAAATATTTCTTTTAAAAGCCCCAGTCTCACCTACGAAATATGAAGAGCAAACGTTGATTTTGCTTACTTGTTAAACTGTTTGGAAAGCTCTGTAGAGTATGGTTCCAGTGAGGCCAAGATTGAAATTTGATACTAAAAAGGCCACCTAGCTTTTTGCAGATAACAAGAAAGCTATTCCAAGACTCAGATGGTGCCAGCTGTCTCTCACGTGTGTATTATGCTTCACCAGGGGGAACTGGCAAGAGTGTGTGTGGGGAGGGAAAGGGTGTGTGAGTGGTTCTGAGCAAATAACTACAGGGTGCCCATTACCACTCAAGAAGACACTTCACGTATTCTGGTATCAAATTCAGTCATCTTAAACAATTTGTGTAGAAGTCCACAGGCATCTTTCAACCTTTTAGACTGCATATGGATTGCCAAGTCAGCATATGATGAATTAAAGACTTTTTTTTTTTTAAATCATTTAGATGCACTTTTTTGTGTGTTCTTTAAATAAATCCAAAAAAACAAATGTGACTTCCCATTGTTTTTGGTTTTGCTTAAGTGATTTTCGGGGAAAGCTATATTGGTTAAAAAACCATGGTGGGGGCCAACTTGAAGAAATGAGACATCAGAGAGGTCAGGCTCGGTGGCTCATACTTGTAATCCCAGCACTTTGGGAGGCTGAGGCAGGTGCATCACCTGAGGTCAGGAGTTCGAGACCAGCCTGGCCAATGTGGTAAAACCCCATCTCTACTAAAAATATAAAAATTAGCCAGGTCTGGTGGTGCACACCTGTAATCCCAGCTACTTGGGAGCCTGAGGCAGGAGAATTACTTGAACCTGGGAGGTGGAAATTGCAGTCAACTGAGATTGTGCCATTGCACTCTGGCCTGGGTGACAGAGACTCGGTCTCAAAAAAAAAATCAGAAAATTGGCAATGGACAGTATCGTCCTACACTTTGCTCTAAGGTGCACCTGAAACCAACATTGGGGTGAAAGTGGCGGAACAATGCATCATTGCTAAAAAGAACCAAGTAATCAGAAAAATAAAAGGGTTCTGTTTTTTCATTAGCCAGTAGATATTTCACCTTTTTAAGCTGATTTTAAGGTAGGTTCAATTTGCAAAATAAAATTTAACTGTGCCCTTTAATATATGAAACATAAGTAAGCATATCTCAGGTGGTGGTCTGTATTGAGCGTCCATTTTCTTAAGTAGCATGTATCATCAGTACCCATCATCACAGACTCTCAAGGCCTAAGAAGATGTCACATATACTGCAAATCCTAATTTTCACACTGCAAAAGAGAGTGGTATGGTGCTGGAAAGGTACTTAGTAGGACCTCTGAGGTCTACAGACAGGTTGATGCAGGTTCTAGTCACCCTTTATTCCCTCTGAATTACTGGCTTCATCTCTGGATTTGAATTATATTTCTCCCTCCTGGCTGTTAAATTGTTTGGTGATGAAATAAATTCCTAGCTGGGTGCAGTGGCTTGTGCTTATAACCCTAGCACTTTGGGAAGCCAAGGTGGGCAGGTCGCTTGAGCCCAGGAGTTCGAGACCAGCCTGGGCAACATGGCAAGACCCTCTCTCTACAAAAAGTACAAAAATTAGACGTGATGGTTTGCACCTTTAGGCCCAGTTACAGGCTGAGGTGGGAGGATCACTTGAGCCCTGGGAAGTTGGGTCTGCCGTGAGCCATGATCACGCCACTGCCCTCCAGCCTGGGTGACAGAGCAAGACCCCATCTCAACAGTAATAAATTCCCTTTATTTGCATGCTTTTTTTTCTAAGAAAATAATGATCACCCTAGGGACCTTGAGGATGAGCCAGAGAAGATTCCTGGCTGTAAATTTGTATCTCAGTAATTCAGAGGCAGCCTGCACAACCTCCAAACATGAGGACTGCCAGTGAAGGGCTTTGTCTAGACTCACTTGGCCTTAGCAGCACACTGAACTCTGCTTTTAGTATGGTACATTTGAACCCTGTATTCTTTGAGACTGGAGACTATCTCCAATATTGGTGACAAAACTCATTGAATTTGAGCCAGTTAGTCAAAATCCTGAAACTCAGAATTTCCCAACCCAGCTGTATATTTTTTCCATCAGCTGGCTACTTATGCATTTGAATGACAATGGCTGACAAAAGTGCATAAAAGGACGGTCTCTGATGGCTTGAAAAGTTTTGGTAGACTTTCAGTACTTCCCTTCAGATTTTTCTCTACTACATGTCTGACGTGGAGATTTCTGTGGGAGGAGAAGGCACTATGTGTAATTGCCCAGAATCTCCATGTGTGACCTTAATAATATATGGCAAGAAAGAGACATCGTTAAATACAACTCCTAAGATTTTTGACAGCATCTTGTTTGGGTAACTATAGTTAGAACAATTCAAGCACAGTTTATAAGGCAGGGATTGTCTTCTAAAGATGAGGGAACCTTGGAGAATCAAGAATGGGGAGGACCCAGAATGGTGATACAGCCAGCCCATGGCCATCCAGGTCACCTGATGCCCTTGTACCATCTTAAAATAGGTCTTTTTATAGTATGACAAATGATGCTCTTGGTGTATGGAAGGAGATGTTGGTACTTCCTTAGAATTCCCGCACATTCGGTGGAACTGAAATGGCAGCAGAGCCACAGGCCTCATAGTCTACTTTGGAACAAAGCTATGGTGGGAAGCTCGCCAGCGTGTTAAGCAGAGGCATCTTTTAAAAATACACTTTAGGGGCCAGGGATGGTGGCTCACACCTGTAATCCCAGCACTTTGAGAGGCTGAGGCAGGAGGATTGCTTGAGGCCAGGAGTTCAAGACCAGCCTAGGCAACATAGCAAGACCCCATCACTACAAAAAATATATATATTTAATAAGCTACACATGGTGGTGCACGCCTATAGTCCCAGCTACTTGAGAGGCTGAGGTGAGAGGATACCTGAGGCCATGAGTTCAAGGCTGCAGTGAGCTATGATCACGCCACTGCACTCCAGCCTGGGCAACAGAGTGAGACCCTGTCTCTAAAATTAGAAAAAAAAGAAATGTGGCTGATACATTATTTCCACTTCTCAAATCTCCACAAGGTCATTGGTCCTTGCTAACCCATAACTAAGCAGGGAAGGAATTCTGGGATGTGTGTTTCCATCTTGGTTTAGTTGACACATTGCAAATACACCATGTGGCTAAGCCTTTCTTTTTTGTTTTTGTGTTTGAGAGGGAGTTTTGCTCTTGTTGCCCAGGCTGGAGTGCAATGGCACAATCTCGGCTCACTGCAACCTCCGCCTCCCGTATTCAAGTGATTCTCCTGCCTCAGCCTCCCAAGTAGCTGGGATTACAGGTGTCTGCCACCATGCCCAGCTAATTTTTTTTGTATTTTTAGTAGAGATGGGGTTTCACCATGTTGGCCAGGCTGTTCTAGAACTCCTGACCTGAGGTGATCAACTTGCCTTGGCCTCCCAAAATGCTGGGATTACAGGCGTGAGCCACCGGGTTCGGCCTGTGTCTAAGCCTTTCTTGAGGTATTAAATATTTCCAGCCTGGGTCTGCTCTGGGATAACGTGTTTTCATAAGATAAATCCTTATTGTAGGCATTGTTCTTGGCTTAAAGTTATCTCCTTAAAGCTTCTAAGGAAATAAATGGTAAGAATAAATAGTTAATGATGAGTAGTTGGGAATGCAATGACTAATTCTAGTGAATGACTTGATGAGTTTGTATTACATCTGCTCACAACCATGTTTCCACACTAAGGACTCCTGAATTTTTTTGTCTTAAAAACTTAGGCCAGGCGCGGTGGCTCAAACCTGTAATCCCAGCACTTTGGGAGGCCGAGACGGGCGGATCATGAGGTCAGGAGATCGAGACCATCCTGGCTAACACG
>NW_012103142.1:2563316-2577085 GCF_000951045.1 Mandrillus leucophaeus | reverse complement strand
AGAATGCCGTGAACCCGGGAGGCGGAGCTTGCAGTGAGCCGAGATCGCGCCACTGCACTCCAGCCCGGGCGACAGAGCGAGACTCCGTCTCAAAAAATAAAAATAAAAATAAAAAACTTAAACCCATGTATATCCTCTATTGCCCTTTGTGGATACCAGAGTCTTCCTAACATGACACCAGCCTTTACCTGTAGTTAATAAAATGTGATTCCCCTTCTCCCACTGAGGGATCAGGAACACTGCCTCACTCATCACCATCCTCAGCACCCAATCCGTCATCCCCCATCTAGAACATAGCAGATGCTCAGTAAGTTGGCTTTGTCCCTCCTCTGAAGGCAGCCTCTTGTCTGTATTCCAGTGGCCCTTCACTCCTGTTACCTGAGATGTGGAGGCCAAAGCCCCATGATACTCTGGCTGTCCCTGCAGCCTGATATTGTGTCTTGAATTATTTTCCAAGTGATGAACCAGCAGCAACTTGAATTTTGGGAGCCCATAACTGTAAAATGGGTCCATGGTCTTCAGGCTACGTTGATCTTAAATCTATTTTTAGTCACAATCGATAACTCAAAGTTTACCAAATAAGAAGATCAAATGTATTTTCCTTAAAAGTATTCTAAGACCACCCCACCCAGTCTGGTGCCCTGGTCAGCCAGCCCCCAAACATTTCTGGCCCATCTGTTGTGAACCGGATACTGTTCCATTGAGGTGAAAGATGGGGCCCCCTTGGGCTGAGCGACTCGCAGGCAAGTGAAAAATGAGGCAGGCAGACGGCTGCACCACCACAGAGCATCTGCCGTCTGCGCCTGACACCTACAAAATAGGGAACAGCAGGAAACTCAAGCCTGCCTCTCCAGCTCTCCCCACTCATTCAGAGCCACACTGGAGACCGTCAAGCCAGGGCCCACCCCACTGCTGACATCCAGCCCAGTGCTACTGGGCAAGCCCTTCCTCAACGCTGCCCCCAGCTGGCCACTGTTCCACCTCTGTGCTTCTCTCCAAGTATCTGGGCTGCGAAAAGTGCCCAGCCCTACCCTGATCTACACCATCCCTCTTGCCCTGGGCCCAGCCAGCATGGTTTCTCCTGGTGGCAGGATGTTCATCTCTTTGGCACACCAGGCGGAAGTCTGGGAGCAGAGAGCTATGTCCTTATATCTGTTTTTCAGTTACCTGCCTACTGGAATATAGCTGCAAAAAAACAGTTTCCTTTATTTACAAGGCAACTGTACAGATACACCACACCTAACTTTGTTTACTACATGGTCACTAGCATGTACTGAATTTCAAGGAAATATGTTTTTGCTACATCTTAATTAGCACTACCCCCTTAGGTGAAATTTGGGCTAGGTGCAGTGGCTCACACCTGTCATTGCAGCACTTTGGGAGGCCAAGGCAGGAGGATCACTTGAAGCCAGGAGTTTGAGACTAGCCTGGGAAACAAAGCAAGACCCTGTCTCTATTTTAAAATCAGCCGGGCATGATGGCGCACGCCTGTAGTCTCTGCTACTCAGATGAGGCGGGAGGATTGCTTGAGCTCAGGAGGTCGAAGCTGCAGTGAGCTGTGATCATGCCACTGCACTCCAGCCTGGGTGATAGAGTGAGACCCTGTCTCAAATAAATAAATAAATAAATAGGTCAGGCGCAGTGGCTCATGCCTGTAATCCCAACACTTTGGGAGGCCGAGGTGGGTGAATCATGAGATCAGGAGATCAAGACCATCCTGGCTAATACAGTGAAACCCTGTCTCTACTAAAAATACAAAAAATTAGCTGGGCATGGTGACGGGCGCCTGTAGTCCCAGATACTCAGGAGGCTGAAGCAGGAGAATGGCATGAACCTGGGAGGCGGAGCTTGCAGTGATCTGAGATTGTGCCATTACACTCCAGCCTGAGCCATAGAGTGAGACTCCATCTCAAAAAATAATAAATAAATAACTTCCTGACGGTTCTGGGAACCCTCACCTCTTTGTCACCAACACACTTCCCCTGCAGAGAAAGCTACACTGCTTGAGTGAGTTGGTAAATGCTTCTCTCTCTCCCCACTCTGTCTCTCACAAAGTCACGCCAAGGCTTTCTACATGGGCTTCTAAACTTTCTCTGAACCCAGCCATGTCTTGTTGACAAGAAGCAGATTGTAATAAGACAGTACAGTGAGGTTTGCACCCTTCTACCCTTCAGCTGTTACCAAATGTGACAGTAGGTAAACAAATAAACCAAGCCACCCTCAGGCTGCAAGTCTGGGCCTCAGAACCAAGTTATAACCTGAGACAACCCCAGTTGACTAGATGATCACCAAGACCAGACTTCCTACAGAGTGCTGCCCGCTTCTGCAGTGTGATTTCTTAGGTGATAACTGCAAAACAGGGCCCCTCATAAGGTCCTCATCAGGACCTCCTCAGTCTGAGGAACCCAGAGGCCTCCAATGTTTGGCAAGAGCACTGGTTTGGGTCCAGCTCTGTGTTGGGATATCTTGTTTCCTCACCCGTGAAATAACAATGGCTAATATTTATACAACTATTTAAATTATAGTAGAAAACACATACCATGATATTTATCATCTTAACAATTTTTCAGGTTTTTTTTTTTTCTTTTTTGACACAGAGTCTCGTTCTGTTGCCCAGGCTGGAGTGCAGCGGTATGATCTTGGCTCACTGCAACCTCTACCTCCCGGGTTCAAGCAATTCTTGCTCCTCAGCCTCCCAAGTAACTGGGCATGGGCCACCATACCTGGCTTTTTTGTATTTTTAGTAGAGATGGGATTTCATCATGTTGGCCAGGCTGGTGTTAAATACAGTAAGAAGTTCTTCTTCAAAGGTTTATCTTGTTTCAGTTTCCTTGTCCTCTGTTCCCTGCTTTCAAGGCCAGACTTCCTTACTCTGTGTCCCCCTGCCCTGGTAAACGACCTTCCCGCCAGTCCTTATCTACAGAGCCCACTTTCCACATCTGCTACCCACTCTGTGAATTACCCCTCCCATCGCAATGACCCTTCCTGTGGAAACTGTCCCCCACCCCTGCCAGTGTAACCACATTCCTGCACTTTTCAAGTTAGCCAACTGGGTTCAGCTTAGATTGATCTAGCTCCAGCCAATGGAGACAGGACACAGCAGCAGGGACAAGCTGCGTTAGGAATAAAAACCCTTCCCTCCTTTGTTCGGGGTGCTCTCGTGGCAACCAGACCTACGAGAAGCACCCTTCTGCAGAAGCAAATTTGCCTTGCTGAGAGATCCTTTGTCTCAGTGCTAGTTCTTCTTTGCAGCACCAAGCATTTGTTTCCAACAAATTTGGTGGCCCGTATGAGGACCTCATTCTCCTCCGGGAAAGGGTCTCTGATCACCTCTTGTGAGGAGACATGTCCCGCTGCCTTATTGTGGTAGCCTCAGGGGTAAAGAATCAGGACCCACCCGGTACAACAAATAAACCCAGATTCTCAGCAACAGGGGAAGAAAAGATCTGCAGTTACCATGGTGACCAGGTAACTCTAGGCACAGACCAAGGTAAGAAAAACTGTGGGGGTGGGGAAGTACTTCCTTGGTGGTCGGGACAGTTTGGAGGTTAAAAGTGTGTAAATGAGACACACAAGTAAGTGCAAAGCGAGTGTGGAGTAAAATAAAGGAGTGCAAGAAATCTCCAGTGTGGGGGTTGAGCCTCCAGGGAAAGTGAGCAAAAAAGAAAAAAAATCTCTAGTAAAAGAGATTGAGCCCCACACACACTCAGGCTGAGCCTCCAGGGAAAAGGGTGCAAGAAATCTCTCATACGAGAGACGGAGCCCCCATTAACTTCCAGGATGGGAAATACCCCTAGTAAAACAGGAACTACAAAGGACCAAACATAAGGAAAAGCAACAGATGATAAAATAATGTTGTTTTATTTGGACCAAAGAACCTATTTTTAAACGTTCAGTTTTCTGGCCAAGGTTTGGGTCAAATAAGGATTAGATTTGTCAACTTTTAATAAAGTACGTAAATAACCAAAGCCCTGCCTCCCAGGAAGCAGCAGACTATGCCCTGTGCTGGTGGCAGGGGCCTGTCCTCCTCTATCCCCTAAAAACTGCAGGAAACAAGCCAGAAAATACCTCCCCTAAGGAAATTAAAATCCCTAACCCCAAACAATCCACTAGCATGTGGGATTCAAAATTTCCCTTTCCCCTCCTCCTCAAAAAAGTCTACCCCAACCCTTTTTCCCTTAAGCGAAGTGCCTCTAGGAGGAGGTGGAAACTGGCTTTGTAAATGCCCCCTTAATTAGTTCAGAGGTCAGAAACCTAAGGAAGAAACTTAAACCACTCTTAGATGATCTTTTTAGGGTTGCAGATCAAATTAACCAATTTTTAGGACCACACATATACACTTGGGCTGAGCTAATGTCCATCTTAAGTATTCTCTCTTCGGGGGAGGAAAGAACCATGATCTGCAGGGCGGCTGTGACAGTCTGGGAGTGCAAACACCCTCCCAGTCAAAATCTCCCTGCAGCAGAACAAAAATCATCGGCCCAAAACCCCCAGTGGGATAATAACAATGCAGCCCACCGAGAAAACATGAAAGGTCCTAGGAAAATGATAGTTAAAGGGATTCGGGAATCAGTGCCTCAAACCCAAAATATTTCCCGACATTTAATATGCAGAAAGGAAAAAACAAAGGGCCCATGGAGTTTTTAAACAGACTCAAAGAACAGGTAAGAAAATATACAGGCTTAAACCTAAAGGATTCCCTTGGACAGGGGATGTTAAAGCTCCATTTTGTTACTAATAGCCAAATATCACAAAGAAATTACAAAAAATAGAGAATTGGAAAGATCAACCTATAGAGGGAAAAGAGGGAGTCAGGGAGCAAGAGAAAAAGAGGCAAAGAGAGACAGAGAGGCAGAAAGAGAAAGAGAGAGGGGGAGGAAAAGACAGACAGCCAGATGGAGAGGGAGAGAGAGGCAGAGAAAGAAAGAAGACAAATGTTTCAAATGTAAAAGAATAGGTCACTTCAAAAGATAATGTCCCAAATGGGAAAAAGAAACAAAAGTCATATATAAAAGCAGATCAGCTAATATTAAATTTCTGTTAATTCCAGAGGCAAGAACAAACCTATTAAGGAGAGATCTAATGCTGAAATTTGGCTTAAGCCACTATATTAATCAGGGAAAATTTCTCACCTCCCTAAACTTACTCACCACCACAGATGAAAAGCGTATCCATCCTGATACATGGTCAAAAAAAGGAAATCGAGAGAAATTATGAGTTCCTCCAATCGAGGTCAAATTTTAAAATCCTGGGAAAATAGTAAAAAGAAAACCCTTCCTTTGAAAGCTGGGGAAATAATCTAGCTGACCAAATAGAAAGCGAGCTGCCTTTTCCCGAGTGGTACCCGTTTTCCATTTAGCCCCTTGCCTCCCTTCCAGCTGCTGTCCCCCTCTTCTCCCATAAAGACCAAAAAACGATTAAAGGAAATAGGAGCCAAGAAAAGCTCAGAGGGAAGGTGGGTACTACCAGACGGGAGGAAAATGTTGTCTAAACCTCTCATGAGGGAAATATTGTCGCAGCTCCACCAAGGATCTCACTGGGGACCTCAAGCCATGTGCGGTGCAGTCCTCAGAGTTTATGGGTGTATAAGCACATATACTCTCGCTAAGCAAGTAGTAGATAGTTACAGGGTGTGCAGAAAAACTAATAAACAAACCCTAAAAAGGCAACCTCCTGGGGGCAAAAATCCAGGGCTAAGACCATTCCAAAGTGCTCAAATTAATTACACCGAGATGCCCCCAATCGGTTGCCTGAAGTACTTATAGGTAATAGCAGACCACTTCACTCACTGGGTAGAAACTATTCCATTCTCAAGTGCAACCACCAGTCATGGAGTTAAAGCATTAGTTAAAAACATTATACCCTGGTTTGGACTAATAGAAAACATGGATTCAGATAATGGAGCCCATTTCACTGCACATGTCATTAAAAAGCTAGCCCAGGTGCTAGACATAAAATGGGAATGCCATATCCCTTGGCAGGAAGGGTAAAAAGAATGAACCAGACTCTTAAAAAACCAGCTAACCAAATTAATTCTAGAAACCCAGCTACCCTGGACTAAATGTCTCCCCATTGCCTTGTTAAGAATCAGAACCATCCCTTGGAAAGATATCAGCTTATCCCCTTATAAAATGTTATATGGGCTATCTTATTTACACATTCCACTACTGACATTCCTACATTTAAAAGACAAGATCAGTTTCTCAAAAATTATGCACTTGGTCTATCTTCCACTTTCTCTTCTCTTAAAACCAAACGTCTCTTAGCACAGGTGCCACGCCTGGAATTCCCAGGACATCAACATCAGCCGAGATCATGTCCGCATCAAAGGGTGGAAAAAAGGAAAGCTTGAACCAGCTTGGGAAGGACCTTATCTAGTACTCCTGGCCACTGAAACTGCAGTCCGAACAGCGAAAAAAGGATGAACTCATCATACTCGAGTGAAAAAACATCACCACCTCTAGAGTCACGGGCCACTATTCCAGGGGAAAGTCCTACCAAACTAAAGCTAAGAAAAACCTAACCCTCCTATATCTACTATATTATTCTACCGTCTTTTCCCACTTCGTAGCTAGTCACCTTATGATTATCATAACTAAATCAAGCCTACCTCAAGTTATCACTTTTATGCTTGCCTCATTCTGCCCTGAAGGATCTCCAAAACCAAAGAAAGTTAGTCTCTATCAATAAGTACCTTTGCCCCTCCAAAATAAACAAAACTGCTAATAATCATAAAACTTGTACCAGATGTGCACACAGCGCGGGGTGGAGGTTCTGTTATGGTTAGGGAGATGAACTCTGGACCACCAAATATCAAGGCTAGACCTCCCCAGCAGGAAGTTGCATTAATCTAAAGCCCTACATCCACCTTACCAAAGGCGTAACTCCCTGTAATTGTCAGCCTTAGCAGTGTCACCCTGTACAAATCTTTATCACTGTTCCCACCTCCACTGATACTAACCCCACTCTAAGGCATTTCTATGGCCTAAAAGCTAATTTTTGTTCTGGGACAGACGCAATAGGATTTTTTTTTTTTTTTTTTTTGAGGCGGAGTCTCGCTCTGTCGCCCAGGCTGGAGTGCAGTGGCGGGATCTCGGCTCACTGCAAGCTCCGCCTCCTGGGTTTACGCCATTCTCCTGCCTCAGCCTCCCAAGTAGCTGGGACTACAGGCGCCCGCCACCTCGTCCGGCTAGTTTTTTGTATTTTTTAGTAGAGACGGGGTTTCACCATGTTAGCCAGGATGGTCTTCATCTCCTGACCTCGTAATCCGCCCGTCTAGGCCTCCCAAAGTGCTGGGATTACAGGCTTGAGCCACCACGCCGGGCCGCAATAGGATCTTTTGAAATGCGCTTCATTGATCCCCCACCCCCTTCCCTTTCTCCTTCTCCAGACCCTTCTTTCAATCAAACTGTTAATTTTTCCAATAACAAAGCCATAGTCGACATTATAAACATTAGAGATTTAAAACAAACTTCAGCAGTTGAGACAGGATACCAAAATGCAAATGCCTGGTTGGAATGGGTTAAATATTCTGTTCGCACACTAAATAAAAGCAACTGTTACCCTTGTGCAAGACAGGCCAGGGGCTCAAATAGTCCCTTTCCCACTCGGATGGTCTTCTAATGAATTGGGCATAAGCTGCACGGTAAGATTCTTCCAAACCCCCACAACCTGGGGCAGCAAGCCACGCAAGACTCTCTCACTGCTGTTCCCCAAAGTCAGAGGCTCTGCGGATCAGCCCCCAGGGGCCATCCGGCCTCCAGCCTCAGATGTTAATTTTGCCTCGTGTCTCTCACAGCAGGGGGAGAAATTAATGTCTCTCAAAGACCTAAAAGGGTGCAGCGAGACTAAGCCTTTCCAGAACTTACCAGTCAAGCTGTCCTTACTCACTCCCGAGCAGACGTGTGGTGGTATTGCGGGAAACTACTATTAAGTTCTCTGCCAAGTAATTGGAGTGGCACTTGTGCTCCAGTTCAATTGGCCATCCCTGTCACCCTGGCATTCCGCCAACACAGTAAGCAAGAAAGTCAGAACCGAGTTTAAAAAAAAAAAAAAAAGGGCTTCACCGGATCTTTTAACCCTCACGTTTATATAGACGCTATTAGAATTCCACAAAGAGTAACAGGTAACTTTAAAGCCCAGAATCAAATAGCTGCAGGAGTTTAATCTGTGCTGTTTCAGTTGTCAACTATAAACAAAAATGTAGATTACACAAATTACGTTTATTACAACCAACAACGATTTGTTAATTATACTAGAGCTACTATGATAGCTGAACAATTAGGACCCACCAGTCAAATGGCCTGGGAAAACAGAATAGCATTCAACATAATACTAGCGAAAGAGGTTGGAGTCTGTGTCATGATGAAAGTCCAATGTTACACTTTTATCCCTAATAACACAGCCCCCAACAAAACAACAACAAAGGCTTTGCAAGGCCTAACCTCCTCATCCAACAAGTTAGCAAATCTTCTAGACTAAACAGCCCCTTCACAAATTTAATGGGAAATTGGTTCAGCAAACGGAAGGGACTTACGTCCTCAATCCCCACCTCTCTTACCATGGAAATAGGGTTGCTTATTCTTGTAGGATGCTGTATCATACCCTGTGCCCAAGGATTAATACAAAAGCTTGTTAAAACAGCTCTCACCAAAACCTCCCTCAATCCTCCTTTTCCTCCTTATTCAAATAAGCTTTTTCTTTTAAAAGACCACGTAAAACAACAGAGCCAAATTATATTTTAAAAGTTTGAAGAAGCACTATAAAATATTGAAGGGAGGAACTGTTAAATACAGTAAGAAGTTCTTCTTCAAAGGTTTATCTTGTTTCAGTTTCCTTGTCCTCTGTTCCCTGCTTTCAAGACCAGACTTCCTTACTCTGTGTCCCCCTGTCCTGGTAAACGACCGTCCCGCCAGTCCTTATCTACAGAGCCCACATTCCACATCTGCTACCCACTCTGTGAATTACCCCTCCTGCCGCAATGGCCCTTCTGGCGGAAACTGTCCCCCACCCCTGCCAGTGTAACCGCATTCCTGCACTTTTCAAGTTAGCCAACTGGTTCAGCTTAGATTGTGCAATCCAACTCCAGCCAATGGAGATAGGACACAGTAGCAGGGACAAGCTGCATTAGGAATAAAACCCCTTCCCTCCTTTGTTCGGGGTGCTCTCGTGGCGACCAGACCTACGAGAAGCACCCTTCTGCAGAAGCAAATTTGCCTTGCTGAGAGATCCTTTGTCTCAGTGCTGGTTCCTCTTTGTGGCAGCGAGCATTTGTTTCCAACAGCTGGTCTCAAACTCCTGACCTCAGGTGATCCACTCACCTCGGCCCCCCAAAGGACTGGGATTACAGGTGCAAGCCACTGTGCCCCGCTTGTTTTTTTGAAACAGGGCCTTGCTCTGTCACCCAGGCTGGAGTGCAGTGGCACACGCATGGCTCACTGTAGCCTTGACCTCCCAGGCTCAAGTGATCCTCCCACCTCAGCCTCCCAAGTAGCTATGACCACAGGCACACACCACCATGCACAGCTATATTTTTTGTTGTTGTTGTTGCTGTATTTTTAGTAGAAATGGGTTTTTGCCATGTTGCTCAGGCTGGTCTCAAACCTGGATTCAAGTGATCCTCCTGTCTTGGCCTCCCAAAGTGCCCAGCCTAAACAGTTTTCAATGCACAGTTAACTATATTGACATTGTGCAACCAATCTCAAACTTTTTCATCTTACAAAACTCACACTGCACCCATTAAACAACTCCCCATTCCCCTTCCCCCCAGTCCCTGGCAACCACCATTCTACCGTTTCTATGCATGTGACTGCTCTAGGTTCCACAGATAAGTGGAATGCTATGGTATTTATCCTTTTGTGACTGGCATATTTCACTTAGCATAATGTCCTCAAGGTTCATCCATGTTGCAGCATCTGTCAATTTTTTTCCAGCCTGTCCCTGGATCTAAGAAAGGAATGTTTTCATTTTTTAAGGCTGAATCATGCATTTTACATATACATATATCATGTTTTGTCTATTCATCTGTCAATGGGTGCCTGGATGTTTCCACCTTTGGCTATTGTGAATAATGCTTCTATGAACATGTCTACACAAATATCTCCTAGAGACCTTGCTTTTAATTATTTTGGTTCTATGCCCTCAAGTAGAATTGCTGGATCAAAGGGTAACTCTATTTTGAATTTTTGAGGAACCGTCATACAGTTTCCACAGCAGAGGCACCATTTTACACCCCCAGTAACAGTGCTCAAGGATCCCAGTTGCCCACGTCCTCACCAACACTTGTTATTTTCTGTTCTTAGAGCAGCCATTCTAGTGAGTGTGAGATGTTACCCCTTTGTGGTTCTGATTTGCATTTGCCAGAAAGTTAGCGACATGGAGCATCTTTTCATATGCTTGTTGACCATTTGTGTATCACCTTCAGAGAAATGTCTAATCAAGTCTTTCCCCCCTTTTTTTCCTTCTGTTTTTTAGAGACAGGGTCTTGCTGTGGCACCCAGGCTTGAGTACAGTGATGTGATCATAGCTCACTGTAACCTCAAACTCCTGGGCTCAAGTGATCTCCACACTTCAGCCTCCTGAGCAGCTGGGGTTACAGGCGTGCACCACCACATCCAGCTTTTTGTTTTCAGCGACAGAGTCTCACTGTTGCCCAGACTGATCTTGAATTCCTGGACTCAAGTGATGCTCCCACCTTGGCCTCCCAAAGTGCTGGGATTACAGGCATGAGCTACCACACTGGGCATTTGCCCATTTTTTATTTGTTTTTTTGTTGTTGTTGTTTCTTTCTTTTTTTTTTTTTTTTTTGGTCATTGAGTAACAATAGCTAATATATATTATGCTCACATTATGTTCCAGAAAGTATACTCAGGGCCGAGCTGAGATGTGGCAACCCTGACAGATTCACAATTTGGTAACCTTTCAAACCTATAGTCTTTAAATATTCACTAAACATTTATGGGGTAGGGGTGGGAAGGTGGACAGGGAGAAACTGATATCCTGTTATTAAAAATCATATATAGGCCAGGCACAGTGGCTCACGCCTGTAATCCCAGCACTTTGGGAGGCTGAGGTGGAAAGATTCCTTGAGCCCAGGAGTTTGAGACCACCCTGAGCAACACAGTGAGACCTCGTCTCTACAAAAAATTTTAAAATTAGCTGAGAGTGGTGGTGCACGCCTGTAGTTCCAGCTACTTGGAAGGCTAAAGTGGGAGGGTCACTTGAGCCCAGGAGTTAGAGGGTGCAGGGGGCTATGATGGTGTCACTGCACTCCAGCCTGGTTGACAGAGCAAGACCCTGACTCAAACGAAAAGAAAAGAAAAAAATCATATAGAAACACACTAATTCATTCCTCCTGGATGCAGTAGAGTCAATGTTTGAAGAAAAGCTTTTTTTTGACAAAATCTTTCCCACTTTTCTGAGATTCTTGTTCTCTCTTCTCTTCTTGTCTCTGATTTTCCAAACTAGATAACTTTCAGAAGGCTTGTTCAGGGGCTTAAATTTTTTTTTTTTTTTTTAAAGACAGAGTCACTCTGTCGCCCAGGCTGGAGTGCAGTGGTGCAATCTCAGCTCACTGCAACCTCCACCTCCTGGGTTCAAGCAATTCTCTTGCCTCAGCCTCCCAGGTAGCTGGGAATTTCAGGCGTGCGCCACCATGCCCAGCTAATTTTTGTAGTTTTAGTAGAGACGGGTTTCACCATGTTGACCAGGCTGGTCTTGAACTCCTGACCTCAAGTGATCCATCCACCTGCCTCAGCCTCCCAAAGTGCTGGAATTACAGGCATGAGCCACCACACCCAGCCTAGAGACTTAGAATTCCAGTAATGAAATGAATCACTCCTTTCCAGTAACCAGCACTAGGCCACGTATTCATCAGCCTCACAGTTTCAGCAGAACGCCCTGCCATTCTCACTGAGAATGCGACACGTGGAAAGACAGGTAGGTGAGAGCAAGCAAAGCTTTTTACTTCCTTTGGTGGGCACAGGGCTAATTCACAAGTAAATAGTTACATAAGGAAACACCTCAGAGACCTGAGCTGCTTGGGACATATTTCTGATTTACTGAAGTAAATTTTTTCCATTTGAAATTAGGAAATATTTCCGTAAGTATAGAATATAGTGATAACCCATGTACCCACCATTAGCATAGACAGATATTAACATTTTTGCCTTCTTTGAGAGGTTTTTTTTTTTTTTTTTTTTTTTTTGAGACAGGGTCTCACTCTGTCACCCAGGCTGGAGTGCAGTGGCTTAATCACGGCTCACTGCAGCCTTTGCCTCCTGGGCTCAAGGGATCCTCCCACCTCAGCCTCCCTAGTAGCTGGGACTACAGGTGTGTGCCACTATTCTCTGCTACTTTTTGTTTTTTTGTTTTGTAGAGATGGGGGTCTCACTATGTTGCCCAGGCTAGTCTCGAACTCCTGGCCTCAAGCAATCCTCCTGTTTTGGCCCCCCAAAGTGCTGGGATTACAGGTGTGAGACACCACGCCCAGCCCAGAGGTTTTATTTTTAAGAAACAAAATGTTATGGATACAACTAGAGTCCCACATCTTTTCCTTTACCTTCCCTTCTCAGAGGTACCTACACTCCTGGAGTTAGTGTATATCATTCCTATTAGTGATTTATACGTTAACAACCCATCTCCGTATTCACCATCTAGTCCATTGCTTTGGGTGTTTATCAGTTTTACATAAATGATAGCGATGTGCCCATTTATCATTCTTTTTAATTATTATTTATTATTTTTTTTGAGATGGAGTTTCGCTCTTGTCACCCAGGCTGGAGTGCAATGGCATGATCTTGGCTCACTGCAACCTCCACCTCCCGGGTTCAAGCGATTCTCCTGCCTCAGCCTCCCAGGCAACTGGGATTACAAGCGCCTGCCACCACATCCAGCTAATGTTTGTATTTTTGGTAGAGATGGGGTTTCACCATGTTGGCCAGGCTGGGCTCAAACTCCTGATCTCAGGTGATCCACCCGTCTCGGCCTCCTAAAGCACTGGGATTACAAGTGTGAGCTACCACGCCCAGCCCCATTTATCATTCTTTTAGCTGCTCAGTGTTTGAGACCCCCTCCTATGTAGGAGGCTGAGCTCACTTCCACCATAAAGGCTAAAAGGCCACCTGCCCACTGCCCTTGCGATAGGGGTAGGCATGTGACCTAGGCTCTGCCAGCCAGACCTACTTCCCCTAACTTGGCATTCAGCACTAGAGTTGCAGAGACTGCACGAGGCAGAGCAATTGTGGAAAGAGTTTCCAGGGTAGCAGAGGCAGCTTCCCTTGTACCTGCCCAGAGCTGACAGGTGATGGCTGTGCCCGCCGAAGGGCTGGGGCTTGACTGCAGAAATGGTTTAGTCTTGGATCGTGGTTCCTCAGCTCTCTCAGTGATTCTGTGAACTACCCAATATCCTTCCCATGAATCCTCTTCCTGCTTAAACTCAGAAGGATTTTCTGTTGCTTACAGTTAAGGATCTGGTTGAAAAGGGTGATGCTTTTGCAACTGACTTTTAAAATTTTTTATTTTAGAGACAGGATCGGCCAGGCATGATGGCTTATGCCTGTAATCCCAATACTTTGGAAGGCTGAAGTGGAAAGATCCCTTGAGCAGGAATTCAAGACCAGCCTGGGCAACATAGTGAGACCCTCATCTCTTAAAAAAATAATAAGAAGGCTGGGCGCAGTGGTTCACGCCTGTAATCCCAGCACTTTGGGAGGCCGAGGCGGGTGGATCACAAGGTCAGGAGACCCAGACCATCCTGACTAACACGGTGA
>NW_012103142.1:2557419-2558256 GCF_000951045.1 Mandrillus leucophaeus | reverse complement strand
GTTAGCCAGGATGGTCTCGATCTCCTGACCTCGCGATCCGCCCGCCTCGGCCTCCCAAAGTGCTGGGATCACAGGCGTGAGCCACCGCGCCCGGCGGCTTTATAATTCTTAAATTCCTTTACTGTCTTTTCAGAGGAAAGGGGCTTCCATAGGGAGGAGTGTATGTTAGGCCCACCTTTTTTATTTTCTATTTATTTTTATTTATTTTCAGATGGAGTCTCGCTCTGTTGCCCAGGCTGGAGTGCAATGGCGTGATCTCAGCTCACTGCAAACTCTGCCTCCTGGGTTCAAACGATTCTCCTGCCTCAGCCTCCCAAGTAGTTGGGACTACAGGTGTGCGCCACCACACCTGGCTAATTTTTGTATTTGTAGTAGAGACAGGGCTTTACCATGTTGGCCAGGCTGATCTCGAACTCCTGACCTCAGGTGATTCGCCCGCCTCGGCCTCCTAAAGTGCTGGGATTATAGGTGGGAGCCACCGCACCCCGCCCGGCCCTCTATATTTAAATGGACACTGTGTAGGTATTTAATCTAGAATGTACTTTGTATGGTGGACGGTAAGGATCTAATATTAACTTTTTCAGCACCATGTACCGCTTAGTCCATTCTTTTCTTCGTGGTTTGTTATGCCACCTCTCTCACAGCCAAAGGCCCGCACGTGTTGGATTTCTTTCTAGGCTGCCAACTCTGTTCTATTAAGATGGATAGAGAGAGAGAGACAGAGAGACAAAGAGCTATCCATGTGCCAAGACTACAGTTTTAATCATAATAGCTGGTGGTGAAAGCTTATTCTTGTTCCTCTTCAAAATTGTTTTTGTTGGGTCAGGCGCAGTGGCT
>NW_012103142.1:2550880-2552454 GCF_000951045.1 Mandrillus leucophaeus | reverse complement strand
TAACACGGTGAAAACCCATCTCTACTAAAAATACAAAAAAAAAAAAAAAAAAAAAAAATTAGCCAGGCGTGGTGGCGGGCGCCTGGAGTCCCAGCTACTCGGGAGACTGAGGCAGGAGAATGGCTTGAACCCGGGAGGCGGAGCTTGCAGTGAGCAGAGATCTCGCCACTGCACTCCAGCCTGAGCGACAGAGCGAGACTATGTCTCAAAAATAAATAAATAAATAAAAATAAATAAAATTAGCCCGTGTGGTGGCATATGCCTATAGTCCCAGCTACCGGAGAGCTGAGGTGGGAGGATCACTTGAGTCCACGAGTTTGAGACCAGCTTGGGAAACACAGCGGAACCTCATCTCTACAAGAAATGTAAAAATTAGGCGGTTAGGGTGGCATGCCTCTGTAATGCCAGCTACTGGGGAGGTTGAGGTGGAGGATCGCTTGAGCCCAGGAGTTTGAGGCTGCAGTGAGCCATGATTGTGTCATTGCACACCAGACTAGGTGACAGAGCAAGACTCTTTTTTTTTTTTTTTTAAGAGACAACTTATCAACTATATTCATTCCATCTTGGGGCACAGTTAGGTTGTTTCCATATTTTTACTATTGCAAAGAGTGCTATGATACATATCGTTGTACATCTGTCTCCTTGTATCCGTGTATGAAAGTGTACATAGGGTCTAAGCATCTGCAACTTCACTAGGTATTGACAAACTCCCAGGTAGTTGTACCAGTTTACCTAACCATCAGTGTGAGAAGGAGTTCAGGTTTCCTACATATTTACCACCATTTGGTTTTAGCAAATCCATTAATTTTTTTCCAATTTTATGGGACATTATATCTCACTGTTGCTTTGATTTTTATGTTCTTGATTATAGGTGAGGCTTAGCAACTTGTCATATGAAAGGTTATTAGGGGCCAGGCACGGTGGCTCACACCTGTGATCTCAGCACTTTAGGAGGCAGAGGCAGGAGGATCGCTTGAGCCCAGGAGTTCAAGGCCAGTCTGGGCAACACAGCGAGACCCTGTCTCTTAATAGAAAAGAAAGGTTGTTGGGAAGCACCAGAATGGAAATCTCTGTGTCTCTTTCCTCTTGAACTGGTCCATTTCCCCAGAGAGGAATTTTCCTGGAACTCAGCATCCACTCACCCATGCTCTTTCCAGGCTGTTACCTCCTTCCATCCTCAGCTGAGTCTGAGATTGCCAAGGTCACCAAGTCAAGCATGTATATGGCACAGCCTTGCCAGAGAAGAGGCCAGGGTTCTGCTTGGAGCAGGGAGGGGCAGCTGCCTGGCTGCATGCGATGGGAGTGGTCTCTGGAAGACTTTCAGCTTCTCCTCTCTTTCTGCCCCATGCTGAACCCCTGCCTTCAGAAGCACCTGCTGCCTCGCACAGGCTCTGCATTACAAACCCACTTCTTTTTGGCTGGTCAGGTCGTCTGCATACTCAGTGCCACCTTCTCCCTGCTGCTGACTCTGTCACCCTCCAGCCATCCCCTTTCCAGCTTCTAAAATTCTGCCAGCACTGTGTGCTGCTCTCTCCTGTCCTGTTCATTCCCTTTGTCCTTTTGGCTTTATAATT
>NW_012103142.1:2547478-2549684 GCF_000951045.1 Mandrillus leucophaeus | reverse complement strand
ATGCCTGTAATCCCAGCACTTTGGGAGGCCAAGGTGGGTGGATCACCTGAGGTCAGGAGTTCAAGACCAGCCTGGCCAACATGGTGAAACCCAATCTCTACTAAAAATACAAAAATAGCCCGGTGTGGTGGCCTGTGCTTGTAATCCCAGCTACTTGGGAGGCTGAGGTACGAGAATCGCTTGAACTTGGGAGGCAGAGGTTGCAATGAGCCCAGATCCCACCACTGCACTCCAGCCTGAGTGACAGAGCAAGACCCTGTCTCAAAAAAAATAAATAAATAAAAATAAATTGTTTTTGTTGGACTTCTGGTTTGTGTATGGTAGAATAAAATTAGCATTTTCCTCCCTCCTCTCAAAAATCATTAGAAACAACATGGAGAATGAGATACAGAAACATAAAGTCCATTTCCAGTGAACCTAGGAGCTACCCAAGATCCTGAGTACTAAAATAGGCCAGAGTGCTGAAAGCAGCAGGGATCCAGCAGAGGGACAGAAGGAAGATCACAGAGGGTGCCTGTGGCTGCAGATAGAGAAGCAGCAACTGCAGAAGCAAATACTTGCATAGCATTTGCAACGACACTGAGGCTCAGAAAGATGATGTGACTGCACACGGTCACACAGTAAGCAGGTGACACACACAGAATTCAAACCGAGGCCATCTGGCCTCAGAGTCTGTGCCTATGACCTCTCTGCCTGGTTTCCCATCCCCCTACATACACCCAAATGTGAGAAGCAGCAAAGTGCATGCCTTGAGGGCGAGGGGCACACCCTAGTGTATTAAAATAAAATCTTGGCTGGGCGCATTGTGGATCACCTGAGGTTGGGAGTTCGAGACCAGCCTGACCAACATGGAGAAACCCCGTCTCTACTAAAAATACAAAATTAGCTGGGCGTGGTGGAGCATGCCTGTAGTCTCAGCTACTCGGGAGGCTGAGGCAGGAGAATCACTTGAACCCAGGAGGCAGAGGTTGCAGTGAGCTGAGATCACGTCATTACACTTCAGCTTGGGCAACAAGAGCGAAACTCCATCTTAAATAAATAAATAAATAAATAAATAAAATCTTATTTGCAGCAACTAGAGCAGATCAACAGCAGCTGCAAGAACACCCAAGAAACAAAGAAAAAGCGGCCAGTTGAGGAATCATGCAGGCAAGCCATATGTGATGGAATAAAGATGGCTGCAATTTCTTTGCCACTCCTCCCATGAAGAAGTGGAGTCTGTTTCCCCTCCCCTTGAATTTGGACAGGCTGTGTCGTGCTTTGATCAATAGAAGGCGTCAGAAGTGATGCTGTGTGACTTTTAAGGCTGGTCTCCAGGACATCGGCAGCTTCCACTCTCAATACTTGAAACACTCCTTCTTGGAATGCAGTTGCCATGCTGTAAGGAAGCCCAAAATGGCACAAGGAAAAGCCCAGAGCTGAAGCCCCAGCTAACAGTCAGCACCAACTACCAACCGTGAGTGGAACATCTTGGAAGTTACAGCCCCATTTGAGCTTCTGTGTGGCTGCAATTCCAGCCACCACCATGTGGAGGCAGAGTTGAGTCATACCCACAGAGCCTGCCTAAAATACAGAATTTTTATTTAAATGGTTGCTGCTGTCTTAAGCCACTATGTTTTGGGGTGATTTGTCATACAGCAATAGATAACTGAAACACCACATTTGCAGAAATCAGACTGTATAATGGGAGAAGAGTAGCTTTGCATTGTCAATTTTGTTAATCTTTTTAAAACCCAATTCTTGGTCTCATTGATTTACTCTGTTGTTTTTCTATTCTCTATTTTACTTATCTCTACTCTAGTTTTTATGGTCTTAGTCCCTCTTCTTGCTTCTGGTTTAGTTTGATCTTCTTTTTCTAGTTTCTTAAGATGGAAGCTAAAGTTACTGATTTGAAATATTTCTTTTCTTTTCTTTTCTTTCAGAGACAGGGTCTCACTATGTTGCCCAGGCTGGAGTACAGTGGTTATTCACAGGCATGATCATCGCACATACAGCCTGAGACTCCTGGGCTCAAGTGATCCTTCTGCCTCAGCCTCCGGAGCAGCTGGGTCTACAGGTACACACTACTACTCCTGCTCAGATCTTTATTTAAAAAAATTTTTTTAGAGATAGGGTGTCACTCCATCACCTGGACTGAGGTAAAATGCCATGATCATAGCACCCTGCAGCCTCAAACTCCCAGGATCAAGTGATCCTCCTGCCTCAG
>NW_012103142.1:2544504-2546793 GCF_000951045.1 Mandrillus leucophaeus | reverse complement strand
TGAGCCACCACACCCAGCCAATTTTTATATTTTTAATAGAGACGGGATCTCACTATATTTCCCAGGCTGGTCTTGACTCCTGACCTCAGGTGATCCACTGGCCTTGGGCTCCCAAAGTGCTGGGATTACAGGCGTCAGCCACAGCAACCAGCCATCAAAATTCTCTTTGGCTTTGACTTTCAGTCGTTTGATTAAAATGTGTCTAGGTGTGAATGTCTTTGAGTTTATTCTGCTTGAATGAAACTATTAATGTTTTTGATAAAACGTGAGACACTTTTGGCCACTTTTTTCTTCAAATTTTTTCCTAACCTTTCTCTGTCCCTCTCCTTTGGGGACTCCCATTTTGTGTATGTTGGTATGTCTGACAATGTCCTACAGATCTTAGTCTGTTCCTTTTTCTTCATTCTCTCCTTTCCCCCTTCCTCAAACTAAATCATCTCAGTTAACCTATCTTCAAGGTCACTCATTCTTTTGCCTGCTCAAATCTGTTGTTGAGCCCCTCTAGTGAATTTTTCATTTCAGTTATTGTACTTTTCAACTCCAGAATTTCTACTTGGTTCTTTATTATAATTCCTATCTTTGTTGATGTTTGGTAAGTTATTCTTATATTTTCATTTAATTCTTTAGACAGTTTTCTTTAGTTTTTTAAACTTTTTTTGAAATGGAGGTCTCACTATTTTGCCCAGGTTGGTCTCAAACTCCTGCAATCCTCCCACTTCAGCCTCCTGAGTAGCCAGGACTACAGGTGCCCACCACAGTGCCTGGCTAAACATATTTGAAATAGCTGGTTAAGTATTTTTTTCAAGTGGGTTCGTTGTTTGGATTTCCTCAGGAACAGTTTTTATTGGTTGTTTTTTTTTTTTTCCTGTGTGTGGGCCATACTTCCTTATTCCTTTTCATGTCTCATTTTTTTTTTGGAAAAATGGACATTTTAAATAACAAGATGTGGCAGCTCTAGAAATAGATTCTTCTCCCTCCCCAGGATTTGTTGTAATTGCTGTTGTTTGCTTAGTGACTTTTCTGACTTAATTCCTTAATTCTGTAAAGTCTATATTCTGTGTTGTATATGGCTACTGAAGTCTTTTCTTGGTTAGCTTAGTGGTCAGCTAATGATTACACAGATTTCCGTCACCACATGGAACCAGCAAGCCTCACAGCCTTTGCCCAGGGGCTCTGTGTGCATGTTGGTCATGCCTTCCACAGTCAGCCTGGCAGTTGACAACTCTGCCCTAGCATTGACTTACTCCTTGGAAAACGCCCTGGCTCTTATTCCACTTGAAAATCTCACCCTCTCGGCCGGGCACGGTGGCTCACACCTGTAATCCCAGCACTTTGGGAGGCCGAGATGGGCAGATCACGAGGTCAGGAGATCGAGACCATCCTGGCTAACCCAGTGAAACCCCATCTCTACTAAAAAAATACAAAAAACTAGCCAGGCGAGGTGGTGGGTGCCTGTAGTCCCAGCTACTCGGGAGGCTGAGGCAGGAGAATGGCGTGAACCGGGAGGCGGAGCTTGCAGTGAGCTGAGATCCGGCCACTGCAGTCCAGCCTGGGCGACAGAGCGAGACTCCGTCTCAAAAAAAAAAAGAAAAGAAAAGAAAAGAAAAAAAGAAAATCCCACCCTCTCAAATAAATTACAGATGATTCAGTAGGGGATCTACGCGAAGACACTAGAAGAAAAAAGGAGGAAAAGGGCCAGGTTTGGTGGCTTATGCCTATAATCCCAGAACTTTGGGGGGCTAAGAGGGAAGGATCACTTGAACCCAGAAATTTGAGGTCAGTCTGGCCAACATAAGGAAACATTGTCTCTACAAAAATTTAAAAAAAAAATTAAAAAAGAAAAAGAAAAAAGGAAGGAACAAGATAAATATGCAAAAACTGAAGAATACTTATTAGAAAATTTTTGTCACTGAGCAGGTGAAAAATTCAAATAAGTATTTCATTTAAAATTTTTTAAAAAATAAACTCTTCCATAAAGCCAAAGCACAACTAAGAAACTAAGGTTGCCTGGCACAGTGGCTCACGACTGTAATTCCAGCACTTTGGGAGGCTGAGGCAGGTAGATTGAGGTCAGGAGATCGAGACCAGCCTGACCAACATGGTGAAACCCTGTCTCTACTAAAAATACAAAAATTAGCCAGGCGTGGTGGCAAGTGCCTGTAATTCCAGCTACTTGGGAGGCTGAGGCAGAAGAATCACTTGAACCCAGGAGGCGGAGGTTGTAGTGAGCCTAGATCGTGCCACTGCACTCCAGTCTGGGTGACAGAGCGAGACTCCGTCTCAAAAAAA
>NW_012103142.1:2527301-2543644 GCF_000951045.1 Mandrillus leucophaeus | reverse complement strand
AAAAAAAAAATACAAAAATTAGCCGGGCCTGGTAGTGGGCACCTGTAATCCCAGCTACTTGAAAGGCTGAGGCAGGAGAATCACCTGAACCCAGGAGGCAGAGATTGCAGTGAGCCGAGAAAGCACCACTGCGCTCCAGTCTGGCCAAAAGAGTAAGACTCCATCTTGGGAAAAAAAAAAAAAAAAAAAAAAGCCAAGCATGGTGGTGCATGCCTGTAGTCCCGGCTACTTGGAGTCTGAGACGGGAGGATCTCTCGAGCACAGGAGCCCAAGGCTATAGTGAGCTAGGATTGAGCCACTGCATTCCAGCCTGAGTGACAGAGTGAGGCTCTGTCTCAAAAGAGAGAGAGCTGGCAAAACCCAGCAAATACATGGAAGAGAAAAATTAAAGTAGCACAGAGAAGAAGAGAAAATAAAGTGTCACAGGAAAAGCAGATGCCACCGGAAACACAGAGAAGACTGTAATAAGGCGAGTGAGCAAATGGAAAGGAGACAGTTAAATGGGAAGTTTACCCTATAAGCTCTTCTTCCGAGATAGCTGAAAGGAAATGACGTATGGCAAATGGGCAAGAGAGCGAATAGATACGCAGTTGTAGTTCCTAAGGAAACAAAAGAACGAACTTGAAGACAGAATCCTGAAACTGTTTCCAGCACTAAGAAAACAGGATTATGCATCTTCCAAGGCCATGTCCCAGGAAAAGTGGATATAAATAGTCAACACTTCCAAATGAACTGACTCTCAAAGATAAGGATACTGATTGGCTAACAGACCAAATCACCTGGAAGAAGAAAAGAATGTGCGGGGCTCACTCATCCCTGCAACTGCGACCCAACGTTATAGGAAAGCGCAGCAAACAACGCCTAGAAATCCTGAAAGATGCAAATGTAACCCAAGACGTTTATACCCAGCCCAGACATTTCTGAACAGGCAAAACTCAAGGAATGTTGCTCTTGTGAGCTCCTCCTGTGGAAAATACTCAAAGGTAGAGCTCAGCCATCCAGGACCGGAAGCCCAAGCCAAAGATCTGGCACAGCAGAGCTCCCGCGATGGCTGAGCAAGTCCCACGCCCGGGCTCAATGCAGAACTCGCACTTTTCACACCCTGGGGGACCATTCCAATGCCCGCTTCTCTATACAAGACATGATTTTCAGTTAATAATCATGTTCTCAGTAATCATTATTTTCTTCTTCATTGTTTAATTTTAAAATAAAAGATTAACTTCAAATTTTAAAAATACTGTTCAGTCAAATGAAATATTTCATGTACCAATTAAAATTTATACTGATTTTAAAAACTACACCTTAGGCTGACATTCTATTTTGTTTTAAATTCAAAAAACCGACAAATTTATGGATTTGGGATGGGATTACAGGCATGGCAGCAGGCACCTGTAATCCCATCTATTCAAGAGGGGCGGGCAGACCAGGTGCGGTGGGTCACACCTGTAATCCCAACACTTTGGGAGACTGAGGCGGGTGGATCTCCTGAGGCCAGGAGTTCGAGACCAGTCTGGCTAACATCGCAAAACCCCGTCTCTACTAAAAATGCAAAAATTAGCTGGGCATGGTGGTGGACATCTGTAATCCCAGCTACTCGGGAGGTTGAGGCACAAGAACCACTTGAACCCGGAAGGTGGAAGTTGCAGTGAACTGAGATTGTGCCACTTCACTCCAGCCTAGACAACAGAGCAAGGAGGACTCTGTCTAAAAAAGAAGAAGAAAAATGAAAAAAAGAAGCTAGGGCAGGAGGATGGCTTGAGCCCAGGAGTTCCAGTCCAGTCTGGGCAACATTGCAAGACCCCATCTCAACCAGGAAAAAAAAAAAAAAATTAAAAACAAATTAAAACTCCAAGCAATCATATAATTGAATTGAAATGATTCAAGTTGTTTAATCATTTTTACAAGCACAGCGTACAATCACTACTATACACTCTGTGTACCATCATTTATTTCATATTCACTAAATGCAAGAGGATGCCGTACGGTGGGGCTAACGACACAAGCCACACTGGAGACAGCAGAAAGCATTTCAAATCTTTAGGGACCTACTCTCCAAGTAAGTAGCTGTGTTTGGTGGGGGGCGGGGAGTAATTTTCCGAATTAGCTTCCATGTAGAATATAAAGGATAAGTAATTAAAATGTGCCAATTTGAAGGATATAGAGGGTTTTTAAAAATAGTTTCATTTATTTTAAGTTCTTGGGTACATGTGCAGGATGCATAGTTTTGTTACATAGATAAACGTGTGCCATGATGGTTTGCTGCACCTATCAACCTATCACCTAGGTATTAAGCCCAGCATGAATTAGCTATTTATCCTGATGCTCTCCCTCCCTGCAGATAGAGGGGATTTTTTTTTTTTTTTTAATTGAAACTCAAGGCTGGGCGCAGTGGCTCACACCTATAAACCCAGCACTTTGGGAGGCTGAAGCAGGCAGATCACATGAAGTCAGGAGTTCGAGACCAGCCTAGTCAAAATGGTGAAACCCTGCCTCTATTAAAACTACAAATATTAGCTGGGCATGGTGGCGCATGACTCTAATCTCAGCTACTCAGGAGGCTGAGGCAGGAGAATCGCTTGAACCCAGGAGGTGGAGGTTGCAGTGAGCTGAGGTTGCTTCATTGCACTCCAGCCCGGCAACAGAGTGAGACTCTGTCTCAAAAAAAAAAGAAACAAACAAACAAACTCAACAATGACCAAAGCAATTATATAAAACTTAGATCCTAACAAAAGATTTTGAGAGAGGAACATTTTATCACCAACATTGTTTAGGTTTGCCAGCACAGGGTTTTACGATAAAGAGACGGGCTAATCAGTTGCATTATTGGTTTTAGGTTCTCTGCAGACCATGGACCCCTACCTATTGCCAGCACCTGGGGCTGACCCACCTGCTGCCCTGCCCTTAGTGCCTCCCACCCCCACCTTCACCCCCATATGCCATATGTGATCTTAAGGTTCAGATCACTTTTTTAGGTGATGAGATCTCTTGGCTGAGTTGAGATGGTAGAAAATCAACTCCAGCATAAGGAACAGGCAGGGGTGCCCTCAGGCAAGGGAGGGAGATGAAGTGGAATGGGGCAGGGGTGAGAGGGGAGAGGAGTGGAGGTAAGGGCCAAGCGGAGTCTGGATCCCGGTGAAGGGGAAGAGGACTGGGAGGGTGATGAGGAAGATACCCTTGGTTCCCTTGGGCTGGAGATTGGGCTTTGGTGGCTGAGTCACAGGGCTGGGGCCTGCAGGGGCTCCGCCACCCTGCCCTGCCCTGCGGGTGGAGGAAGAGGGAGGGAATAGTTCAGGCAGGAGGTAACCCAGTAAAGACTTGCCTGATGGCTAGAACCAGATAATAACAGCACCTGATCTTGGAGATGCAAGAAGATCCTCTCCTCCCACTCCCCCTTCCCGGTCCCTGTCCCCTCTCCTCTTCTTGCTTCACAACCTCCTCCTCCCCAGCTCTTAAATATGGTCCTGGGCCCTTGCCCCAGGCCGCCGCGGGCCACTTCTGGAATCTCCCCAGTCCTCCTCCACCCTCCTGCCCTTGTTCCCTGACCCTTGAACTCACCTCTCCAGATGGCGTCCTCGAGGTGGAGAGGTGAGGAGGGAGCGCTTCTGCTCGGAGGCAATGCCATCCAGGTGCAGACAGATATGGACACACCTGCAGGGGAGAAAGGGTAATCACTGGCCGGCCCTGAGACCCACGCAGGAGCAAGCAACAACATCCGGAGGACACTGGAACTGAGCAACCATCAATAAGAGCGCAAGGGTCAGCGCCCAGAAGAGAAATGACAGGACGCCACCAGAGAAGGCGGAACAAGACCTCAGATGGACAGCCCTGAGGAAATTCCACCTGTCAGGAGAGGCGTGTGGTTTGCAGACGAGCTGAAAGGCATCAGTGTTTGAGAACAGGGCTGGGAAACAACACAGAAGAGGTGCCCGCCTGCCAGCCAACCAGAGTGCGGTTGTTTTGGATTTGGAATCCCTGGTTTTCGTGGAGCACCTTGGGAGCCTCTAATGAGAATTGGCACATTTGGCCATTTTCTTCTGGGGACCTTTCTTTCCCATAAAGAGTAAAAGATCTGAAGTGATTCAACATCAGGCTCTGCAGAAATGTTTTAAAAAGTTAAGTAAAAGATGTCATTTTATTAACAGAAGAGCAAAAGTTACGATATATTTTGAAGAAATCAAGCTACAGAGGGAGAATTTATTGAAGAGGTCGTTTTACCTACAATCAGAAGGATATGAAGCAAACATGAGAGAAAATCTGCCCCTGATTTGGGGGAATCGAGGAAGAAAAGAATGTAAAGAAGACATGGGTCACTGGCTCAGGCCTGTAATCCCAGCACTTTGGGAGGCCAAGGCGAGTGGATCACCTGAGGTCAGGAGTTCGAGACCAGCCTGGCCAACATGGCAAAATCCTGTCTCTACTAAAAATACAAAAATTAGCTGGGCCTTCTCGCACACACCTGTATGAGGCACGAGAATCTCTTGAACCAGGAAGATGGAAGCTGCAGTGAGCCAAGATTGTGCCACTGCACTCTAGCCTGGGTGACAGAGTGAAACCCTGTCTCAAAAAAAAAAAAAAAAAAACCATGGAAAGCCAGTACTTCATGAAAAGATTATAATAAGGAATTTAGTAAAGCTTTAGGAAGGAAAAGAGAAACCCTTAATGAACCCCAAAGCCAAGCAGAGAGAAGATTAAGTCTGAACACCATAAAATTGAAGAGAACAAAACATACCGGACTTAAGAGCACGGAACAGTTACTACAGGAAGTGAAAGATGAGTGAGCGACATTCTAAGCCTTCGTACTTCTCCAGAAGCCTTTATGCAGGAGTTCTCGCTGCCTGTGCATTGAAGTCACCTGGCGCGGCTTGAGAAAACACTGATGCTGGGCCCCGCCCCCAGAGTTCCTTGGCTAAGTGGTCTGAGATGCACTCGATCACTGGGATTTTAAAAGCTCTCCAGGTGATTCTAACAGGCAGCCAGGATGAAGCTGGAAGAAAGAAAGTGGAGAGGGAGGAAAAAAAGAATCACTCAAGAACAAAATACTGGCTAAGAAATGTTGTACTTAAACTGGCCAGGTGCAGTGGCTGACACCTGTAATCCCAGCGCTTTGGGAAGCCGAGATGGGAGGATTGCTTGAGGCCAGGTGTTCAAGACCAGCCTGGTCAATATAACAAGATCCCATCTCTATACAAAAATTAAAAATGGCCCAGCACAGTGGCTCATGCCTGTAATCCCAGCACTTTGGGAGGCCAAGGCGGGTGGATCACTTGAGCTCAGGGGTTTAAGACCAGCCTGGCCAACATGGTGAAACCCCATCTCTACTAAGAATATAAAAATTAGCCACGCATGGTGGTGGGCACCTGTAACCCCAGCTACTGGGGAGGCTGAGGCAGGAGAATCACTTGAACCCGGGAGGTGGAGGTTGCAGTGAGCCGAGATCATGCCACTGCACTCCAGCCTGGGCAACAGAACAAGACTCCGTCTCAAAATAATAATAATAATAACAACAACAACAACAACAACAAATGTACTTGAACTGAAAAAACTCAAATGTCCAACAACAGGAGAATGGATAACCAAACTGAGACATATCGCCCCAGTAGAATACCACTCAGCAATACAAAATGCTCCTATATAGAAAACAAGGATAAATCTTTACAAACATTATGCTGGCTGGGTGTGGTGACTCACACCTGTAATCCCAGCACTTTGGGAGGCTGAGGCGGGCGGATCACCTGAGGTCAGGAGTTCGTAGACCAACCTGGCCAACATGGTGAAACCCCATCTCTACTAAAAATACAAAAATTAGCCGGGCGTGGTGGCGGGTGCCTGTAATCCCAGCTACTCGAGAGGCTAAGGCAGGAGAATCACTTGAACCCAAAAGGTGGAGATTGCAGTGAGCCGAGATTGTGCCACTGCACTCCAGCCTGGGAGCCACAGTGAGACTCTGTCTCAAAAAATAAATAAATAATTTAAAAATAAAAATTTAAAAAAGAACACCGTACTTGAAAAAGAGTCCATTTCAAATGCAAACTGAGTGGTGAGGTGTGAGCTGGACAAGAGCAGGCATCACACACAAAGCATCTGGCCACGGTGGCAGTGGAGAAGGAGTATAGAACCTTGCCACAGAGACCCTTAAATACTGAGTCAGCAGAGGAGGGGCTCTGCACGAGGCACCGACTCAAGAGAGAATGAGTAAGAGGACAGAGTGGAGCAGGCAGAAGTTCTTAGCTGCAGAGGAAGCAAAAAACTGAGCAAAGTGTTCCAGAACAGGAAGGAAAATTACAGGAGGGATAGAGAGAGAGATAAGTCTAATGGAACTGATTGTTCTTCATGATCAGTGAGTCCATGACAATACATGTGTTGCTGTTGCTACCAAAACAACACTTGTTGGACAGAAGCAGCAAGCTGCCAGCCTGGGACAGAAATTAATGTAAGTAAAACCAAAGATGGCGATGCTTCTAACACCAGCGACTGTAAAACCAATTCCAGAAAGACAAGATTATGAAATCCTACTATATTTCAAGAAAACTCTATCTACAAAAACAGATGGCAGATTTTTGCAAGACAGGCCAAGATGGCTGACTGTATTCCAGCCAAAGGGACAGGAAAGAAGAGATGGGCCAGCACAACTTAAAGCCGCACACATTAGGCCGGGCGCGGTGGCTCACACCCATAATTCCAGCACTTTGGGAGTCCGAAGCAGGTGGATCACCTGAGGTCAGGAGTTCGAGCAGCCTGGCCAACATGGTGAAACCCTGTCTCTACTAAAAATACAAAAAGTTAGCCAGGTGTGGTGGTGGGCGCCTATAATCCCAGCTATTCAGGAGGCTGAGGCAGGAGAATCACTTGAACCCAGGAGGCGGAAGTTGCAGTGAGCCAAGATCATGCCACTGTACTCCAGCCTGGGCAACAAAGTGAGACATGGCCTCAAAAAAAAAAAAAAAAAAAAGTTGCACACATTACTTTCATTCATAATCATTGGCCAAAACTTAACCCTTTGGCCAGGGTTAAGTTGAAACTGGAGGTATGGTCTATACTATGAAGAGCCATGTGTCTATAAAAAAATCAGGCATCTGTCACAAAAAAAAAAAAAAAAATTAAAGCTAATAAAAAAGTTCAGCAAAGTTGCAGGCTACAAGATAAATATACAAAAATTGGCTTTATTTTACCTGGGCATGGTGGTTTATGCCAGTAGTCCCATCTACCAGGCAGGCTGACGCAAGAGAATTGCTTGAACCCAGGAGTTTGAGGCCATCCTGGGCAACATAGCAAGATTATGTCTCTTAAAAAGAAACAAAGGTTGTATGTTTAATTAGCAATGGACAATACAAATGAAAATAAAATTTTAAGGACAATTTCATTCATTGTAGCATCAAAAAGATAAGATACTTAGGAGTAAGTTTAACGAAAGAAGTGCAAGACAGGTGCACTGAAAATTACAAGCATTATCCAAAAAATTACAGAAGACCTAAATAAACAGAAAGACAAATAAATGAATAAAAAGACCTAAATAAATGGAAAAATTTTGTGTTCATGAATTGAAAGACTTAATATTGTTAAGATGTCAATACTCCCCAAATCACTCTACAACTCAACGTAATCATTATCAGAATTTCAACTGCTTTTTTGTATGTGTGAAAATGGACAAGCTGATTCTAAAATCCATATGGAGGCCTGGTGCAGTGGCTCATGCCTGTAATCCCAACACTTTGGGAGGCCGAAGCAGGCAGATCACTTGTGGTTAGGAGTTTAAGATCAGCCTGGCCAACATGATGAAACCCTGTCTCTACTAAAAATACAAAAATTAGTTGGGCATGGTGGCGCATGCCTATAATCTCAGCTACTCGGAAGGCTGAGGCATGAGAATCGCTTGAACCCTGGAGGCAGATGTTGTAGTGAGCTAAGAACGTGCCACTGCACTCCAGCCCAGACAACAGAGCAAGACTCTGTCGCAAAAAAAAAAAAAAAAAAAAGAACAAAATAAAATTTATATGGAAATCCAAGAGACCCTGAATAGCCAAAATCTTCATGAAAAAGAACGAAGTTGGAAGACTCATACTTCTGCTTTCGAAATTTACTACAAAGCTCCAATAATCAAAACTGTGTGGTACTGACATAAGGATAAACATATAGATCAAATAGAACTGAATCCAGAAATAAACCTATATATCTATGGTCAACTGATTTTTGACAAGGGCACCAAGACCATTCAATGGAGAAAATAGTCTTCAACTAACAGTGCTAGGATAACTGGATATCCGTGTGCCAAAAGAATGAAGTTGGGCCCCTACCTCATACAAAAGTTAGGTCAAAATGAGTCAAAGACCTAGACGTGAGAACCAAAACTATGAACTTATTAGAAGAAAACATAGGAGTAAATCTTCATGACATTGGAGTCACCAATAAACAAAATTCTATGGATAGAATCTCACCATCTCCTGGAGCATAGGAATCCGGCAAGAGTGGATGCAGCTGAAGAAGGAAACGGGCTAGCTGGAAGCTAGGAAGAGGGAGAGTTACTTTCAACTGTATATTCTTTTTTTTATTTTGAATGTTGTACCATTTGCATATAATGCTGATTCAAAAACTACAATTTAAATTAAAAGAAAGAAAAAAACAGATGGCAGGCCAAATTTGGCCCTAGGGCTATAGTTTGCTGAGTCCTGCTCTAAGCCAAAGTGGCTCCTTTGGCCCACCACTGAAATCAGCAGAACACTCTACCCCTAATCATGATGAATCTGTAGTTCTAGAATGTTGTGTTAATTAGGACTGGCCAGCTTTATCTCCACCATCTGACTTGCTCAGGCCTTACTAAGGAATCTAAAGTCCTTGCCACTACCTGCTCATCAGATCCAAAGAAAACAGTATCATTCATGCAATGATGTTCTGTGAGATAGTAAAATGATTAAAACCTCTGCAGACTACATTATGAGTGAACAAGAGGGTTATCAACCTTGAGGCAAGACCGCGAAAGTATGCTGTTGGCCCTATCAGATTAAATTAAACGGCTTTTGTTAATTTTTGCAAATTGTTATTGAGAAAAAAATCATTTGCCAGATCAAGAGTGGTTTATCAGGGGACCAGCAAATATGCTGATTTGTTCCAAAAAGATATCACATCTGGTAGAGAAGCTATAGTTGGAGTCACTATCTGATTATGTTTACAATAAATTACAGTAATTCTCGAAAAGCCTTCTGCCTTCTGCACAAGCCAAACAAGTGAGATAAATGAGGGCATGAGGCCGGGTGTGAGGCCAGGTGTGGTGGGTCTTTATCCCAGCACTTCAGGAGACTAAGATGGGAGACTCACAAGTCCAGAAGTTCGAGACCAGCCTGGGCAACATAGCAAGAACCCTGTTTGTACACATGTACAAAAATTAGCTGACATGGTGACATGCACTGGTAATCCCAGTATTCAAGAGGCTGAGGTGGGAGGGTGGCTTGAGCCTACAAGTTCAAGGCTTCAGTGAGCTATGATCATGCCAGTGCACTCCAACTTGGGCAGCAGGGTGAGACCCCGTCTCAAAAAACAAAAAACAAAAATGAGGGACTGACAGGTAGCCTTGTCCCTGAAGTTTCCCCAGCATGCAGCATTCCTTTTAGTTTACCATCCAGAGACAGAGAGAAAACTCTTGCCTCCTTTCTTGTGATCCTTCATACCACAACAGCCTTTATTCAATGGTTCTGAGAGCCAACATCAGGATTCAGGGATTCAGGTTTCAGGTTGGTTTGTTTGTATGTTTTCTTTTCTTTTCTTTTTTTTTTTTTTTTTTTGAGATGAAGTTTTACTCTGTGGCCCAGGCTGGAGTGCATGGCATGATTTCGGCTCACTGCAACCTCCACCTCCTGGGTTCAAGCGATTCTCCTGCCTCAGCCTCCAGAGTAGCTGGGATTACAGGTGCGCACCCCTGCACCTGGCTAATTTTTTGTATTTTTAGCAGAGACGGGGTTTTACCATGTTGGCCAGGCTGGTCTTGAACTCCCGACCTCAGGTAATCCACCCGCCTCAGCCTCCCAAAGTGCTAGGATCACAGGCGTGAGACACCACACCCGGCTGTTTGTTTGTTTTCTGAGATGGAGTCTTACTCTGTTACCCAGGCTAAAGTGCAGTGGTGTCATCCCGGCTCACTGCAACTTCCACCTCTCAGGTTCAAGTGATTCTCCTGCCTCAGTCTCCCAAGTAGCTGGGGTTATAGGCGCCCACCACCACACCCAGCTGTTTTTTTTTTTTTTTTTTGGTATTTTTAGTAGAGACAGGATTTTGCCATGTTGGCCAGGCTGGTCTCGAACTCCTAACCTCAGGTGATCCACCTGCCTCAGCCTCCCAAAGTGCTAGGATTATGGTGTGAGCCACTGTGCCCAGCCCAGTGTGAAGATCCAATTGCCACTTGCCAAGTACCCATTCGAGAACTAAGGAAATAACCACAGAATGGGTCTGTGGTCCTACTTGACTCTCTGTGCTTTTGACTTTAGCCAAAATTGCATTTATCATCTGAGCCCTATATGCCCCTACTAGTTTGTATAGTTTCCAGAAATCAATGACAACTCTAAGCCAGAATCTAGTCATCTCCAAAAAGTCTGAGAATGTTCCTTTTCCCAGGATACAGTTACCCTAGTAAGTGACTGCGGGGTCCTTTAAGGAAGGCTTTGGAGAAGATTTATAGTACATGCACATGAAATTTTGCAAGATTTTTATCTCAAAGGGACCCTGGCCATGATTCAGTTCAGGGGCTCTGGGCCCATGAGCTGCCTTAGGTCCAAAAACTGGGTGAGAGGCTGTGACTATTATTCTGAAACAAAGTCAGATTGCTGGCTACCAGACTTGGGATTTTTCTGTTCTATAGATCAAGTGATATTTTAGTAGGTTGCCCATCTATTTTATTCCTAGGGACACCAGGATTAATTAGCCACCATCAAATCTGTACAGGTCAAACCATCCTGATTACCATTCTCCAATGTCCAATATGTCTGTCTCTGGGGACTAAATGTGGACACTTGACCTTTGCTACTTCAGAACTCCAGCTTTCCTAGAGAAATATGGTAGCCCATCTCAATGGTGGGTCTCCCAAATTACACCTGGCCAGCACAGGGCTTTTTTTTTCTTTTGAGATGGAGTCTCACTCTGTTGCCCAGACTGGAATGCAGTGGCTCGATCTTGGCTCACTGCAACCTTCACCTCCTGGGTTCAAGTGATTCTCCTGCTTCAGCCTCCCACACGGCTGGGATTACAGGTGCCTGCCACCACACCCCACTAATTGTTGTATGTTTTTAGTAGAGATGGGGTTTCATCATGTTGTCCAGGCTGGTCTTGAACTCCTAACCTCAGATGATCCAGCTGCCTTGGCGTCCCAAAGTGCTGGGATTATAGGCATGAGCCACCATGCCCAGCCACAGCCAGCACAGAGCTTCATGTGGATATCAGTACTCCCCTTACTGACATATTTCTAATGCCATTGGGTTGGGTGTGCCCTTGAGGCATCCCAGGGGATGCAATGGAGAGGGGACATGCAGGTCACATGTGATAAATCCACTTCATATTTCTCTCTTCCTGCATTTTTGGAGTCCTTTTTCTACATTAATTCAGGGAACTGCTAGTACCTCAAGTTCACTGAATGGAGGCCATTATTAAGTCTAAATTATAGTCAATCAACGAAGCAAACTTCTAACTCCTCTCTCAATTGCACAAGCTAACAAACTGATAGATTGTAAAATAAAATGACCACAAATCCCTATCCTTTCTGTATGCCTGCACCTGTGCGACTTGACTGCAACTCCCCTCAAGAGGCGGGGTCTACTTCTCCACCCACTTAAATCAGGGTTGGCCTTGGGCTGGACAGCTGGGACCAAAGCATGTGGCAGCAGTGACTTTGTGGGTGTTTTTTGTTGCTGTTGTTGTTTTCGATGGATTTTCACTCTTGTTGCCCAGGCTGGAGTGCAATGGCACAATCTCGGCTCACTGCAACCTCCACCTCCTGGGTTCAAGCGATTCTCCTGCCTCAGCCTCCCAAGTAGCTAGGATTATAGACATGTTCGGCTGTAATAGCCCACCACACCCAGCTGATTTTTTTGTATTTTTAGTAGAGTCAGGGTTTCACCAATCAGTCAGGCTGGTCTTGAACTCCTGAGCTGAGATGATCCACCTGCCTCAACCTCCCAAAGTTCTGGGATTAGAGGCGTGAGCCACCACACCCAGCCACTTTGTGGGTGTTCTGAGCCAGCTCTCCAGAGCCTTGCAACTTCCCTCTCTCTGCCCTGAGACTACCAGGTAAGGAGTCTGGGGTGGCCTCCTAAAGGACAAAAGGCCCCATGGAGAGACAATCGGGCTAACTCTCTTGGGTCACGCATCCATCCCCAGTCAAGCCACAAGATGACTGCCACCGCATGAGTGACAGCAGAGGAGACCAGCGCAAGACTTGCCCACAGAGCCAAGCCAAACAGCTGACCCACAGAATCACGAGCAAATAAAACGGTGGTTGTTTTATGCCGCTGAGTTTTGCAGAAATAGACAGATGCTCATGTCAGCTCAAGTCCCCGTCAAGTGATCTCATATTGGTGAACCCAGTACAGTAACAGAAAGCCTATCTTTGATAAAAGTAAGAGATCGCCAAAACCCCAAACTACAAAATGGCTGAAACGAGGTGCCCAAAGCAATGGAGAGGAAGAAATGGTGGGGAGGGAAGAGGGAAAGGGCAGCTGCAGCTCGGATCTCAGGTGGAAGCAGCACCTAGCAGTCCCAGGGACGAGAAGCCTGTCCAGGTCTGATCCTGAGGGACGGTGCTGAGGTCAGGGCAAGGTGAGGCCATGCGAGGAGGGACCGAGGCTGGGGTAGGAAGGGTCACCTACATGGACAACGAATGAACTGAACCTCAAGAGCAGTGTTAGAGAGGACAGTGAGTTTGCTGCTAAACTCTTTTTCTTTTCTTTTTCTTGAGATGGGATCCACTCTGTCTCCCAGGCTGGAGTATAGTGGTGCAATCATGGCTCACCGCAACCTTGACCTCCTGGGCTCAAGCGATCCTCCCACCTCAGCCTCCTGAGTAGCTGGGACCACAGACACATGCCACCATGCCTGGCTATTTTTTTCATTTTTATTGTTTTCTGTAGAACGGAATCTCTCTATTTTCCCCAGGCGGGTCATGACCTCCTGGGCTTAGCCTCCCAAAGTGCTGGGATTACAGGTGTGTGCCACCTTGCTTGGCCTCAACTCTTCAAGGAATGAGGAGTTACCTCATTCCTTGAAGAGTTTAGTCGTGGAATGTCTGCAGCAATGGTACTGCCAAATAACACGAGATTGAAAGCTGGGGGTTTGGGGGAAGAGGGGGAAGCTCATGTTCTGCAAGCGGAGCAAGGAGGGCCCCCATCTGCCGGCCCAGTAGCAGGGGAGGGAGGGAGGCAGGGAAAACAGTCACCACTTGGGCTCACAGTAGGGGAAGCAGTGTCAGAAGAGCCAGAAGGTGAAGGAAGCATTCAAAGAAGACCTCCTGTGCCTGAGTTCCGGGGACTTGGCGGAGAGTTTCAGTAGCTGGGGGTGGGGAGAAGGGAAGCAGAGCCAGATGGGGATTAGATGCAGGGAGGAGGGCTGAGCAGGGATCTGGGCTTCTTGTGATGGGCGATGTAAACAGGGATAAACAGAGTAATGAGATTAGTCCCGTGTCTGCAGCAGAGTAGTGATGGGGCTGGGGGGCTGCCAAGGTTGTGAGGGAGAAAAGCAGAGACGTGCATGTGATCATGCAATGCAGAAACAACCCCATACAGGCAGGAGGAGGGGGTCTCGCCAGGATCACACGCTAATCTGGGCTGCCCACCTTCAGCACAGGTTCCTGTCTGGCCTGAAGGGTACGAGGAGAGACAGAGTTTTCAGACTCTGACCCCTGCCAACACCTTTCTAAGAATGGTCAAGAAAAAGATGACAACATCAGTGAAACAGAAGAGGAACAGATCCCAACAGAGAGTTGATGTAATATATAACAATGGTGGAAGCTGGGCACAGTGGCTCACGCCTGTAATCCCAATGCTTTGGGAGGTTGAGGCGGGTGGATCACTTGAGGCCAGGAGTTCAAGTTTGCAGTGAGCTATGATCAGGCCACTGTACTCCAGCAGCCTGAGTGGCACAGCGGGACCCTGTGTCTAAACAACAACAAAAAACAATGGTTGAATGTTAATTCTGTGAGAAAGGATGATACTTTGCTTATTTGCAATTTTTGTTTTTCTTTCCGACAGGACATCATCCTCTGTTGCCAAGGCTGGAGTGCAGTGGCACAATCATGGCTCACTCTACCCTTGACCTTCTTGGCTCAAGCAATCCTCGGCTTCCAAGATGGGACTATAAGTGTGTGCCACTACACCCCGCTAATGCTTGTATTGTTTGTAGAAATGAGGTCTCACTATATTGCCAGGCTGGTCTCAAACTCCTGGGCTCAAGTAGTCTGTCCGCCTCAGTCTCCCAAAGTACTGGGACTACAGGCGTGAGCCATCACACTCAGCCCCATACTTTCTTTAATAAGCAATGCTGACCCAACTGGCTATCCCACTAGGAAGAAAACGAGGTAGAATCCCTGCTTCTCACCAAAACCATATAAAAATAAATTCCAAATGCTTTAAGCACATAAATGTAAACAATATTCGGAGTATATAAAATATACATAATTTTTTGAGATGGAGTCTCTCTCTGTCACCCAGGCTGGAGTGCAATGGCATGATCGCGGCTCACTGCAACCTCCACCTCCTGGGTTCAAGCGATCCTCCTGTCTCAGCCTTCTGAGTAGCTGGGATTACAGGCACCTACCATCACGCCCAGCTAATTTTTGTATTTTCAGTAGAGACGGGGTTTCGCCATGTTGGCCAGGCTGTTCTTAAACTCCTGACCTCAGGTGAACCGCTCGCTTTGGCCTTTCAAAGTGCTGGAATTACGGGGGTGAGCCACTGCACCCGGCCAGAGTATATAAAATATTTTAAACTAAGACTCAAAAACCAGAGCTATAGGAGAAGAGATACACACATAAAATTACATAAACATTTAAAATTGTATACGGCAAAAGATACCTTCATCAAAGTCAAAGGGAATAATAAAATGGGGAGACATTTGAAATCCATGTGACAGATTAGTTAATATCTATATTATACAAAGAGCTCCTACACACCAATAAGAAAAATAAATAATCCAAGGACAGAAATAGATCATTCAGGCCAGGAATGGTGGCTCACGCCTATAATCCTAGCACTTTGGAAGGCCGAGGTGGGAGGATTGCTTGAGGCCAGGAGTTGGAGGCCAGCCTGGACAACATAGCTAGACCCCTTCTCTACAAAAATAATCTAAAATTAAAAAATTAAAAATTATCCAGGCATGGTGGCATATACCTGTATTCCCAGCTACTCGAGAGGCTGAGGTAGGAGGATCGCTTGAGCCCAGGGGATTGAGGCTGCAACAAGCTATGATCACACCTCTGTCCTCCAGCCTGGGCGACAGAACAAGACCTTATCTCTAAAAACAAAACAAACGACACACACACACACAACTGTTTTGCAGAGGCTGGAGGAGTATACGGTGGTAGAAGAAGAGAGATGGCCTGGTAGACCAGAGGGGAGGAGGGGTGGGTAACGATGGTTTGAATTAGATATCAATTTTAAACTGTGGGAAGGGCTGCATGGTTTTATAAGGAGTATAAAAATATGAAAGCACAGGCCGGGCGTGGTGACTCAAGCCTGTAGTCCCAGCACTTTGGGAGGCCAAGACGGGCGGATCACGAGGTCAGAAGATCGAAACCATCCTGGCTAACACGGTGAAACCCCGTCTCTACTAAAAAATCCAAAAAAATAGCTGGGTGAGGTGGCGGGTGCCTGTAGTCCCAGCTACTCGGGAGGCTGAGTGAGGCAGGAGAATGGCGTAAACCCGGGAGGCGGAGCTTGCAGTGAGCTGAGATCCGGCCACTGCACTCCAGCCTGGGTGACAGATCGAGACTCTGTCTCACAAAAAAAAAAAAATATGAAAGCACAGGTGTGGTCAACCCTTAAAAGTATGGCTATTAATGGGAGACAAAGTCGATTCCAGGACCTGGAGGGGTTTGGGGAGGTTTATTCTAAGACACGGAGACTTAGCATGTTCACAGGCTTATGGGCATGGGCCAGCTGGGAGGGAAGGGGACCGAAGGGGCTTGAAAAGAGAAAATGAGTGCAGCGAGGTGGGATGGGATCTGCACATCAGAGCCACCAAGAGCTTTGTCAAAATTCCCATCTGGGCTCACTCCAGAACTACTCACTCAGACTCCAAAATGTTGAGCCAGAGAACCTGGGCTTTATTTTATTTATGTATTTATTTTTTGTTTTTTTTTGTTTTTTTTTTTTTTT
>NW_012103142.1:2518374-2527166 GCF_000951045.1 Mandrillus leucophaeus | reverse complement strand
TAGCCAGGATGGTCTCAATCTCCTGACGTCGTGATCCGCCCATCTCGGCCTCCCAAAGTGCTGGGATTACAGGCTTGAGCCACCGCGCCCGGCCTATGTATTTATTTTTAAACAGGGCCTTGCTCTGTCCCCAGGCTAGAGTGCAGTGGCACAATCTCAACTTACCACAACCTCCGCCTCCCAGGTTCAAGTGATTCTCCTGCCTCAGCCTCCCGCACAGCTGGGATTACAGGCACCTGCCACCATGCCTGGCTGACTTTTGTATTTTTGTAGACATGAAGTTTCACCATGTTGGCCAGGCAGGTCTCGAACTCCTGGCCTTAGGTGATCTGCCTGCCTTGGCCTCCCAAAGTGCTGGGATTACAGGCATGAGCCACCATGCCCGGTCAGAACCTTGATTTTTTAATTACTATTATTATTATTATTTTGAGATGAAGTCTTGCTCTGTCACCCAAGCTGAAATGCAGTGGTTCAATCTCAGCTCACTGCAGCCTCAGCCTCCTGGGTTCCAGTGATTCTCCTGCCTCAGCCCCCCAGGTAGCTGGGATTACAGGCATGCAGCACCATGCCCAGTTAATTTTTGTATTTTTAGTAGAGACGGGGTTTCACCGTGTTGGCTGGGCTGGTCTCGAACTCCTGACCTCAGGTGATCCACCCACCTCAGCCTCCCAAAGTGCTAGGATTACAGGCATCAGCCACCGCAAGTAATACATTAACTTGTACATTTGTGTTTTATGCACTTTTCTGTAATAAGTATGTTTTACTTCACATAAAGGTTTAATAAAAAAGAAATCTTCCCATGTAATTCTTCTTTTTTTTTCTTTTTATTTATTAATTTTTTTGTGTGTGTGACAAGGTCTGGCTGTGTCGCCCAGGCTGGAGTGCAGTGGTATTATCTCAGCTCACGGCAATCTCTGCCTCCTGGGCTTAAGCGATCCTCTCACCTCAGTCTCCTGAGTACCTGAGACTACAGGTGTGCACCACCATGCCCGGCTAATTTTGTACTTTTTGTAGAGACAGGGTTTTACCTTGTTGTCAAGGATGGTCTCAAACTTGTGAGCTCAAGTGTTCTACCTGCCTCAGTATCCCAAAGCGCTGGGATTATAGGAGTGAGACACCTTGCCTGGCCCCAAATTATTCTGATGGGCAACCACATTTAGAGACTCCTGCTCTAGACCCTGCTGGAGAGACATGATAAAAGTCAAGTCTGTGGCCGGGCGCGGTGGCTCACACCTGTAATCCCAGCACTTTGGGAGGCCGAGGCGGGCAAATCCCCTGAGGTCAAGAGTTCGAGACCAGACTGGCCAACATGGTAAAACTCCATCTCTACTAAAAATACAAAAATTAGCTGGGCATGGTGGCGCACACCTGTAATCCCAGCTACTTGGGAGGCTGAGGCAGGAGAATCGCTTGAACCTGGGAGGCGGAGGTTGCAGTGAGCAGAGATCGCACCATTGCACTTCAGCCTGGGGGACAAGAGCGAGACTTCATCTCAAAAAAAAAGGAAAAAAAAAAAGAAAGAAAAGTCACATCTGACCGGGCACAGTGGCTCATGCCTATAATCCCAGCACTTTGGGAAGCCAAGGTGGGCAGATCACCTGAGGTCAGGAGTTTGAGACCAGCTTGGCCAACATGGCAAAAAATACTAAAAATACAAAAATTAGCTGGGTGTGGTGGTGCGCGCCTGAATCCCAGCTACTGGGGAGGCTGAGGCAGGAGAATCACTTGAACCCTGGAGGTCGAGGTTGCAGTGAGCCGAGATCGCGCCATTGCACTCCAGCCTGGGCAACAAGAGGGAAACTCCGTCTCAAAAACAAAACAAAACAAAACAAAACAAAACAGAAGTCAAGTCTGTTTCAAGTGATGTAAACCAACTCTGACTCACAGATCTCAAATACTGACTCACATACAGAATCTGAAAAATCCAGAGTAGTTTTAGGAACTAGTTCCAGATACTCCAACAAGATCATTAGGAATTGGTTTCTTTATCTGTTTGCTCAGATTTTCTCAGTCTCCTGCAGGCTCCTCACTAAGGACAGCTCTCAGCAAATCCAGGCTATGTCCTTCCAGTCGAGCCACCTGAACAGAAAGAAAACATCCCCTTCTTTGGAGTGTTAGCAATAGTCCTGGGGCCTATTCTCCCTATACTGGCTAGAGTCACATGCCCATGCTTGACCAATTGCTGAGGCCAAAGGACTAACATAGGATGGGTGACCAGATATCGGTCATGGTCTGCCCCTCTAGTTGGGGAGAATGGAGTCAGCCTCAGCTGAATCTGATCATCCATATGGGGGGAAATTAGATTTTCCTCAAAGGAAAAGTAGGTGCCATTACCAAGATAAAAGGGAAAAGATGCTTGGGCAGAAGAACTGGGAGCTATGGGCTGGAAGTCCCAATGGGGTCAAAGAAGAGGTGTGGTGGAGGAGACTGTTGTCAGAGAATGGGCGTCTGAATTGTAATTTGAGAGGTGGAGCAGTTTCGGGTGATGACAGGGTCCAGGGCAAGGGCATGGCCATGGCAGTGGGTGACCCAGCTGTCAAGGAGCCAAGACACCAAGGTGTTGGTTTTCCAGCCCCATGAGGAGTCTTCATTAATAAGGGTGTCACCCTAATAAAGCTCAGTCCCACATGCTTGAGTCTCAGAATAGTGTCTGATTCAAGACATACAACTTGGCTGGGTGTGGTGGCTCACACCTGTAATCCCCGCACTTTGGGAGGCCAAGGTAAGAGGATTGCTTGAGCCCAGGAATTCAAGACCAGCCTGGACAACATGGCAAAACCCCATCTCTCTACAAAAAATACAAGAATGAGTTATAGTGGCGCACGCCTGCAGCCCCAGCTACTCAGGGGGCTGGTGTGGGAAGATCACTTGAGCCAGGGAGGTCAAAGCTACAGTGAGCCGAGATCCTGCCACTGCACTCCAGCCTGGGCAACAGAGTGAGATGCTGTCAAAAAAAAAAAAAAAAAAAAAAAATTAATTGCCTAAAGTAATTAAAAAGCCATTTCCTTTAAAAGATTTTAAAATGATTCATATACATATACACAGTCAAAACCACGCTAATAAAAATCCCCTTTCCTTTCTCTTTTCTTCCTTCCTAAAGCAACGCTGTGCCATTCATTTCAATCTCTATCTCCCACCAAAAAACTCTCCTCTTCCAAACCCACCTCAGCTTAGCCACTTTCCCAGTATGGGATGATCAGGTTTTTTTGTTTTGTTTTTGGTTTTGTTTTTGTTTTTTTGAGACAAGTGGTGCAATCATGGCCCACTGCAGCCTTGACCTCCTGAGCTCAAGTGATCCTCCCATCTCAGCCCCTCCAGTAGCTGGGACTACAGGCATGTGCTAATTTTTGTATTTTTTGTAGAGAGGGGGTTTGTTTCTCCATGTTACCCAGGTTGGTCTGAACTCCTGAGCTCAAGCAATCCACTCGCCTTGGCCTCCCAAAGTGCTAGGGTTACAGGCATGAGCCATGGTGCCTGGCCCTTCCTTCTTTAGGAAGGAGGTGAGATGGCGGAGAAATTATGGGGCTCTGGTGCGCCAGGATGGGAGATGTTTGCCCAGCCTCTCCTTGACCATTTTTGTCCTATCACAAGGGGAGTGACCCAGGAGCCACCTAATACCAGCAGGTGGAGCAGCAAAACAGCCCTGAGTCGGCTGGATGTGGTGGCTCACGCCTGTAATCCCAGCACTTTGGGAGGCAGAGGCAGGTTGATCAGGAGGTCAGGAGATCAAGACCATCCTGGCTAACACAGTGAAACCTCACCTCTACTAAAAATACAAAAAGTTAGCCAGGCATGGTGGCGGGCGCCTGTAGTCCCAGCTGCTCGGGAAGCCAAGGCAGGAGAATCACTTGAACCTGAGGGGTGGAGGTTGCAGTGAGCCGAGATTGTGCCATTGCACTCCAGCCTGGATGACAGAGCCAGACTCCGTCTCAAAAACAAACAAATGAAAATGGTCCTGAGTCTAAATGAACAGCAGGGGTTTTATTTAAGTGCTCCCCATCACCATCCCTCTGCCCTAAGAGCCTCCCTGTGAAAACCTGGAACTTCTGCTGAATAAGGAGGAACAGTCAAGGCAAGAGCCATCTCCTTCAATCATAGCCCTAGCAGTTTTTGTTTTGCTTTGTTTTGTTTGTTTGTTTGTTTGAGACAGAGTCTCATTTGTCACCCAGGCTCCGTGCAGTGGCATGATCTCAGCTCACTGAAACCTCTACCTCCTGGGTTCGAGTGATTCTCCTGCCTCAGCCTCCTGAGTAGCTGGGACTACAGGCACCCGCCACCACGCCCAGCTAATTTTTATATTTTTAGTAGAGATGGGGTTTTGTCATGTTGGCCAGGCTGGTCTCGAACTCCTGGCCTCAGATAATGCGTCCACCTCGACCTCCCAGCACCTCGATCTCTCAAAGTGCTGAGATTATAGGCATAAGCCACCCTGCCTGGACAACTTAGTAGTTTTATCAACTTATTTTAACAATAACCATGGGTTTGTTTTCTTCAGTATATTATAAATTGGATACTAACATTTTGGGGAAAATCATTCTGAGGCTGTCAAGGACAGTGGCAAATTCTGGACATTTTACTTTAGATCTAATAAATGTTCACATAAATTTAAACAACAATAAAGAACTATCAGCCTGGCATGGTGGTTCACACCTGTAATCCCAGCACTTTGGAACACTGAGGTGGGAGGATTGCTTGCGCCCAGGAGTTTGAGACCAGCCTGGGCAACTCTGTGGGACATAGTCTCAATAAATAAATAAATAAATAAATAAATAAATAAATAAATTTAGTCAGGAGTGGTGGCAGGAGGCTGCAGTGAGCCATGATCATGGAGCCACTGCACTCCAGCCTGGGCAACGGAGTGAGACCATCTCATTACAAAATAATAATAATAATAATCAGGATCAAGCGTGGTGGCTCATGCCTATAGTCCCAGCACTTTGGGAGGCCCAGGCGGGTAGATTACCTGAGGTCAGGGGTTTGAGACCAGCCTGGCCAACATGGTGAAACCCCGTCTCTACTAAAGAAGTACAAAAATTAGCCAGGTGTGGTGGCAGGCGCCTGTAATCCCAGCTATGCAGCAGGCTGAGGCAGGAGAATTGCTTGAACCTAGGAGGCGGAAGTTGTAGTGAGCTGAGATCGTGCCACTGCACTCCAGCCTAGGCTACAGAGCAACACTCCATCTCAAAAAAAAAAAAAAAAAAAAATCAGACTGGGCACAGATTGTCTCATCTGTGTGTGTGTGTATTCTGGGGGTGCACGGCCCTTTGCTCTGGGTGTATATGTATGATAAAATATGCATGACATAAAATTTACCATCTTAACCTTTTTTTTTTTTTTTGTAGGGACAGAGTGTCTCACTATTTTATCAGGCTGGTCTTGATCACTCATGGCCTCAAGTGATCCTCTTGCCTTGGCCTCCCACAGTGCTGGAATTACAGGTATGAACCACTGGGCCCAACCCATTTTAACTATTTTTCAATGTAACATTCACATTGTTGTGTAACCAACACCACCATCCATCTCCAGCATTCTTTTCATCTTGCAAAACTGAAACTTTGTATCTATTAAACAGTAACTCCCCATTCCCCCTACTTCAGCCCCTGGCAACCACCATTCTTTCTGTGTCTATGAATTTGACTACTTTAAATACCTCCTGTAAGTGGAATCATACAAAATTTGTCTTTTTGTGTCTGGCTTATTTCACTTAGCATTATGTCCTCCAGGTTCCTCCTGTAGCTGGGTCAGAATGTCCTTCCTTTTTAAGGCTGAATAATGTTCCACTGTGTGGGTACAGGACATTTTGTTTACCCATTCATCAGACGATGGACACTAACTGGTGTTGCTTCCACATTTCAGCTACTGCGAATAATGCTGCTAAGGACGCGAATGTACAAGTATCTCTTCGAGATCCTGCTTTCATTTGAGCACAAACCCAGGATTGAGATTGCTGAGTCGTTTGGTAGAGGATCTTGTCTTTGTGGGGAGTGGCCTGGCTTCTGGACCAGAGGGTGTTAGGAGCCTAGATAGGAGCTTAGAGGGGATTGGCTGTGTGACTGTGGGCAGGTCACTTTCCTCTCTGGAAACAGATCCTTATTTCTAAAACAGGTGCTCTTGTGGTTTTTGTTGTTGTTGTTTGGGTTTTGTTTTGTTTTTTTGAGACAGAGTCTTGCTCTGTCACTCAAGCTGGAGTGCAGTGGCGTGATCTTGGCTTACAGCAAACTCCACCTCCTGGGTTCAAGCGATTCTCCTGCCTCGGCCTCCCGGCTAGCTGAGATTACAGGCGCCTGCCACCACGCCCGGCTAATTTTTGTATTTTTAGTAGAGATGGGGTTTCATCATGTTGGCCAGGCTGGTCTCGAACTCCTGACCTCAAGTGATCCACCTACCTCGGCCTCCCACTGTTGGGATTACAGGTGTGAGCCACCACCCCCGGCCTTTAAGTTTTTCTTTAAACTGAGACAGGCTCTCACTACGGGCTCAGGCTAATCTTGAACTCCTGGCCTCAAGTCATCCTCTATCCTTGGCCTCCCAAAATGCTGGGATCACAGGCGTAAGCCACCGCGCCCGTCCAGGTGCTCTTAACCACACACATTCTCAGGCCTCTTTTCCCAGGAGATTCTAATTCAACACTTGGCCTGGGGCCCAGGATATTTTTTTTTGTTTTTTTTTAAGAGCCTTGGATGATTTTTATCATCAGACAGGTTTAGGAACCGCGGGACCTGACGCTTTCCCTGGCAGCTCTGACTTCTGTGACTCCCTGGTCAGGAAGCGGATGTGGAGTTCACATCCTAGTTGCCAGCACCACCTCAGTTTCCTCACCCGCTAAAGGAGGGCAGTGGCGCCACCACAGGACTGTGGCACGAAGTCAATGGAAATGAAAGAAAATAAGCCGTAAGTATGTAGCTAGTACTAAAACCAAACCAAACCAAACAAAACAAAAACCGAGTCCTGTAACATGCCACGTATTCCCAGTTATCCTCGCCTTCCGCGCGGCAAGTGTCCTCCCCCGGTGGGTATGTTCGTGTCGCCACCTGGTGGTGAGGCTGAGTCAGTGCACCCTCCCCGCCCTCCCACTCCAAGCCTGGGCTGGCGCCCGTAAGGAGCCTTAAGCTCCCTGAAGACCTGAAAGCCCACGGTGGAGAGCCTGGGGTCCGGGGGTCCCAACACATTCCACAGACCCATCCCAGCGATGGTGAGTCGTTGACCCCGCTCTGCCAGCCTAGTCTGTTCTGCCCCCTCCTTAATTGTAAGGATGGAGCCTACCTGCTAGGGTCCTTGCAGACACTCTCATTCCACCCTCACAAACCCTTTGTAAGGTAGAAGGACTTACCCCTTTTCCACAGCTGAGGACATTGAGGCTCAGAGAAGTTAAGTGACTGGCGCAGAGTCACACAGCTTGAAATGACGGAGCCAAGTCTCAAGCCCAGGTGCGTCTTAACCCACAACTATTTCCACTAAGCCACAAGGCCTCTACCCTGGTAGTTCCTCACCTTGGCTGGACACTGAATTCACCTGGGGAGCCCTGACGAATGCTGATGCCTGGTGCCTACACCAGGGGTTCTGAGGAGCCAGTCTAGGGGACCGTAAGGCTCAGGAGGGATCCTGATAGGCAGCCAGTGTGACAGCCACTGCTCTGAACTCGCCCATTCTGTTTCGGGGTTCTGTCCTCTGCTCTGGGGGTGCTAGCAAAGTGTTCGGCTCTGGGAGCTCACAAATACGCAGCTGCAGCAGAGGATGTGCACCTCGGGACAGCCTCCAGCCTGCAGCAGGGGCTCTGATCCTCCTGCACTGGTGGGGCGGCTCCTGTGCGGTTCTGGAGGGAGACTCTGCTGCGTACTGACCTGCAGCAAGTGACTGCACATTTCCGTGAAGTTTCCTCCAATGTAAAACAGGTATGAAAACTGTAGCAAGTATCGTGTAAAATTGCCGAGTTTTTTTTTTTTTTTTTTTGCTTTTTTTTGTTTTGTCTTTTGAGTTGGGGTCTTGCTTTATTGCCTAGGCTGGAGCGCAGTGGTGTGATCCTAGCTCACCACAGCCTTGAACTCCCAGCCTCAAGCAATTCTCTTGCCTCAACCTCTCAAAGTGCTGGGATTACAGGCATGAGCCACCCTGCAGGGCCTAATTGTTAAGTATTAAACAGGCTAATACAGCAGATAAAGCACTTAGAGCAGTGCCTGGAACCTAGCAAGCTCTCAATGAATACAGCTACTGCTACTGCTAATAGTAGCATTACTATTTCATCAGTCGCACCCTGTTTGGACTACTCGCCAATTATCAAGAGAACAGCTCTTTTCTGTTCTAGAAAGATCACTGTCCCGTAGGGAGGGGCTAGCCATCAAAGAGAGTGGGCACAGCGGCAGGCACAGGATCCAGTCAGTAATCCGAGTTTCCCATCACTGGACTCAACCAACTGAGCCAGGGTAAGCAAGCAGGGCAGTCAGGCCCCTCTTGGGGGGACTGGCACGGACACAGGAGGTGTGTGGGCACCTTTCCTGTTAACACAGAGGGAAGTAGAGATGGGACGAAGAGGCTCCAGGACATCTTTTGAGTCTTTCAGGGGCAGGGACTTTGGTCTGTTTTGTTCACTGCTGTGGGTGAAGTGCCTGGCAGCACCCTGCATACAGTAGGGGCTCAATGAATAGCTATTGAACGGACCTCATTCCGCACCACAACAGCCTGACCTGTCCCATTGTCTGTCCTTTGGCTCCAGCCCTCATCCATCTCTCCTGTTGGTCTCTGCCTGACTGGACAGAAACAGATCTGCAGATCTGGTCCCCGTTCACTTGCCCTGG
>NW_012103142.1:2509849-2516919 GCF_000951045.1 Mandrillus leucophaeus | reverse complement strand
TTGACCCCGCTCTGCCAGCCTAGTCTGTTCTGCCCCCTCCTTAATTGTAAGGATGGAGCCTACCTGCTAGGGTCCTTGCAGACACTCTCATTCCACCCTCACAAACCCTTTGTAAGGTAGAAGGACTTACCCCTTTTCCACAGCTGAGGACATTGAGGCTCAGAGAAGTTAAGTGACTGGCGCGGAGTCACACAGCTTGAAATGACGGAGCCAAGTCTCAAGCCCAGGTGCGTCTTAACCCACAACTATTTCCACTAAGCCACAAGGCCTCTACCCTGGTAGTTCCTCACCTTGGCTGGACACTGAATTCACCTGGGGAGCCCTGACGAATGCTGATGCCTGGTGCCTACACCAGGGGTTCTGAGGAGCCAGTCTAGGGGACCGTAAGGCTCAGGAGGGATCCTGATAGGCAGCCAGTGTGACAGCCACTGCTCTGAACTTGCCCATTCTGTTTCGGGGTTCTGTCCTCTGCTCTGGGGGTGCTAGCAAAGTGTTCGGCTCTGGGAGCTCACAAATACGCAGCTGCAGCAGAGGATGTGCACCTCGGGACAGCCTCCAGCCTGCAGCAGGGGCTCTGATCCTCCTGCACTGGTGGGGCGGCTCCTGTGCGGTTCTGGAGGGAGACTCTGCTGCGTACTGACCTGCAGCAAGTGACTGCACATTTCCGTGAAGTTTCCTCCAATGTAAAACAGGTATGAAAACTGTAGCAAGTATCGTGTAAAATTGCCGAGTTTTTTTTTTTTTTTTTTTGCTTTTTTTTGTTTTGTCTTTTGAGTTGGGGTCTTGCTTTATTGCCTAGGCTGGAGCGCAGTGGTGTGATCCTAGCTCACCACAGCCTTGAACTCCCAGCCTCAAGCAATTCTCTTGCCTCAACCTCTCAAAGTGCTGGGATTACAGGCATGAGCCACCCTGCAGGGCCTAATTGTTAAGTATTAAACAGGCTAATACAGCAGATAAAGCACTTAGAGCAGTGCCTGGAACCTAGCAAGCTCTCAATGAATACAGCTACTGCTACTGCTAATAGTAGCATTACTATTTCATCAGTCGCACCCTGTTTGGACTACTCGCCAATTATCAAGAGAACAGCTCTTTTCTGTTCTAGAAAGATCACTGTCCCGTAGGGAGGGGCTAGCCATCAAAGAGAGTGGGCACAGCGGCAGGCACAGGATCCAGTCAGTAATCCGAGTTTCCCATCACTGGACTCAACCAACTGAGCCAGGGTAAGCAAGCAGGGCAGTCAGGCCCCTCTTGGGGGGACTGGCACGGACACAGGAGGTGTGTGGGCACCTTTCCTGTTAACACAGAGGGAAGTAGAGATGGGACGAAGAGGCTCCAGGACATCTTTTGAGTCTTTCAGGGGCAGGGACTTTGGTCTGTTTTGTTCACTGCTGTGGGTGAAGTGCCTAGCAGCACCCTGCATACAGTAGGGGCTCAATGAATAGCTATTGAACGGACCTCATTCCGCACCACAACAGCCTGACCTGTCCCATTGTCTGTCCTTTGGCTCCAGCCCTCATCCATCTCTCCTGTTGGTCTCTGCCTGACTGGACAGAAACAGATCTGCAGATCTGGTCCCCGTTCACTTGCCCTGGGTATAGGAGCTGAGGACCAGGGGACTGCTGCTCTTTCTACCCCTGGGTTCTTGGGGGTTGGGAGGGTGGAGGCCCCTCTCTGGCTGAACTAAGACTGTGACTATACCACTGTGGGGGGACCAGTGGACCACAGAGGGGTGCTGCACTGAGACAGAATTGGCCTCATGGGTGGAAGAGCTTCCCAAGCAGCTGTCCCTGTGCAGCATGATGGCTTCGGAAGACAGTGAGCAGCCTGTGCCTGGGCATGTGTGAGCAGAGGGAAGAACTGTGTCTACCCAGGGATTCCTGACTCTGCTGGGGCCAGCTTAGATTCACATGGATTCTGTGAAAAGCCATGGAGTCCCCCAGTAGCATCACTTGTCAGATTCCACTTTCTTTCTTTTTTTTTCGAGACAAGGTTTTACTCCCATCGCCCAGGCTGGAGTGCAGTGGTGTACTCTCAGCTCACTACAACCTCCACTTCCCAGGCTCAAGCGATCCTCCTGCCTCAGCCTCCTGAGTAACTCAGACTACAGTCATGCATCACCACTCCCGGCAAATTTTTGTATTTTTAGTGGAAATGGGGTTTTCACCATGTTGATCAGGCAGATCTCGAACTCCTGACCTCAAATGATCCACCTGCCTCAGCTTCTCAAAGTGCTAGGATTACAGGCGTGAGCCACTATGCCCAGTCCAGATTCCACTTTCTTTCTTTCTTTCTTTGTTTTTAGAGAAGTCTCACTCTTGTCCCCCAGGTTTGAGTGCAATGGCTTCATCTCGGCTCACTGCAACCTCCGCCTCCCAGGTTCAAACAATTCTCCTGCCTCTGCCTCCCAAGTAGCTGAGATTAAGGTGCCTGCCACCACGCCCGGCTAATTTTTGTATTTATTAGTAGAGACGGGGTTTTACCATGTTGGCCAGGCTGGTCTCAAACTCCTGACCTCAGGTGATGTGCCCGCCTTGGCCTCCCAAAGTGCTGGGATTACAGGCGTAAGCCACTGCGCCCAACCCAGATTCCTCTCTGGAGGAGACATGAGTATCCTTGTTTCATTCTCTGTACACGCCCACCAGCAGCACTCATCTCCCAGGCTGTGAGCTCCATGAGGAAAAAGACTGGGCTCGCTTGCATTTCCAGCTCCTGCAGCCAGTGCCCAGCAGCCACCCAGGGCTTTGTCCGACCAACAATTGAGAAGCCCCTCTGAGGGCCAAAGTGGGGCTGTGCCCGGAATCTAAGCTCAGAGAATCTGCCCGAATCCCACTCACTCACTACCCACCTGGGAGAGCCGGACAGTGGCTTAACCTCTCTGAGCCTCCAAGAAGCAAGGATAACACAAGAACCCTGGCACTGGACTCCTAGGGTTCCCTTAGAGAAATTTCCTTTTAGAACAGTCGGCCGGGGCTGTGTGATGTAACAACACAACCTGGACAAAACTTAAGCCTGCTCGAGCCCGATCACAGCTCAGCCCTACTTTCTATTTCACAAGAGCCCGGACACACCCTCAGGCGACCGCAGTTCCTATTTCTGATGTGCCCACCTGCATGGATCCTTTTGAGACGCAAAAGTGCCAGTTTGAGACACTGATGTCCAGGCTGGAGCCTCCAAGCAGGGGGAATGCTTGCCCAAGGCCACCAGCAGAAACTTGGGGAAGCGGGACACTGGGTCTGTTTCTAGGCAAAACCACTCACCTTTAACTTTCTCCAAAGTCCCCTCCTTTCACCTCTGTGCCAGGTAAGCTAAGCCCTGGAGGCCTGAGGTAGAGTTCCTTTAGGGACCTGGGCCTCCATTTCCTTACTGGTGAAATGAGGGTAAAACAGCACATAGCTGACATTCATAGGACACTTGCTCTGTGGCCAGCACTGTGCTAAGCACTGCACATGTTTCAATCTATTCAGTTTTCACGACAATTTCCATAAAGTCGATTATCAGATTACAAATGTCGTCACCATTTTATGGACTAGAAAAACAGAGGCACAGAGAGGTGAAGAAAAGTGCCTGCTTGCCTTTTGAAGTTTCCGTAGGGACTAGAAATAACACAAGTAAAACTAGACAGGCACATAGTGGGTGCTTGGTCGTGGAATGGCTCCACTACACTGGCTGTGTGACCTTGGGCAAGTTACTTAACTTCTCTGAGCCACAGATATGTGAGTGTGCTGGTGAGGATGAATTGAGAACACTGGGCGCACACTGTGCCTGACGTGTGTTAGGAGACATTATTGATCAGTGTCAGCATTGCTGGTGGTAGCAAATCTTCATCTTCTAAAAGTAGGTTTCACTTTAGGAAACAGATAAAATTCTTATGGAATTAAGTCTGGGAACTAATGCCAGTGATCAAACTGGTTTTTTTTGTTGTTGTTGTTAATAGAGACAGGGTCTTGCTATGTTGCCCAGGCTGACCTGGAACTCCTGGGCTCAAATAATCCCTCTGCCTTGGCCTCCCAAAGTGCTGTAATTACAGGCGTGCTCCACCACACCCCGCCAGAAATGTCATTTTTAGGCCAAACAAGGTATAATTATAGAGCCTCAAGCCTGTTTTTCTGGAAGCCTGGAGTACCTATGTCAGATCAAAAGGTGCTAGAGGTTATCTCTGTTCCTGATCTGAATCTTATCCCTAAACAGAAGTCTTGCTTTAACTAAAATCTTGCCTCCTGTTCCTAAACACACCCCTGACCCAAATCTGGACGCTTATACTGCCCCTGAGTTCCCTCCGCATGCTCACCGGCTCATCAGTGGAGCTGCACCAAAACCTCAGAGTTTCTTTCTATACTTTTTTTTTTTTTTTTTTTGAGAAGAAGTTTCGCTCTTGTCGCCCAGGCTGGAGTGCAATGGCACAACCTGGGCTCACTGCAACGTCTGCCTCCTGGGTTCAAGGGATTCTCCTGCCTCAGCCTCCCGAGTAGCTGGGATTACAGGCGCCCGCCACCACTCCTGGCTAATTTTTTGTATTTTTAATAGAGACGGGGTTTCACCATATTGGTCAGGCTGGTCTCTAACTCCTGACCTCAGGTGATCCACCCACCTTGGCCTCCCAACATGCTGAGATTACAGGCATGAGGCACTGTGCCCAGCCTCTTTCTATTCTTTTCCGAACTCCACTTTGGCACTTCCTGTTTCTATCATGATCCCAACCTGTACTTGTTCTTGAGGGCTGAAAACAGATGGAACTGCATTCAAAGTATGAAAAACTTGAATACATTCTCCTCAAAAGTGACTAAAGTAAGACATTTTTAAATTAAAATTTTTACATGCATTCAAAAGTGAGTTTTCTTTTAATATATTCAAAATTTTGTATTAAAATTAAAAGGCAAAATATGGCTTATGCTTAATAAATATCAAAAATTTAATCAAATGAGTTTTTTGAAATTTTATTTTATTGTGTTATTTTGAGACAGAGTCTTGCTCTGTTGGCCAGGCTGAAGTGCAGTGGCGTGATCTTGGCTCACTGCAACCTCTGTCTCCTGGGTTCAAATGATTCTCCTGCTTCAGCCTCCCAAGGAGCTGGGATTACAGGCGCCTGCCACCACGCCCAGCTAATTTTTGTGTTTTTAGTGGAGATGGGATTTCACCATGTTGGCTAGGTTGGTCTCGAACTCCCGACCTCAGGTGATCTGCCCTCCTTGGTCTCCCAAAGTGCTGGGATTATAGGCATGGGCCACCATGCCCAGCTGGGCTTTTTGAAATTTTAATTCCATCTTATTAAATATTTTTAGAAAAACAAAACTTGGCCAGGCATGGTTGTTCACGCCTGTAATCCCAGCACTTTGGGAGGCCGAGGTGGGCGGATCACAAGGTCAGGAGTTCGAGACCAGCTTGACCAACATGGTGAAACCCCGTCTCTATTAAAAATACAAAAAATTGGCCAGGCGCGGTGGCTCAAGCCTGTAATCCCAGCACTTTGGGAGGCCGAGATGGGCGGATCACGAAGTCAGGAGATTGAGACCATCCTGGCTAACACAGTGAAACCCCGTCTCTACTAAAAAATACAAAAAAACTAGCCGGGCAAGGTGGCGGGCGCCTGTAGTCCCAGCTACTCGGGAGGCTGAGGCAGGAGAATCCCTTGAACTCAGGAGGCAGACGTTGCAGTGAGCCCAGGTTGTGCCATTGCACTCCAGCCTGGGCGACAAGAACGAGACTCCATCTCAAAAAAAAAAAAAAAAGAAAAAAGAAAAAAAAACCTGTTTGCAAATTAGCTTCCAGCGTCCCTCTAGTTGTCAATATAAAGAATTGCTATCAGGCCAGGCAAGGTGGCTCACACCTGTAATCCCAGCACTTTGGGAGACTGAAGCAGGAAATCCCCTGAGTCCATGAGTTCAAGACCAACCTGGGTAATATGGAAAAACCCCATCTTTAAAAAAAGAAATACAAAAATAAGCTGGGTGGTGGTGGGCGCCTGTAATCCCAGCTACTTGGGAGGCTGAGGCAGGAGAATCCCTTGAACTCAGGAGGCAGACGTTGCAGTGAGCCCAGGTTGTGCCATTGCACTCCAGCCTGGGCGACAAGAACGAGACTCCATCTCAAAAAAAAAAAAAAAAGAAAAAAGAAAAAAAAACCTGTTTGCAAATTAGCTTCCAGCGTCCCTCTAGTTGTCAATATAAAGAATTGCTATCAGGCCAGGCAAGGTGGCTCACACCTGTAATCCCAGCACTTTGGGAGACTGAAGCAGGAAATCCCCTGAGTCCATGAGTTCAAGACCAACCTGGGTAATATGGAAAAACCCCATCTTTAAAAAAAGAAATACAAAAATAAGCTGGGCATGGTGGCACACGCCTGTATTCCCAGCTACTTGGGAGGCTGAAGGGGGGAAGGATAGCTGGAGTCCGGGAAGTCAAGGCTACAGTAAGCTGTGATCAGGCCACTGCACTCCAGCCTGGGTGACAGAGCAAGACCCTGTCTCAAAAAAAAAAAAAAAAAGTTCTATCATGTGTCACATATGTTGAGAGTTACATATATACAAATTTAACAGTGGTTGAGTATTGTCAGATGCTTCTCAGCTGCCATGTGCAACTGTTAGGAATAGCACATGAATACATGAAAACCTCCAGAACATGGAAAGAAGCAAGGAAACGGACACTTGTTATGCAAATATCCATCACACCCATGCAACCTGAGAAGAAAGGTCTGAGAAATTATTTTTTCTTTCACCTAAGAGCTTCTGCAGCTCAAATCGTCCCCTTACTCCAAAGTAGTTTCCATCTCTGACGTCACTGCAGCTCAACCCGCATACCTCTCCCAGATTTGGGTGCAGGTACCTGTGTTTTCTTTCTATTTTTTTTTTTTTTTCTTTCAGAGAGAATGTGGCGCTCTGTCACCCAGGCTGGAGTGCAGTGGTGTAATCACAGCTTACTGCAGCCTCGACCTCTTGGTCTCAAACAATCCTCCCACCTCAGTCTCCTGAGTAGCTGCACCAGCATGCGCCACCACACCCAGCTTTACCTGTGGTTTTGAGGACAGAAGGTGAGAAACTGGAGAAGCTTCCCTGGGGCCTGAGCTGTGTCAGAGGG
>NW_012103142.1:2491057-2509604 GCF_000951045.1 Mandrillus leucophaeus | reverse complement strand
GTGTTAGCCAGGATGGTCTCGATCTCCTGACCTTGTGATCCACCTGCCTTGGCCTCCCAAAGTGCTGGGATTACAGGCGTGAGCCACCGCGCCCGGCCAGAGGGTGGATGTTCTTATAGTCCTGTCAGGTCAGCACTGAGCCCCAGACCCCTCATGAGACAGTCCTTAGCTCTTTTTTTTTTTTTTTTTTTTTTGAGACGAAGTTTCACTCTTGCTGCCCAGGGTGGAGTGCAGTGGCGCAATCTTGGCTCACTGCAACCTCCACCTCCCGGGTTCAAGGATTCTCCTGTCTCAGCCTCCTGCATAGCTGGGATTACAGGCGCCCACCACCACACCTGGCTAATTTTTGTATTTTTAGTAGAGACGGGGTTTCACCATGTTGGCCAGGCTGCTCTTCAACTCCTGACCTCAAGTTATCTGCCCACCTCAGCCTCCCAAAGTGCTGGGATTATAGGCGTGAGCCCCCGTGCCCAACTGTGAGACAGTTCTTAGCAATGTATCCGTTTGGCATTTGCAAGTCTCAGGAGCCCTCTGAAGTGCAGGTTACAATCAGGGCCACTCTTGTCCCGGTCCAGGGGGCAGTCCTGCTCCAGTGTGCCAAGTTCTTTGCTGCCTGGTAACAGTTTGCACATGCTGTGCCTTGTGCCTAGAACATTCTCTTTTCTAGCCTTCAAGATCCTTCAGGCCGGGCACAGTGGCTCACACCTGTAATCCCAGCACTTTGGGAGGCCGAGGCGGGCAGATCACCTGAGGTCAGGAGTTTGAGACCAGCCTGGCTAACATGGTAAAACTCCATCTCTACTAAAAATACAAAAATTAGCCAGGCATGGTGGCACACGCTTGTAATCCTAGCTATTTGGGAGGCTGAGGCAGGAGAGAATCGCTTGAACCCAGGAGGCAGAGGTTGCAGTGAGCCGAGATCAGGCCGTTGCACTCCAGCCTGGGCGACAAGAGCAAAACTTCGTCTCAAAAAAAAAAAAAAAAAAAAAAAAAATCCTTCAGATTTCAGTTTAAAAATTCCTTCCTTGGCCGGGCGTGGTGGCTCACACCTGTAATCCCAGCACTTTGGGAGGCTGAGGTGGGCGGATCACTAGAGGTCAGGAGTTCGAGACCACCCTGGCCAACATGGTGAAACCCCATCCCTGACAAAACTACAAAAAAAAAAAGAAAAAAAAATTAGCCAGGCGTGATGGTGAGTGCCTGCAGTCCCAGCTACTCAGAAAGCTGAGGTAGTAGAATTGCTTGAACCTGAGAGGCGGAGGTTGCAGTGAGCTCAGATTGCACCACTGCACTCCAAGCCTGGGCGACAAGAGTGAGACTCCATGTCAAAAAAAAAAAAAAACCTTCCTCAGGACTGGGCATGGTAGCTCATGCCTGTGTGAGGCATTTTGTGAGGCTCAGCACTTTGTGAGGCTGAGGCAGGTGGACCACTTGAAGTCAGGAGTTCAAGACCAGCCTGGCCAACATGGTGAAACTCCTTGTCCACTAAAAATACAAAACTTAGCCAGGCGCCTGTAATCCCAGCTACTCAGGAGGCTGAGGAAGGAGAATCGCTTGACCCTGGGAGGTGGAGGTTGCAGTGAGCTGAGATCATTGCACTCCAGCCTGAGTGACAGAACAAGACTCCATCTAACAAAACAGAACAAAACAAAACCTTCCTTCCTCAGGCAGCCTTGTCTGTGCTCTAAGTCCAGACTGGGTCCTACCTACTGTTGTTGTGGAGCCCAGTTCTTTTCCTTCTTGGCATTTCTCACAACTAATAATGATGAGATCATTATCACTAATTTGCATATTTATGTCTCTACTATCTGTCTCTCTCACAAGCATGTAAGCTTCACGAGGGCAGGGACCACATCATTTTGTTCATCTCTGTATGACCGTTACTTAGCATAGCGCTTGGCACACAATAGGTGCTCAGGAAATATTTGTTGACTGACACTCAGCTGTTAGTTTCCTCACCTTTAGTATCAGGGTGTTTTTGTTTGTTCGTTTGGTTGTTTGGTTTTGTTTTTGAGACAGGGTCTCATTCCATTGCCCAGACTGGAGTGCTGTGGCGCTATCTTGGCTCACTGCAGCCTCTGCTTCCTGGGCTCAAGTCATCCTCCTGCCTCAGCCTCCCAAGTAGCTAAGACCTCAGGCATGTACCACATAGCTCAGCTAATTTTTAAATTTTCTGTAGAGACATGGTCTCACTATGTTGCTTAGCCTGGTCTTGAACTCCTGGGCTCAAGTGATCCTCCCAAAGTGCTGCTGGGATTACAGGCATAAGCCACTGCTCCTCGCCCTAATATCAGGGTGTTGATGTCTGTCTCATAAATATTATTGTGAGGGTGGAGTGAGAATGGGAGCAAGCCACAGTAGGTGGACAATAAACGCTATTATTATCATATGGTCAGAGCCAAGTGAGGACTGAGGCCTCTCTGAAGTGGCGACTCGAGGGCTGTTTAGAGTTGGATAGGGTTCATGGAATAGGGAGGGCATTCCAGGAGGGAACAGCCTGAGCAAAGCCTTGGAGGACAGCAGTGTAAAGGCAGTAAGGAAACCTACGTGGCTGTGTGAAGAGTATGACTTGGGATAACCCTGTGGTTAGAAAGGCAGACTGAGGCCAGATCAGGGAGAGCCTTGAATGTCAACCCAACACATTTAAACTTAATCCTTAGGCAGTAGGGAGACAATGAATGTTTTTGAACAAAGGTGGCAACCGAAGAAGTAGTAGTAGTTTATTTTATTTTGTTTTATTTTATTTTATTTTTGAGATGGAATTTCGCTCTTGTTGCCCCGGCTGGAGTGCAGTGAGGCAATCTTGGCTCAATCATTGCAACCTCCGCCTTCCAGTTTCAAGTGATTCTCCTGCCTCAGCCTCCGGAGTAGCTGGGACTACAGGCACACACCACCACGCCCAGCTAATTTTTTGTATTTTTAGTAGAGATGGGGTTTCACCATGTTGGCCAGGATGGTCTCGATCTCTTGACCTCATGATCTGCCCACCCCGGCCTCCCAAAGTGCTGGGTTACAGGCGTGAGACACCGCACCAGGCCAAGAAGTAGTATTTTAGAAAGGTCCACTTGATATGGATTTACCCTAATTAGCCAGAATTGTGCCACTGCACTCCAGCCTGGGTGACAAAAGCAAAATTCTGTCTAAAACCAAACCAAACCAAACCAAAACCACAAAAGCATGTCCCCTATCAGTGAAAAAAGAAAAAGAGTTAAGAGTGTACCTCCAATACAGACATATTCTTTTTTTTTTTTTTTGAGATGGAGTCTTGCTCTTGTTAGCCAGGCTGGAGTGCAATGGCAATATCTCAGCTCACTGCAACATTTGCCTCCCAGGTTCAAGCGATTCTCCTGCCTCAACCTCCCCAGTAGCTGGGACTACAGGTGCCCACCACGATGCCCAGCTACTTTTTGAATTTTTAGTAGAGACAGGGTTTCACCGTGCTGGCCAGGGTGGCCTCGAACTCCTGACCTCAAATGATCCACCTGCCTCAGCCTCCCAGAGTGCAGAGATTACAGGTGCAAGCCACCGCACCTGGCCCTAGTTCTTATTTTTTGTGAAAAATAAAGATAAATACAAGATCCACTCTAATGTTTTCTTCCCACATCCCATTGACAAATGACTAATTGGCCCCTCTCACCCCAAGCTTCTGGGGGCTTCTGGGGGCAGGTGGAGTTGGTGGCCATCCTGCAGGCTGCTGGGCATCTGAGAAGAACTGGATTTGAGATTCTTCCCCCAGTGGCCTGGGCCTAGCAGGGGAGGGTCGTGGGCTGTAGCACCTCCCACAGTGCGGCCAGGCCTCCACTCCTTGAGCAGGGGGAGGGTGGTGAAGTTGAGCCGGGATTAGCAGGAATCGGGAGGGAGGCTCCTAGACCTGCAGAGAAAGGGGTGCGATAGGCAAGGCACCATGCCTCTGCAGGATGAAACCCTCCGAGAGGTGTGGGCCTCTGACAGGTCTGGAAGGCTCCCATTTCGTGGTACCTGAACCCTGGGTGGCCTAGATGGAGGGGCTGGTTGGGATTGGGAGGGAAGGGAAAGGGAGACAGGCTGATCCCTTTGCTACCCTCAGTGGGCATGAAGAAGAAAGCCTGAGCCCGGAGGCCCCGCGGCGCCCCAAGCAGGTATGCCACCCCACTCGGAAAGGAAGCAGAAAGATGTCCCCACTGTGCGTAAACCCACGCAGGGTAGGGGGTCTAGGGGTGGGACAGGTCCCCCTCAGCAGGGTCTGGGGATTTGTGGGGAGAAAGGGCTGTTTGGGGGCTTGGGGTTTCCAGGAGAGGAATTGGGACTTTGGAGCATTGGATATGGCCACGATGCATGGAAGGGGTCATCCTTCCTCACTCCAAGAAGGGGGCTGCAGTTCCCCCGGATAATCTGCAGTTATTTCTGGCGGCTCAAGGGATTAGAGGGGGATGGGCAGGCCTCAGCGCCCCCCTTTCTTTCCTCGCCCTCCTCTTGACCCCCGTTCCGCAGCGACCCGCCCCGGCACAGAGGCTAAGGAAGAAGAGGACGGAGGCTCCCGAATCCCCCTGCCCCACGGGATCCAAGCCCCGGAAGCCCGGAGGTGGGCGGGGTGCAGAGCCCTGGTGGACCCCCAGGGTGTGGGCTGCGGAAGGGAGGGGCCTGAGGGCCGGCGCGGGTGTTGCCGAGCCCTGGAACAGGGGGAGGGGGCGGGGAGTGATGAGGGGGTATTGGGTTTGGGGTTGGGATAGAAGGGGGTAGGAGTGGGGTAGAAGGGGGTGGGGGTGGAGGTAGAATAGAAGGGGGTGGGAGGCCGAATGGAAGCCTGGGAGAAGTGTTGAAAATGGAAACAGCCCAGGGGAGACCCCTAGGGTGAGGAGCCTGAGGGGAAGCGCCCAGGCTTGGGGGTAGGGGGTAGAGGCTCTGCCTCACGGAGCCCTGGATGGGACCCCGTCTGAACCCCTCATCTCAGCTGGGCGGAAGGGGAGGCCGCGGGAGGAGCCTTCCCCAGACCCAGCCCAGGCCCGGGCGCCGCAGACGGTCTACGCCAGGTTCCTCAGGGACCCCGAGGCCAAGAAGCGCGACCCCCGGGAAACCTTTCTCGTAGCCCGTGCCCCAGACGCGGAGGACGGTGAGAGAGGGCCCCAGGGACGCGGGTGAGGGGGCGGTGGAGCTAAGGAGAGAAGGGGCTGGCTGGACGGGAAGGACCCAGAGAGGCAGAAAACAATTGTAATCAAACAGCCCCCTCTTTTCTGGCTTTGTCTTTGAGCCAGGTATTGTGCTAAGCACCAACTACGAGAGGGTCATTCCTTTGTTCCCCTCCACCACCACTGTACAGCTGGAGAAACTGAGTCATAGAGCCCTTAAGGGTTTTGCCTTAAACAACAGTTAGGAGCCAGAAGTAGCCCAGATGGGTCTGACTTAAGGTCAGAAACAGACAAGGTCAGGGAGAAGCAGAGTGGATGCAGGGAGAAGGGGAAACAAGAGGCAAGGGGAGTGTGTAAGGAGAGGAGGGTCTCAGGGAGAGAGAGGAAGGGCATTTCCCCAGGACAGGAGTCCTCCAACCCCAACCACTCCCCTGACTTGCAGACCCTGAAGGCTGCCAGTCACCCTCATTCTTCTGGGAAGGTGCCACGTCTCCGGTTCTTGTTTCAGAAGGGCAGGCTCCCCTCCTGGTGCCCATGCACCACTTCCTAGCAGTCTGGAGGGACTGGGCTCCCCAGATAAGGAGGGCCCCGCTCAAACTCCCATTATGAAGAGTTTCTACCTACAGAGGAGGAGGAGGAAGAGGAGGATGAGGATGACGAGGAAGAGGAGGCAGAGGAAAAGAAAGAGAAAATCCTTCTGCCTCTCAAGAAGCCTCTGAAAGAGAAGAGCTCCGCAGACCTGAAGGAGAGGAGGGCCAAGGCCCAGGGCCCAAGGGGTGGGTGCTGAGGGTGCTGAGAGCTCACGGGGATGCAGAAGAGCTCTGTCCTTGGGGGGCTTGGTGTCTCACTGAGACACAGCGATCGAGGCCTCAAAAGGAATCCAGTACTGTGACTGGAGGGTTTTTCCTCTGATGGTTTCTCTCCCACATGGTCCTTAAGGACACAGACCAATATATGCCCCTACCCCTGGCCCCACTGCCCCTGCCCCTTGAGCTCTGTGAGCCAGAGGAGGACAGAGGATTCTAGTTTTCTTTGTGATTTTTGTTTAGTTTTTGTTTTAACTCAATGGAAATTGTTATGATTTTTATAAAAGTATCAAAGTGATTACAGTAAAAAGAAATCAGTGAATTGATGCTGTGACGGTGTCCTGGCCTGGGCACCTTACCTGATAGGGACCAGCAGCCTGGCCTAGAGCTAGGACCTTGGGCCTCTGAGGCAGGGAGAGCACATTCTGTAGCGGTGACCAGAGAAGGTTTCCTGGAGGACACGGGACAAAAGGCAGGATTCAGAGGCTTGGTTAGAAGGCCTGGTGTTCATTCATTCGGGAACTGCTAGTTAAGCTCCTGGTCTTTGCCCAGAGCTTTTTTGGCCTCAGGGAAAGAAAAACCAAGATGAGCAGAAGTCACAAAAATTAGCCGGGTGTGGTGGCATGCACCTGTAGTCCCAGCTACTTGGGCGGCTGAGGCACAAGCATCACTTGAACCTGGGAGGTGGAGGTTGCAGTGAGCTGAGATCCTGCCACTGCATTCCAGCCTGGGCAACAGCGAGACTGTCTCAAAAAAAGAAAGAAAGAAAAGAAAAAGACAGCAGGCTGTGGGCCCCTGTCAAGCTTTCAGCCTCCCTGGGGACTATAGGGAGGACAAGAGAGTTGGAAGGCAGCCTTCAGCCCCAGTAGACACCTTATTTGCCTGACCCCCATCTTCCATCTCCAGGAGACCTGGGAAGCCCTAACCCCCCGCCGAAAGCTCTGCGTGTTAGGAATAAGGAAGCCCCAGCAGGGGAGGGGACCAAGATGAGAAAGACCAAGAAGAAAGGTGAGCCCAGCCCAGGGAGGAACAGGGAACTCTAGCTGCGCTGGGGGTTGTGACACTTTCACATCCACACATGCAGGGTCTGGGGAGGCCGACAAGGACCCCTCAGGGAGCCCAGCCAGTGCGAGGAAGAGCCCAGCAGCCATGTTTCTGGTTGGGGAAGGCAGTCCTGACAAGAAAGCCCTGAAGAAGAAAGGTGGATGGCAAGGGCTTCTGGTGTGGTGACATCTTGAGGTGGTCCTGGGGGCGGGGAGCTGGAGGGTCCTTACATCATACGGGACCGTGCTAGGTAAGGAGTTTTCGAGGTCTAGAGTCAGACAATGTGCGGGGCATCTTGACCCCCACATTGATAGCTGTGTGGACTCAGGCAGGTGTCTTAGCCTTTCTGAGCTCTAATAATAACATGGAGTCGACTCTCTTGTGGTTGTGGGGAGCATCCAAGTAAGACACGGGTGTTGGAAGCACTTTGCAAACCAGGGTGAGGAGTTCACAACCTTGTTTCCCCCTCCATGCCCAGGCATTCCCAAAGGCGGGAGGAAGGAGGAAGAAGAGGAAGAGGAGGCAGCTACGGTGACAAAGAACAGCAATCAAAAGGGCAAAGCCAAAGGAAAAGGCAAAAAGGTTGGGGCCCAGAGGGGCAGGGGGGCTGAGGTCCCTTCAGGGAGCAGAGGCAAGGGCCTGGAGTTGGGATCCTAGAGGGTGGGGGCTTGGAGCCACTTGAGGTTAGAACCTTGGCTCCCCCTCTTGTGACAGGATATAAGGACAAAGGAAACCAGGTTTGTGCAAACAGAGGAGGCGTCTGTGGGGTCACCAAGCTAGGACTTGCCATGCAAGGGCCTTATGTCATCTGGGCTCTCTGAAGCCTCCCCTCTGGAGCGTAACCACCAGACAGCCAGAGATGCCCCCACGCCCCCACATGTTTTTTGTGCCAGGGAGGAGGAGCACGCAGGCAGAGAGGCAGATGAGGACTGACTGATAGTCAGCTGCACCGGTTGTTAAAATGTTTCCACCCTACTGCCCTGAGCTCCCCAGGCACTTTCACCCACCTTACCCAGGACCTCCCAACCTCCCAGCAACTAAACACTCCAGCAACAAAAGGGTTAACACTGCCCATCAGGGGCTTCCTGGTTTCTCCTCCAGGCTTACCAGTAGGCATCTTCATGGCGAACAGGTTGTTAAATATTTTGAATATTGCCCCTGCTCCCAAACAGGACTCAGACACCAACACACAAAAGCTGGAGTAAGCAGGACAGGGAGGTCCAACTGAGAGAAAGTAACAAAAATCTTCAAGGAACAGGTTTCCCCCAGTGGGGAGATCATCACAAGGACAGGGCCTGGATTTTGGCTTTGTAGGTTTATTAGTTTGTGCAGGAGTGGTCAGGTCTGGGGGGACTGATTCACATTAACCAAGATCACCAGATGCTGATGTACAAACTGAAAGGCCAGTTTACTGTCTCCGGGGGGGAATGTAACTGCAGAAGAGCCTTCAGTACAGTAGGCTCTTGAAATTTGCAGCTGCTGAAGTGTTTGAATAAGTTCTGGCTTTCTCCACATCGTGTTCCAAACATAGTCTTTTGTTTCCCAAGTTTCTTCTGGAACAGCCTAGCCTAGAGAACAGGTGATCACTTGTCCCTGAGCTGAGGATTCACTGCTCCACATCAGCCTCCCTCAAACACACTGCAAACCTGTGCTCAACAAAAACAGCTATGGCCAGGAGGGTGGCTCACGCCTGCAATCCCAGCACTTTGGGAGGAGGAGGTAGACGGGTCACTTGAAGTCAGGAGTTCGAGACCAGCCTGGCCAACATTGTGAAATCCCATCTCTACTAAAAATACAAAAATTATCAGGGCATGGTGGGGCACACCTGTAGTCCCAGCTACTTGGGAGGATGAGGCAGGAGAATCGCTTGAACCCAGGAGGTAGAGGTTTCAGTGAGCCGAGATTGCACCACTGCATTCCAGCCTGGGTGACGACAGCGAGGCTCCGTCTCAAAAAAATAAAAAATAAATTTAAAAAAAACGGCCAACCACAGCACATCAGGGATTCTTTGTGGCTCCCAAATAGGATTGAACCCTCAAATACACACACCCAGGCTGGCAGTCCATGCTTGCCCCTGTTGGGAAAGTTGGGCTTAGACTCTTGGCTCCCTTCCTCTGAGGGACAGAACATGAAGACAAAGGGCACCAAGTTTGTGAGAACAGAAGGGGCTGTTGTGGGGTCACCAGGCCACCCTAGGGTTTTATGTCCCCAAATTGTTCTTAGGAGTTTCTCAATGAGCAAAGTGAGCTTACATATTCATTCATGCATTAACTATGCATTGCTGTGTAACAAATCACCCCAAACTGAGTATCTTAAAAACAACATTTACTTTCTTATTCAATTTCTGAGAGCCAGAAATCTAGGAGTGGCTTAGCAGAGTAGTTCCGGCTCAGGGTCTCTGAGGAAGTTGCAGTCAAAATGTCAGCTGGTGCTTCGGTCACTCTGAAGGCTTCACTGGAAATGAAGGATCCACTTCTAAAATAGTTCCCTGTGGTGGGTGTTAGCTGGAGATCTCAGTTCCTTCCTACAGGGACCTCTCCTGGATTCTGCTTGAGTGTTCTTTTTTTATTATTTTTTAAATTTTATTTATTTTTTTGCTTCTTATGCTTCATAAGTGTTCTTATGCTTATCTATTTTTTGCTTCAGAGTGTTCTTATGACATGGCAGGCAACTTCTCCCAAAGTCCAAGAGACAGAAAGCCATGTAGAAGCCACAATATCTATTATGACCTAACCTTGGAAGTGGCCCATGATCACTTCTGCCATATTCTACTGGTCACAGGGAGCAACCCTGGTATGCAGTGGGAGGAGACTACATAAAGTCACAAATACCAGGAGACAAGGATCATTGGGTGCCATCTTACGATAGTGAATATCATCTTGACTATGGTATTCATTATTTACTATATGCTAACAGTAAGAGTGGCAGCTAACACTTCCATAGTACTTAGAACATAGCAGTCCATTCTGTTAGCCCCACTTCACTGCCTGAGACAGTGTGCAAAGGAGGGAGGGAAGGTCTTTTTTTTTTTTTTTTTTTTTTTTTTGAGACGGAGTCTTGCTCTGTCACGCAGGCTGGAGTGCAGTGGCGGGATCTCAGCTCACTGCAAGCTCCGCCTCCCGGGTTCACGCCACTGCCTCAGCCTCCCAAGTGGCTGGGACTGCAGGCGCCCGCCACCGCGCCCGGCTAGTAGGAGGGAAGGTCTTTCTAAAGGCTCTGGACCTCATAGGAGACTGGACAGAACTCATGCCTTAGCCCCACCTCTTACTAGTTATGTGAACTTGGGCAAGTGACTTAACTTCTCTAAGCCTCAGCTTCTTCAGCTACACAATGGGGATGACTACCGCGGTGGGGTGATAAGAGGATGAAATGAGTAAATATTTGGAAAGTACTTGGAACTATGGCACCCGATAGAATTTATGCAAGCATTTGTTAAATACAAAGGGAAGGCCTGTCCCAGGTATCCACCCCTACTATACCTACTTCTCAGATGAGAAAATTGAGTTACAGTGTGGTGGAACTTAACAGTTAAGACAGTTAGTGGTGAAACTAGGATTTGAACCTAGACAGTCTGGCTCCAAAGCGTGTGCTCCTAACCACAAGCTAAGCAGAATAAAAATAAATCACAGAGCTCCCCAGAGCCTCCTAACTTGGCGGTGCTGGGCTGCCAGGTAGCGTGAGGGGCAGTGGCGTCCCAGCCTCCAGGGATGCGGCCCCTGCTCCAGCCAGCCTCTCTGTTCTCCCCGCACACAGAAAGCGGTGAGTTGTCCTGCCGGGCTGCCCGTGTCTCAGCATTGGGATCTGCTGGGGGCGGGGGAGCTGGTGGTCTCGGGCTGATAGACCCTCTGCCCCCACCCAGAAGGAGGAGAGGGCCCCGTCTCCCCCCGTGGAGGTGGACGAACCCCGGGAGTTTGTGCTCCGGCCTGCCCCCCAGGGCCGCACGGTGCGCTGCCGGCTGACCCGGGACAAGAAGGGCATGGATCGAGGCATGTATCCCTCGTACTTCCTGCACCTGGACTCAGAGAAGAAGGTGGGTGGGGAGAGGCAGCAGAGGAGGGAGGGTGGAGGGGTCCGGGATGGGGGCCAGGGGACAAAGGGGCCTGCTTTCTCCCCGCTGCTCACCTCCATCCCTTCCCACCTTCTCTTCCCATCCTCTCACCTGTCTCCCCTTTTCCCCAGGTGTTCCTCTTGGCTGGCAGGAAACGAAAACGGAGCAAGACAGCCAATTACCTCATCTCCAGCGACCCTACCAATCTGTCCCGAGCGGGGGAGAATTTCATCGGGAAGCTGAGGTGGGGCTGGGCTTCCTGGGGCGGAGGGGTGGGGGGTGCTTGGGTCAGCAAGAAGGCCATAGCCAGTCATCTCTGTCCTGCTGTGCCTGGCAGGGCACCCACCACACTGGGCACCCTGGAAACATCCCCTAGCCTCGGGCCTCTCACTTTGATGTACATAGATCGTTTGGGGAGCTTATTAAAATGTTTCAATGTGTGGGGTGGGCCCGGGAGTTACTTTTTTAATGAGCACCCAGGCGATGCCCATACTGCTGCCAGCACAGGGCTTCACTTGGAGCAGGGCATAAGTTCCACGAGGGCAGGCACTGTGCCTGTCTTGTTTAGGGCTCAGTTCCTAGCACTGAACACATATTAGCTCAACAAGTATTTACTGATCAAATGAATGAACATATATTCAGCACTATCCTGTGCTGTCTTCCCATACATCTCATCTCATCCTCACCAGGAATGTGAGCGCTGAAGGAAGGGGACGCCTGAGTCAGGCCTTATTTCTTAAATGTATGTATTTAGGCTGGGCGCAGTGGCTCATGCCTGTATTCCCAGCATTTTGGGAGGATGAGGCAGGTGGATCACTTGAGGTCAGAAATCCGAGACCAGCCTGGCCAACATGGTGAAACCCCGTCACTACCAAAAATACAAAAATTAGCCGGGCATGGTGGCACACACCTGGAGTCCCAGCTACCTGGGAGGTTGAGGTGGGAGAATCTCTTGAACCCAAGAGGTGGAGGTTGCAGTGAGCTGAAATCATGCCACTGCACTTCAGCCTGGGCAACAGACCAAGACCCTGTCTCAAAAATAAATGTATGTATTTAACAAAACTTTTATAAGGCCTAATTATGTGTCAGGTATAATTCTAAGTCACTTCCAAATGTTAACCCATTCAATCCTCTTACTGTCCAAATGAGGGAAATGCTGTTGCTCAGTCCATTTTGGGACGCTGGGGCTCAGAGAGTTTAAATACCTTGCCCAAGACCTCACAGCTAGTAATAGTAAGAGATGGGGTTGGGATTTTAACATTGCCTAGTCTCCTTGTAGATTCAGACTTTATTTATTTATTTATTTATTTATTTATTTATTTATTTATTTATTTATTTATTTTGGCGTGCACTCTGTCGCCCACGCTGGAGTGCAATGATGTGATCATGGCCATGGCTCACTGCAGCCTCGACCTCCCAGGCCCAAGTGATCCTCCCACCTTAGCCTCTTGAGTAGCTGGGACTACAGGCACATGCCACGGTGCCTAGATAATTTGGTGGGTGGGGGAGCGGGTATTTTTTGTAGAGACGGGGTTGCCTGCCACGTTGCCCAGGCTGGTTTCAAACTCCTGGACTCAAGCGATCCTCCCTCCTCTGACTCCCAAAGTGCTGAGATTACAAGCTTGAGCCACCATGCCCTGGGTTGGGCCAGCATTTAAAAAGACCTCTGCATAGGGGGAAGCCTGGGGCAGGGAACATGAATTGCTCAGTTCTAAGAAACCCCCAACCTTATAGGAAGCTCTCTAAACTGCTTGGCTGTGTGGAAGGGGCCTGGGGCAGGGATGTAGGCCCCCCCAGCCCCGCCCCAAGCTCTACCCTGCTTGCAGGTCCAACCTCCTGGGGAATCGCTTCACGGTCTTTGACAACGGGCAGAACCCACAGCGTGGGTACAGCACTAACGTGGCAAGCCTTCGGCAGGAGCTGGCAGCTGTGATCTATGTGAGGACTCCACCTGTCCCCCATGCCAGGCTGCTCCCCTTACAGGGGCTGGCCTCACAGGCATCTGTTTCCTTCCCAGGAAACCAACGTGCTGGGCTTCCGTGGCCCCCGGCGCATGACCGTCATCATTCCTGGCATGAGTGCGGAGAACGAGAGGGTCCCCATCCGGCCCCGAAATGTGAGCCCCGCACCTCCATGGCCCCTGGCTCCCTATTTGAGAAACAGGGAGTCGGGGCTCAGCTTAGGAAATAGCCAACTCCCTGGGCACGTTCATCACCCTCCAACACAAACTCATTCTGATCACCTATGGAATGGATTTGGGCTTTTGTAATCGAATTCACTGAAAAACCACAATAGGCTTTTTGGTTGTTTGCGGAGTTTACTTCAAATTCATATATTACATCCATTCATATCTTCATTGACCACACATATTGAGTGCTAAGTATTATCCTAGGCACCTGGAAGACATCAGTGGACAAAACAAAGATCTGCCCCACCCCGCCGAAGCTGGCATTATATTGGGAGGAGAGTGCCAGTAGACAATAATTGTGATAAATAAGTAAATTATGGAGCATACTGGAAGGTGGTAAGTGCTATGGGGAAAAACATCAGACCAGGTGCAGTGGCTCACACCGGTAACCCCAGCACTTTGGGAGGCCAAGGCGGGCGGATCACCTGAAGTCAGGAGTTTGAGACCAGCCTGGCCAACATGGCTAAACCCTATCTCTACTAAATATACAAAAATTAGCCGGGTGTAGTGGTGGGCACCTGTAATCTCACCTGTTTACTCAGGAGGCTGACGCAGGGAGTATTGCTTGAACCCGGGAGGCACAGGTTGCAGTGAGCCAAGATCGCGCCATTGCACTCCAGCCTTGGCGACAGAGCGAGACTCCATCTCAAAAATTTAAAAAATGTTGCTGGGCACGGTGGCTCACGCTTGTGACCCCAGCATTTTGGGAGGCCAAGCCCGGCAGATCACAAGGTCAGGAGTTTGAGACCAGCCTGGCCAACATGGTAAAATCCCGTCTCTACTAAAAATACAAAAATTAACTGGGTGTAGTGACAGGCGCCTGTAATCCTAGCTACTCAAGAGGCTGAGGCAGGAGAAGCGCTTGAACCCCACAGGTGGAGGTTGCAGTGAGCCAAGATCACGCCACTGCACTCCAGCCTGGGCAACAGAGCTAGACTCCATCTCAAAATAAGTAAATAAATAAATAATAAAAAAATAAAAAATTTTAAAAGAAAAAAGTCAAACAGGGGAAGGGAGATGACAAGTGTGTAAGTCTCAGTATTAAATATAGTTGTGAGAGCAGACCTCAATAAGAAGGTGAGGGAGTGAGCCTACGGATATCTGGGGGAAGAGCACCTGGGCAGAGGGAAGAGCCAGTGCAAGGGTCCTGTGGCAGGAGGGGGGCCTGGTGGGCTGGAGGGACCACTAGGTAACCAGTGTGGCTGGAGGGAGAGGAGGTCAGAAAGGTGAGGGTAAGGGGTAGACAGGGCCTGTAAAACTGGTTTTTACTCTGAGAGAAATGGGAAGCCACAGCAGGGTTTTGAGCAAAGGAGTGACATGACTTGTTTTTTTTGAGATGGAGTCTCGCTCTGTCACCCAGGCTGGAGTGCAATGGCGTGATCGCAGCTAACTGCAACCTCTACCTCCCAGGTTCAAGAGATTCTCCTGCCTCAGCCTCCTGAGTAGCTGGGATTACACGTGCCCACCACACCTAGCTAATTTTTGTATTTTCAGTAGAGATGGGGTTTTGCCATGATGGCCAGGCTGGTCTTGAACTCCTGACCTCAAGTGACCCACCTGCCTCAGCCTCCCAAAGTGCTAGGATTACAGGCCTGAGCCACTGTGTCCGGCCTTTTTTTTTTTTTTTTTGAGAACGGGTCTCACTCTGGGTCTCACTCCAGCCCAGGCTGGAGTACAGTGGTATGATCACTGCTCACTGCAGCCTTGACATCCTGGCTTCAAACAGTGCTGCTTCCTGCCTCAGCCTCTCATGTAGCTGAGACCTTAGGCACATGCCACCATATCTGGCTAGTTTTTTGTAGAGCTGGGGTCTCACTTTGTTGCCCAGGCTGGTCTCAAACTCCTCAAGTGATCCTCTTGTCTCAAAAGTGTTGGGATTATATGCGTGAGCCACCGTGCTTGGCATGACTTGTATTTTAAAAAGCAAAGGTTGTTTTGCGTGTGTATGTATGAGGCGTAGTTTAAGATGCAGAGATGTTCTGGAGAGACGTGTCAGTCCTGTGCTCTGCTCTTTAGCACTGCAGGTCCAGTGAGTCCAGGATTTCAGAGGCTCTGGGTGACTCGCATGCCCCATCCTCAGAGGAGACTGATGTCATTTTACTCATTTACAATGAAAGATAATACCCCTGTCAGCTGATCACACATCCTTCCCTGCTGGAAAGTCACAGCCCAGGCTGATCTGCAGGGCACCAGCCATGGGAGGCTCAGTCTTGAGGGTTCACTCAGCCTGTGGGCCCCACAGTTGCCCCTCCCATGCCTGGAATAAACACACAAATCCCCCAGAGGCAGCATCTCCTGCCCTTGTTTGGGCCCCGTAAGAAATGCCTAGTGCTGTTTTGGGCCTCTCTTCTGCCAATTACAGTGCAGTGGGAGGAATGGTAAGAGCAAGGTGTCATGGTCTCAGTTGACAGCTGAGACATGTAAATCAGATGGGGGGTGAGGAAGGCTTCTTGGAGGAGGTGATCTTGAGTGGCTCGCTCTAATCCATGAACGTGAGCAGGCGACAAGGAAACTCAGGAAAGAAAGATCTTAAGGGCACATCATACAGACCCTGCTCCTTCCTTTCAGAAACTCTCCTCCAAGTACACTTTCTCTTAACTGCAATTTACCTATCCATCTCCCCAGCTCAACTGTGTGCCCTTTGTAGGTCCGAGATTGGCTCATCCTGTCATTAGGTACCAGCGTGTGTCTGTCTCCTAAGACCGCTTGGGTATCAATGGCATGGAGCGCCTATGTGCCAGATACTCCTCGCCATTTTCCAGCCCTCCGCTTTGACATCCCAGAGACAAAGCCCCATTCTCACAGATGTGAACCCTGTCCACAAGGATGCCACAGATGCCAAACCTGTTCTCAGATGTCCTAATGGATGAAGATGTCCAGGCCACACCCCTGCGCACACAGGCCCAGGCCCCTTCTCTGGTCAGTCCTGAGCCATCTCAGTCACCTCTAACTGTCCTCTCCCTCTCTACCCCCCCGGGGCACCCCAGGCTAGTGACGGCCTGCTGGTGCGCTGGCAGAACAAGACACTGGAGAGCCTCATAGAACTGCACAACAAGCCACCTGTCTGGAACGATGACAGCGGCTCCTACACCCTCAACTTCCAAGGCCGGGTCACCCAGGCCTCAGTCAAGAACTTCCAGATTGTCCATGCTGATGATCGTGAGTACCTGAGGGCCCAGGTCTGGCTCTTCTCCACCACCCCCAGGACGCCGACCCTTATTCAAGCTCCCCTCACCCCCTCCCATACACACACACCAACCGTTACCCCGAGAGCTGAGACATCCCACAAGGTCACACTCTCCTCCATAGGCACTAACACTCCATAGGCACTGCTCTCAAGAGCCTCGATATTCTAAGTGGGTGTCTTGGGGCTCCTGATTCCAGGTTCCCATTCCAGCATTGGCCAGAGCAGTAGGTTAGATACTGGGACATTCTGCATAAGATTGTGTTGAAGGGAGGGTTGAGCTCCTAGAGTCTGAAAACCACTGACAGCCCGACTCCTCTTTGGTCAAAGAGGGTGCTGAGGCTCAGAGAGGGCAGCCCTTTGCCCAAAGTCTCTCAGCAACTTCTCCAGGAATTGACACTGGCCCTCAAAATTTATTTCACAAAACTTACACGGTGCTTATTATGTGCCAGACACTGTTCTTGGGATTTTACAGATACTGAATCATCAAATCCCTTCAACATCCCTGTGAGGAGTGCCATTATTATCTCTATTTGGCAGGAAACTGAGGCACAGAGAGGTTAAGCAACTTGCCCATGGTCACATCACTAGCAGGAGGTAGAGCTGACAGTCAGGATCTCTAGTGGCCATGCTCTTAACCTCTTCAAGATGGCTGCCTTTTAGGGGCAGGGAATATTAAGCATTTTTGAGTGCCTACTCTGTGTCTTCTCTCAAGTGAGAGGTCAAAGGACTACCCTGGAAGGGTCAGGGAAACAAGGTGTCCCTCTTACAAGCCTTGGTTGGAAAGGCTTCCTTCCCACTAGGGTGAGGAAGTTTGGGGATGGCAGGGTATCTCCCATAGGCCTCTGGGTTCACAGGGTTGGACCAACATTGAGTGAGCCCCAACTCCATCCTAGAGATGTGCCCCCAGTGCCACCTGTCCTGTGGCCATGGGACTGCTCTCCAGATCATGTTTCTGGTGGAGCCTGGTCCACCTGAGTTTGGGGGTATTTTTAGCAACTTTCTGTCTCTATGTTGTGGGAGGTGCTGAGGTTGGGCTGGGAACCTGGATCAGAGAGGGGAGAAGTGCCCAGTGAGGCTGAGGAAGGGGACCAGGGGCTAGTCAAGGGGTGGAGCTGGAGTCTAAGGTGGGACTTCGTGGCTGGGGATAGGAGGAAAGAATGTGGCCAGAAACAACAGAGAAGTTGGGAAGGAAGAATTCTGGGCTTGGATAAATTTGACAGGGTCCCATAGTTAATCAGGTGCGAGCTCTAGGCATGGCCTGTGGCAGCAGCAGACAAGGCAGGGTCCCTGCCCCCAGGAGATTACAGTGTGACTGCAAAGCCATGTGGTGCTGGTGTGGAGTGAAATAGGAAGAGGGGATGGGTGTTGAGTAACTGAGATGGTGGCTGAGGGTTGGATCCCCAAGGCAAGGGAGAGACTGCCCCCAAGGTTGAGGGCACTGTCTGCCACGATGGCAGTCCAAGGAGGTCTCGGGCCGCCCCCACCCCGTCTTGTGTCCATAGCCGACTATATCGTGCTGCAGTTCGGCCGCGTGGCGGAGGACGCCTTCACCCTAGACTACCGGTACCCGCTGTGCGCCCTGCAGGCCTTCGCCATCGCCCTCTCCAGTTTCGACGGGAAGCTGGCCTGCGAATGACCCCAGCAGCCCCTCAGCGCCCCCAGAGCCCGTCAGCGTCGGGGGAAGGATTCAGTGGAGGCTTGCAGCGTCTCTCCAGCAAAGCCCCCGCGAAAAACTGCTCCTGTGTCCGGGCTGACCCCTCACTGCCTCTCGGTGACCTCCGTCCGCTCCCCAGCCTGGCACAGGCCGACGCAGGAGGAGCCTGGACAGCGGGTAGGACGGAGATGAAGAACATCTGGAGTTGGAGCCGCACATCTGGTCTCGGAGCTCGCCTGCGCCGCTGTGCCCCCCTCCTCCCCGAGCCCCAGTCACTTCCTGTCCGGGAGCAGTAGTCAGTGTTGTTTTAACCTCCCCTCTCCCCGGGACCGCGCTAGGGCTCCGAGGAGCTGGGGCGTGCTAGGAGGAGGGGGTAGGTGATGGGGGACGAGGGCCAGGCACCCACATCCCCAATAAAGCCGCGTCCTTGGCCAAGCGGAGCGGTGGTTCCTCAGCGCGTGCGGAGAACGAGGCGGCAGGAGGCGTCCGAGGCGCGGGCTAGAAGCCTCAACCCC
>NW_012103142.1:2472035-2489542 GCF_000951045.1 Mandrillus leucophaeus | reverse complement strand
TGAGCTTGGCTCCGAGGGGTCTGGATTTGGGGCCTTTTCTTCCCCACACTTTCTCAGGGCTCTTGTTTAGACTTGAGAAGGTTTGAGGGTGACTGGTCCCCCGCTTCCTACCCCGGTCCCCTCCATTGTCTGTCATGCCCTTTATTCCTGCCAGGGGAGGGAGGGCTGGGGGCGCCGGTCTGGATTTGTTTTCCAGCCCAGCTGGGCCCTGGGGCAGTGTCATTGGGACCCCGCTCTGTCAACTTTACTGGTGAAGGGCCCTGATCCAGGGCTGAGAGATTCTTTCAGTGCAAGGGGGAAGGAGGCCTTGGGGCGGTCTTCTCAAGGGCTGTCTTCTGTGTCTTCCCTCTTTCCAGGTAGGGGCAGAACCAGGTCAGGCCTAGACTTGTTGTCCGGAAGAACAGGGCATAGGGGTAGGGGCTGGACACAGCTCAGAGGGGCTGGTGCCCATAGTGGCTCTGTGTATCCAGTCTCTTGTGGCCTGGTTCTGTGTACACATGTTCCACAGCAGTGCTGGGGTCACCTGGGGCAAGGAGGGAAGGCTCTCCCAAAAGTTGGAGATTTGGGGGAATTATGTCCCCTCCCTTCTAGACTCCTGTAGCCCCACTCCCCCCAAGAGCCCTCTCCTAGGGCACTACCTAAAGGATGTGGTTTTGTGGTCTTTTGGGTCCCTACTCTCCCAGTGGGCAGGGAGTACACAGATCTTCCAGGACAAGGCTGTCCGGTAAGGGTGACTTCAGGGGCCCTGGATGCCCCCTCCTCAGGGAGAGGGTAGGAGCCAGTATGAGTCCCAAGCTCTTGGGCCTTTCCCCACTCCCCTGGGGAGGGAACCGTCATTAATGCTAATGAGCGCATCTGGGCTGGGGAATGGCTATTAGAATGGTCAGTGCTTGCCAGGACAGAGCGGCGCATTAAGTATACAGGAGCATCACATGGGTCCTGAGCCCTGCTCCCATCCTCACCCTAAGGTTTGTAGACCCTGGCACTTTCTACCAACTGAAGGAATATCAAAACCACATCTCAACAGAGGTGGTCAAGAAATAGGGATCTGGTCCCCTCTGGACCTTTAACCAATTGTGCCATCTTGGCGGGCCCCTTTGGGCCTCAGTTTCCCTGCTTGGAATGAATGACTGCTCAGGTCCCTTTTCTCTGAGCTCCTCCCAGAGTCTGTCTCCCAGTTTGCCTCCCTTCTCCCATGATGGAACCTGAACCTGGTGGGGTCTGGAGAGGTGGGTGGGTGATCCAGTGGCCCAAGGAAGAAGGCAAGGACAAACCAAGGAGTGACTGAGGAGTAGCTCAGCCAGGTGAACAGGGCTGAAAAGGTGGCAGGAAGCAGGTGTCAAGGAACAGGGAGGCTTAGTGGATTGGGGGATCTTGCCTCTGAGGTGGTCGAGCGTTCTGGTAGGGCTGGATGGCACAAAGGGTCTTCAGAGACCATTTGGGTGGCCCTACCCTCTGCCCCACTCCCAAACACCTCTGGGGGCCCCAGGGCTCAGTGTGGAAATCGCTGGTCCTGCCCTCCTCTCCTTCCCCACTCAGGATGGGGAGAGGAGCCCAGGGGTCTAAATGCTGCAGCTTTCTGTGAAGGAGCTAGGAGGTCGCAGCCTCTTCTTCCCACATGGGGGCTGCAGAAGCTGTGGGATTCCGGGGGTGACCCTGAGGACCTGCCTCTGGATAGAGCTGGGGAGGTCAGCAGATCACACTCAGTACTGTCCCAGTGGCCTTGCCCTGTCTTCCCTCCCCTCCCCTCCCGGTGTTGTGCCCTAGGTTGTCTGCAGAAGGGGCCGCTTCCCTCCAGGGAGAACTCTGCCCTGCCGGAGGGAGGGCTCTGCCTGTCTTCCCCAACCCACAGGAGGTGGAGGTTAGGGCCAGAGAGGTTCATCCCCCTGTACATCCTAAAGCCTCTGCCCTTGGGGTTTCCTAGAGTGCCGATTGTTTCCTGTGCTCCCTGCCAGGCCTGAAAGGGCAGGAAGTGTTAGAGGGAAATGAGACTGCAACTGTGTGTGGCGCTGGATGTGTGTGAGGGAAGCCGTGAGTAGGACATTTCTGTGTGGGTGAGACTTGCCTTCTGTGGGGCTGGATATGTGTGGAAGAGAACCCTGGTCAGAGCGGCTTGTGCAGGGCTAGGTGTATGCAGGAGAGAAGCTGTGGCTTTGTGACATTCATGTATGTGACAGATATACACATCCATAAGAGAAACTGGTGACTCTTCATGTGTCTGGGCGTGCCGCCACCTGTGTACCTAAGAACCTGCATGGGGGATGTTCTGTGTGTGCCAGGGCATTCTGTGTGTGTCCTGGATGTGCCGCTGAAGGAAGCCGGCTGCCTAACCATCTGTGTGCCTGGAGATTACACTGGGTGTGACTCTGATGCTCAAGTGACCTGCGTGTGAGGGACACCATGCTTGCATGAGGCTGTGTGTATGCGAGCGCGCGGGCGCGTGTGTGTGAGAAGCCGGATGAGTGGTGATCTGTGTGATGTGTTATGCTGTGGTGTGACCACTTGTGACCTGTATGTTGTGACACAGCATGTGAGATGGCTTCAGGTTTGTCTGTGTGTGACTTACGTGTGACACTACATGCGAGTAAAACAATACGACCAACTCCGTGTCAGTATGATGTGTGTCCCAGCAAGGTGGGCGCCATCCGACATGTGCCAAGCATGAATATGGTATGTGGTGTGTGGGTGACACTGAGCACCAGAAAGCGATGCCGTGTGTGAGAGAAACTGTGGGGCGTGACTGATCCTGGCACTGTGGGTGGGTGGTCACTATCTGAACGTGTTTGGGACTCTCGGGTAGTGTGGGTGACGCCCCCAGGGCTGTGCCAGGCAGGGCGTGTAGGAGGCTCTGTGGGGTGCGTTTGGGGCCTGTGGTCCCTGACATGTGTGGCATCTATGTGGAAGACCATGAGAAAGACACTGATAAAAAACAGAAAGGAGGAATGTAATTAATGCCACTCAGTTGTACACTTAGAATGGCAAAAATGGTAAACTCGATGTTATGTATATTTTATCACAATAAAGATTCTTTAAAAACCCAGCAGGAGAGAGATGCGGGTAACAGTGGATGTGCAGGACAGTGGCTGTGACGCAACTGTGTGTGCGAGCGAGAGGAAGGGCGCAGAGGACACCATGACTCTCATGGGGGCACTGACTGAGTGGCTGGTGGGAGCCCAGTGGGCGACCCGGAGTACCAGGAGTCTGGCGTGGTAACTGAGAACTGAGAAACTGTGACCCCCCACAGCCTGTCTCCCACTGGATACCTGAGATTCCCGCCCTGGGACCAGGACAAGATGAGGAGACAAGTCAGTCCCAGGGAGGGGGTGAAGGGAGGTCTGGGAACTGGGCCCTTCTCTCTGCAGGGGACTTGAGGGCTGAGTCTCCACCCTCCTACCCTCTATACTGCTTCAGGGAGAGGGGGCGTGACGACGGATGAGCTTTGCAGAAGGAGGCCTGGGGAGACTATCCCAACCCCCTCTGCTCCCTGAGAAAGCCCCTTTCCCAAGTAGTGTGGGGAGGAGGGGCAGAGACAGTCTCCATTCCCAAATTGGAAGCACATTAATAAGTGGGGGGGAGAGTGGAGGGGCCCCCACCTCCCTCCTAGTGGGCTCTGCAAATTGCTTCCTCCTGTAAAAATTGAGACCCTGTTCCAGGGAGGAGGGAATCCCTCCCTAGCCTGGCAGGGTGTGGCTGCTTGGCAGGGTCCCTCCGGGGTCCTTGGGCTGGAGTTGGGGGAGGCGGATACATCCCTACTTGCTCTGCTGCCCCAGAGCATGGCTACTTCTAGGGTGGGAGCTTCTGGCAGCTGGAGAACAGCTGGCCTGCTGTGGGGCGGATAGGGGAGGAGGGAGGAAAAGGCAGAGGGGGTGGGAGACTCCCTTAGCCCTCCTCAGCTGCCCTCCCCATCCTCGACCCCCTGGCTGGTCAGCCCAGCTCAGGTTTGAGGGCAGAGATTTGGGAGGAAACTGCTGATTTCACTGATCTTCCCACATTTTGAGTGATGTTCTCACTCCAAGTGAGAAGGCTTTGGGGGCTGGGGTCCCTGCAGGGGTGGACTGCTGGCTGCTAGACCCAGGAAGGTCACAGCTCAGCTCGTCCTCCCAGCAGGGCTGGTGCAGGGGGAGGGGTAAGACAGGAGGTGCCCACCCACCCAGACTGGTTTTTTCTGTGCCTCCTACTGAGGCAGTGGCTCCGGGGCCCCTAAAGGGAGCTACAGGGCTGGGTGGTCTGGAAGCTGCAGGGCCTGTGGGGGTGGGGGGCCAGGGCCTCTGCAGCGGCCCCAGCTCTGGCCTGATCCCTGGAGCTGTCCAGCCAGTTCTTCCGGCAGGTCTTGCCCCAGGGTGGGGGTGGGCAGCAAGGTGCCCCTTATCTTCCCCAGGGCCCCAAAGCCTGCTCACCCAGCCTCCTAGCCCCCATCCCTGCCTCCACCCAGAGGCCTTCTGAGCCTGGAAGGCTGAGGGCCCTGGGAGAGGGGAAGCGGGTGTGGCTGGTCAGGATGAGGGTGAAGGCAGACTGAGTCCCCTGGGGGTCTGCAGCCTGCTGGCGGGTTTGCAGGACAGGTACAACAGGACTCCTCTGCAGGGGCAGATGGGAGGGGTTCTAAGAGGAGGTGGAGGGTAGGAGCCCCTGAGACGGGAGTGGGGGTGTCCTGGACTGTGGCTGGCCCCCAGCCCCCGGCAGTGGCCTCCCTTGTCACTCCCTCCCTCTGTTCGGCCTTGGCCTCTGGGTCTCTGTCCTTGTCCCTGTCTTTCTCTTTCTCCCTGTCCCCTCCTGGCCTGCCCCTCCCTCGATGCCTGTCATATCTGAGTTTCTGGTCTACCCCTTTCTGCTCTGTGTCTCTCTGGGTCTTTGTTGGTTGCCTTGTCTGTGCCCCCTCTTTCTTCTCCCGTCTCCTGCCCTCCTTCACCCCTTCTCCCTCCACCCCCCACCGGCTCTGTCAGTCTGTGGGTCTGACGGTCCAGCACTTCCCTGCCCTGCCTCCATATCTCTCCTGGGGTCTCTCCCTTCACTCTTCGGGGCTCTGGTCTGTCTCCTGTTGGGCTGGGCTTTCTGTCTCTCACTCACTGGAACTCTTCTGTCTCTGGTCTGTTTTCTCTCTGGGTTTACCTCAGCTTCTCTTTGCCCCAGACTCTCCCCCAGCCTGTCTCCCCTGCTCCTCCTGTCTGTCTCAGGCCCCACTCTGGCCTTGGTCTCCCTCCCCTTGACCCTCAGTTGGGTATCCTCCCTCTCCTACCCCTCTTCATGGCACAGCGAGGCAGAGCTTCTAGACACCTGACACCTGGGCATCGTCAGCCAGCAGCCCAGGATCTGCCCTCTCGCCCACAGTCAGCCTTCTCTAGATGTCCCACCCATCCACCAAGCCAGAGTCCCACATTTGCCCCAGCCCAGCCCGCACCTGTCCAAGGAGCCATAGCCTCCTCAGCCCGGCCTGGGTCCCAGCGGTTAGGGGGTCTAGGGAGAAGAAGGCGGGCACATGCTGGTCTCTAGGAGAACAGAGCAGCCAGTGCTCACACCTTCTGCAGACTCCCTTCCACTGAGACCCCGGTCCAGCCCCCAGCCCAGGGCAGCTGCCTGCCCGCCACTGCCCACGTGTGTGCCTCAGCTTGGGGGTACACATTCTCGCGTGGTTGTCCACCCGAGCACTCGCACAGCCCCTCTGCACAGTGTGCTCCTGTGCATGGATGTGTGTGGGGAGTGCCACTTGCCCCTGTGTTGGTGCCTCTGCCCCTAGGAGCGTTCCTAGAAAGTGAGTCTCGAATGCATCTAGGAGCCAGCGGAAGGGAGGGACGGTGGTCCTATTCTCTCCTTGACGCGTCCTTTGGGCCGTCCCCCCTCCCCTCCCCCTCACCAGCTGCCAGCGGTCCCAGCCAGGGGCCGCCTGCCCCGCCCCCCCAGTCTGTCCCAGCTCCCAAGCCTGCTGCTGTGTTCGCCATATTTGGCCACAGTGCTCCCGCGGGGGGCGGGGCGGGGCTGACATCACCCTCAGAAGGGGGGCCACAGCCTGCTTGAGGGGAGGCGGGCAGGGACTTGGGGGAGGCAGGAAAGTTGCTTTAAAAGTCTGGGGCTGCCTGGGCCGCTGCTGCTCCAGGGAGGCCTCGGGAAGGGGTTAAGAGGGGTCTTAGCTCATTGTAGCCCCTCTTCTCCCTCCCCTCTGACAGCTCTGTGGCAGTGTCAGACTGATACCTGTGGACAGGGCCTGCATCCCAGCTATATCAACAGGGGAGTCGCTAGGTGTGCCCACCCAGCTAGCGTACCCCTGTCCCCTCACTTTTGTTTTTCTTTTTGTTTTTTTAAATTTAAATTTAATTTTTAAAAATAGAGACAAGGTTTTCACTATGTTGTCCAGGCTGGTCTTGAACTCCTGGCCTCAAGTGATCGTCCCAGAGTTCTGGAATTATAGTCATGAGCCACCACCCCCCACATTTCCTTATTTATTTATTTATTTATATTTATTTATTTTGTTTACCCCTCACATTTCTATTCCAATAATTCCCCTCTGATTGAGGAGTGGGGGCTGGGGCTCTCGATCCAGTTTCCTGGGGTGAGGGACAGGCTGGGAATAAGGGCATCTGGCCCCTCTGACAGGTCAGGGGCACAGCTCCTTCTGGCTGCCCACTGGCCGTGGGAGAGAGATTCCTGGTGGCTCTGGAGGCATCACAGAAAGGGATGTACAGCAGTGCAGGGGTCCTTGAAGTTGCTCCAGCTGCTTGGACTGAGGGGGACCTCCTGGGCAGACTTAGGGCCATTGCTATGGCAGGTGAACCTCCTTTCTCTCTCCAGGTGGTGGGGTCTCACAGCACCCTCCCTATAACCTTCCTGGTTATAAAACTGAAGCCAGCTTACCTGGGTTCAGAACCCAGCCCTAGTACTTACTTGTTGTGTGCCCTAAGGCAAGTTGCTTAACTTCTCTGTTTCTTGGATTCTTCATCTATAAACTAGGAATAATAATAGTATCTGCACCATAGGGTTATTGTGAAGATTAAGTGAGTCAATGTGTGTGAAATCCCAGAACAGTGCCTGGCATATGACAGGTACTGTTATTAGTAGTAATATTAAGTCTAAACTCAATAGTTTAGAATAATTACAATAACTAGTTGAATAGCTGAATAACTAACTGAATAATAGTTTAGAATAACCGAGGGCCAGGCGCGGTGGCTCACACCTGTAATCCCAGCACTTTGGGAGGCTGAGGCTGGTGGATCATGAGGTCAGGAGTTTGAGAGCAGCCTGGCCAACATGGTGAAACCCTGTCTTTACTGAAAATACAAAAAATTGGCTGGGCTCAGTGGCTCACACCTGTAATCCCAGCACTTTGGGAGGCCGAGGCGGGCAGATCACGAGGTCAGGAGATCGAGACCGTTCTGGCTAACACGGTGAAACCCTGTCTCTACTAAAAATACAAAAAGTTAGCCGGGCGTGGTGGCTGGCGCCTGTAAGTCCCAGCTACTGGGGAGGCTGAGGCAGGAGAATGGTGTGAACCCAGGAGGTGGAGCTTGCAGTGAGCCGAGATTGCGCCACTGCACTCCAGCCTGGGAGACAGCGAGACTCCATCTCGGGAAAAAAAAAAAAATTAGCCGGGCATGGTGGCACGCGCCTGTAATCCCAGCTACAGGTACGTGGCACCATGCTGATCGGGGAGGCTGCATGGGAGGCTGAGGCAGGAGAATGGTGTGAACCCAGGAGGTGGAGCTTGCAGTGAGCCGAGATTGCGCCACTGCACTCCAGCCTGGGAGACAGCGAGACTCCATCTCGGGAAAAAAAAAAAAATTAGCCGGGCATGGTGGCACGCGCCTGTAATCCCAGCTACAGGTACGTGGCACCATGCTGATCGGGGAGGCTGCATGGGAGGCTGAGGCAGGAGAATCGCTTGAACCCAGGAGGTGGAGGTTGCGGTGATCAGAGATCGCGCCATTGCACTCCAGCCTGGGTGACAGAGCAAGACTCCATCTAAAACATAAAAAATAAAACATTTTAAAAAGAAAAAAGAATAACCTAATAACTAGCTGACATTCAGGCCCCCCCGGCCCTCCCCACCTCGTTCTGCTAGTGACCCCCTCAAGCCTCCCTAAGCAAACAGGTGGCTCTGCAGAGAGAGTCCACCCCCACTCAAGCAGCAGGACCTGGAATTCATCTTCCTCTCCCTGGCTTCTGATGGGGTCCCCCACCTCTCCACCCCTCCCTTTTCCCTGCTGCCCAGAGCTAAGTCCCAGGATCCAGCCATCATGGGCTCTTACGTTTCCAGGACCCTGAATACATTGGACATGTGGGTTCTGGGGCTGAAGGGGATTTGGGGTGAGTCTTGGGGTGGTGAGTGATGGGGGCCTAGTGGGGTGTGGTCCTAACTAATAACTCAGTCTGGTAGGTTCAGGGCGCTCACAGTTTACAGAGCCCTGGCCCACATGGAGGATGGGCCAGGGAGGGGGCGGGCGTGTGGGTGGTTTACGGGTGTGAGTGGTTTACAGGCTGCTGTGGGGCCTGGAGGTGCGGGAACAGGAAGTGGGATAGAGGAGCGGGTGAGATTGAGCCAGGCTGTTGGCCAAGCACCTTCTCAGCTGCTCCCTCTCCAGTTCCCTTTTTGTAATTCCTGGGGCAGTTCCTGCCCCACGTTAGGCCCGTTGGCAGAGTTCTGGTTGGTTATCGATTTGGGGGAGGTAAAACAATTCCCTTCCTGGGTCAGGGACCCTCCTTGTGCCCTGAGGGGTCCTTAGCTGGGCTGCATTGATGCTGGGGCAAGAGTGAGGGGTAGAGTTCCCTGACTGGGGATCTGGACACTGGGGAGGAGGAGCTGACAGGGAGAGCTGAGGAAGCACAGCCCTGCCCCTCTGCTCCTCCTCTCTGTGCTCCTTAGCATGCCTTTGGCAGCTGCATGACCTTGTGAGCCTCAATTTTCCTCTCTGGATAATGGGCGTTATTCCCTACCCTTCCTGCTTTAGTGTTTTTTGTTTTTGTTTTTTGAGACAGGGTCTGCTCTGTCACCCAGGCTGGAGTGCAGTGGTGCCATCTCCACTCACTGCAAGCTCTGCCTCTGGAGTTCAAGGGATCTTCATGCCTCAGTCTCCTGAGTAGCTGGGATTGCAGGAGTGTGCTGCCATGCCCTGCTAATTTTTTTTTTTTTTAAAGATGGAATCTTGCTCTGTTGCCTAGGCTGAAGTACAGTGACGTGATCTCAGCTCACTGCAACCTCTGCCTCCTGGGTTCAAGCGATTCTCCTGCCTCAGCCTCCTGAGTAGCTGAGATTACAGGCACGTGCCACCACACCCAGCTAAGTTTTGTATTTTTAGTAGAGATGGAGTTTCACCATGTTGGTCAGTCTGGTCTCGAACACCTGACCTCATGATCCAACCTCCTTGGCCTCCCAAAGTGATGAGATTACAGGCATGTGCCACTGTGTCCAGCCCTGATATATTTTTAGTAGAGACGGGGTTTCACCATGTTGGTCAGGTTGTTCTCAAGCTCCTGACCTTAAAGGATCCGCCCGCCTTGGCCTCCCAAAGTGCTGTGATTACAGGCATGAGACACCGCGCCGGCCTAGTTTTGTGAGGTTTGAATGAATATGAAAATGCCTTTTCCCTACAAAAGTGCTGTGTTGGTGTGAGGCATTGTTGTTGTTACTGATTACGTATTTCTTGAGTGTCATGAGCCGGGCATGTGGCTAGTACTTTGTCATGAGCTCATTTAAGTTTTAACCCTCACAACCTCAAGGAGACCCTTTTCTCATTTTACAGGACTGAGGCCTAGAGAGGTGAAGTAGCGCGTGCATCCCAGGTCACACAGCTCTGAACAAGCTGTGGTTGGTTGTTACCTCCATTCCACCCGGAGCACCTGTTCCTAGGGTGGGCTTGGGGCTGGGGGCGGAGCTCCAGACCCAGCGGTTGGGGGATAGGAGATTGCTGTGGTCGAGGAGGACCCTGGCCCCAGCTCCTCTCTGTCTGTCCCCCAGGCTCGGCCGCCCAGCGGGCTCAGGCCCAGAGCCCAGAGCAACCAGCACAATAGCGTCCAACAGCTGGAACGCCAGCAGCAGCCCCGGGGAGGCCCGGGAGGATGGGCCCGAGGGCCTGGACAAGGGGCTGGACAATGATGCGGAGGGCGTGTGGAGCCCGGACATCGAGCAGAGCTTCCAGGAGGCCCTGGCCATCTACCCGCCCTGCGGCCGGCGCAAGATCATCCTGTCCGACGAGGGCAAGATGTACGGTGCGTGCAGCGGGGGCGCGGGCGGGACTGCGGCCCTTCCCCCTGCTCTCTGCCCTCTCACCCAACCGGTTTGGTGACGTCGGAGGCTGCCAGCCGCTGGCTGGGCGAGTCTGGGCTCGCAAGCCTGTGTGTCTGGATCCTCCTCCGCGCTCCTCCTCATAAACAAGCCGGGCTCGCCCCCAATCCAAGGCGCAGCCCACACCTTGGCACCCCCGCCTGCTCCTCCTCTCCTCCCCGCTACCGGCCTGGAGGTTTCGAGGTGACTCAGTGGGCCCAAGAAAGTGGGTCAGCCCAGTCTGTGCCAGTCGAGACCCGGAAGGGGGTCCCTTCCCGTAGGAAGATGTGGAAAGGAGGCCCGGTGACAGTCGCAACGCAGTTCCCTCCAGTGCGGGCTGTGGGAGGTCGCACCGGGACAAAGGCCTGCGTTGGGGCCGTGAGGACGCGTGCCCTTCTCAGTCCCCTTCTCCACTCCTTGTGTTTGCTGGCCCTTCTCTATGCCATCTTGCCCACTTCCAGAAGGGAGTGTCCCCTCTTGTCCAGCCCTGAGAGGGCTCTCCCATAGCTGCATTTTTGGGATAACTCGACCCTTCTGGGCCTGGTTCCTGGCCAGCCCCCCTATTCCTCCTAGCAGCCCATGGCTGAGCGAGGCAGGCCCAGCCCTTCCCAGGGCGCGGCTGTGGGAAGGGATCAGGGCTGCTCCGTGTCCCTTGGCCACGCCCCCTTGGCCACGCCCACCCCAGCCCCAGAGCCCCACCTTGGGGGCAGGCAGATGGTCCAGGGTGCCTTCCACAGGGTGGGTGCTGCCTGCCCCCACTGCTGCCTCCCAGGCTGGGGGAGCCCCACAGGGTATTTTTAGACAGGGTGGAGAGATTGGGGTGGAGAGGGGCTGGCGGGAAGGGAGGAGCAATGGGGCTGGTTCAGTCATTGGAATGGAATTTGGAGAATTTGGCTGTTCTGGGGAGGCCATGGGGCTGGGGGGCAGATAGCCTGGATTTGGGGGTAGAGGTGTACACCTTGACCATGCTGATGTGGGCTTAGCTGTGTGGCCCAGGCATCCCCCTTTCAGGCCCAAGTCCCTGGACACTGGCAGCTTCTGGGCCCTCAGAGGGTCTGTAGTACAGAACAGACCCTGCACCCCAAGGCTCACAAGGCTGTCACAGGGTGGAGAGACACTGGGGACTGGTGACATGGGCGTAAAAGGCACAAGGACTTGGCGACATGCTCAGTGACACATCTTGACAAGGCCGCCAGTGTAGGAGGCACATTGGAGGCGCTCAATGCTGCCTTCCTGTCCTTCCTGGTCTTTCACCACAGAAGGGAAGGGACTTGTCCAGGGTAAAGACAGAGTAAGGGCAGGACATCCACCTGGGGCAGGCTCATTCACACGCCTCCACAAATCCATGCACTAAGAGCGTTGGAGCTGGTGACACAGGCAGGAAGCACTTCAGGGGGCTGGGAGGATGGGCGTGCCTGGCCAGGACTGGCCCTACCCTGCTACTGTCCTGCTGACCTGTACCACAGCCACCCAGTCTGTCTGCAGGGAAGCCTGTTAGGGTGCCTCGGCCCTCCTTCCTCCTACCTTACAGCTCCTAATGCACCCCTCCCCTGAAGAGCAGCCCCTCTAGGTCCTGGAGGCGGTAGGATGCAGCTGAGACTCCCCAGCCACTTTTGCACGCCCTGCACGTGCAGCTTGGAGTGAAGAGAGTGGTGAACAGAAGAGCAGTGTTTTGGGGAGGGACCTGGAGTGGCTTCCCAGTGGGGTGGGGGTCTCCAGCCTCTGGCTCCACCCTTTGCCCACTCCTCATTTTCTCTCTCACCCCAATCTAGGCCGAAATGAGTTGATTGCACGCTATATTAAACTGAGGACGGGGAAGACTCGGACGAGAAAACAGGTAGAGAGACGGTTTATGCTGGGTCCACCACCCACACACTCTGTCTCAGCTGCCCCGGTCAACCCCTTGCCCCTACCCTGCCCACCTCCTCGAGGCTGCCCCCGACCTGGCCTGCCACCCTCCTTGCCTCATCACGCTCCCCTTACGCCCTCGATTTTACCCCCTCCCACTCCCGAGCAGCTCCATTCACCCTTCCCTCTTCTCTTGGAGAGATGGCCCCACTGTCCTTTCTGACCACCCACTACCCTGCCCAGGGCCTTTGGTTCAGGGACCACAGATAAGCCCACGGGGCTGCTGGGGCTGCTACATGGTCTCTGCCCTGAGTCACCAGCCAGGGAGCCAGACGGTCAGATGGACGGGTACAGAGCAGGGTGGCGGGGCTGAGAGGGGGTGGGTGCAGGGCACTCTGGGACAAGCAGCCAACCCAGACAAAGCTAGGGGAGTGGGGAGAGAGAGCTGGGAAGGCTCCCTGGAGGAGGTGACACTAGGGATGTATTTTTAAGAAGGAATGGGAGTTAGCCAGGCAGAGAAAAGGGAGAGGACCCTTCCTTCCAGGCTGAGGAAGTTGGATATACAACTAATCATCATGGTAAACCCATACAGAGCTTCCTTTAAGTTAATTCATTTAATCATCTCAGCAACCTTCTTAGATAGGTACAGTAATTATCTCTTTTTTATGATGAGGAAACTGATGCATAGGGAAGTTAAGTAGTTTCCTCAAGCCCCCGAGGCAGGAAAGAGCCATGCCTGTGGGCAGCATGATGTGGCAGAGGGAGGGTGGGGACTGCTGGGGTAGGGGACACTCAGCAGGAGACATGGAGGACAGATTCCCCAAGAGGCAGCGGTGGGCCACAGGAGGGTATGGAGCAGGGAGTGGCAGGTGGCAGCTGTTGAGGAAGGCCCTCAAGCAGTCGGGACAATGGATTAGAGAGGGCTGGGTGGAGACAGGGAGGCTGGCTATTGGGGGCATAAGCAAAGGCCTAGATCAACAGTGCCAGGGCCTGGGACAAGGGTAGTGGTGGTGGGAACGGAGAAAAATGATGATGTAAGAGACAATTAGTGGCTTGTGGTCCAGGGAAGGTGGCAGTGTGGTGACAGAAATCTGAAGGGGAGTGGATGGGAGTGATGGCCTCACCGCCTGGGAGAGAGGCCAGGCTGGAGGCAGGACCTGGAGGAATGGAGGCCAGTGCTTCCCTCACGCTCCCAGCCTCCTGTCCTGGTGGGATTTGGACCCACAGATCCCCATGGTGCATATGACAAGTCTGGCCTGTTCCACCTCCTTCTCAAAGGAAGGTTCTGAGCTTCCCCACCCAGTGTAGGGGCAGCAAAGATCCCCCATGCATTCAAGCATTTATGAACCACCCTCCCTGAGTCTAGCTCATGCAGCACCAAATGTATTCACTTAGCTAATGACTGACCTACTGCTATGTTCTAGGCACCAGGGATACCACATGGAGGCGCACACACAGGCCCTGTTCCCTGGAGCCCTTGGGTTCAAATATTAGTTCTACCTGGGAGTGGGCAGTAGTTGGCCTCCCACCCTTGTGTCCTCAGCCTTTGAGTTAGTTAACATGTGAAGACTCTTAGAACAGCATAAGCACTGCAGAAGAATTTGCTGCTGCTATTATTATTATTCCAGTCATTATTATAAACAGAAAGCTGTTCTGAGCTCAGAAGCGAACTCTCAGCAGGTCCTCCTCTACCCAGAAGAGGTATTCATAGGAACCTGTTAGTCAGAGTGGGAAGGGGCCAAGGATCATTAAACTAGGTCACTGGTTTTTTTTTTTTTTTTTTTTTTTAAGTTTTTTAAATTACTGTAGAGATGGGGGTCTCGCTATGTTGGCCATGTTATTCTTGAACTCTTGGCCTCAAGCAGTCCTCCCGCCTCAGCCTCCCAAAGTGCTAGGATTACAGGCACGAGCCATTGCATCCAGCCACGCTGGGTCACTGTGAACTGAGGCCAGGGTGGACTGCAGAGGTGGGCACATCCCAGCCCCTGAATTCAGGGTCCACCATCACACCTGCTCCTGCCCAGCATCCTGAGAGGGCTGCCCAGAAAAGAGCTTTTACAAACCAGCTATTGACAAGCTCGGAATTTTAGAAACCACTGCCTTCATCGTAAGGGCATAAGGTACAAGGATGAAACTCCCCCTATCTTTACTCTTTCTTAGAACTCTGGGCTTTTAGATCCCAGTGAAAGGGGACCCATCCTCTGGTTGTGAGAACAAGGCCTGTCTTTATGTGTTAAAAAGAGTAACCACTGACAAGGTTTTTTTTGGTCCTTTTAAAATTTACTTTTGACCTGTAATCCCAGGACTTTGGGAGGCCGAGGCGGGTGGATCACTTAGGTTAGGAGTTTGAGACCAGCCTGGCCAACATGGTGGAACCCCGTCTCTACTAAAAAATACAAAAATTAGCCAGGCGTGGTGGTGTGCACCTGTAATCCCAGCTACTCGGGAGGCTAAGGCAGGAGAATCACTTGAACCTAGGAAGCAGAGACTGCAGTGAGCCGAGATCACGCCATTGTACTCCAGCCTGGGTGACAGAGCGAGACTCCATCTCAAAAAAAAAAAAAAAAAAAAATTACTTTTGGCAAAGAAATGCAGTTTTAGGTTTTTACACATACATACATGCAGCAATTTGTAGCAAGCACAGTGCCTCCATATGGACAAAAGAGCTAAATATTAAGTTAGAATGAAGCTCCGTGTGACTTTCAGCTGTTACAGAGTCAACCATGTGGAGGTAGTCTGAGCTAAGAGTACAAGCGAGTCCTGGTAGCGTAGCTTGGTGGTGAGTGGAGTCAGAGTGGGCTCTGGACTCAGACCGCCTGGGTTTGAATCCTGGCTGTGGCAGTCAGCTGTGTGACGGCTTAACCTTTCCAGGCTTTAGTTTTGTCATCCGTAAGTCAGGGATATTAGTACCTATGTTTTTGTGTTGCTGTAAAGATCAAGGGGTTGGTATGTGTAAATGCAGAGGACGACAGTATCTGTGCTCAGTAAATGTCTGTTACTGTCACAACATGAAGTGGTCAGTAATTTTGCTGGACAGGAGTCTGATTCCTGGGCTCAGTGAGGCAGTGTGAGGAGCACCCACCCAGGTCCTAACCAGGTGGCATCACGTACATACTCACTGTCAGGCTGTGATTAAAGAGAAAAAGGAGCTTTCTTTGTAAGAATAAAAACAACTTGCCAAGAAAGCCACTTGCCAATGCTGGAAGCATGAAGCGGCATCAAGGATCTGTGTGTTTCCTGGGGAAAACAGTGACATTTGGGTTCTCTGTGCCTCTGGGTCAGATCTTTGACAAGGTCAAGGGTCTGTTGTGTCAGCTGGGCACACAGCACGGCGCACACATCCAGACTGTGATTAGCTCAAGTTGCCAGTGGAGGCTTCAAGGAGGAGATTGCTAGAGAAGAAGTGCAATTAAGAACACCTACTGAGTACATATATACACACTAGCGTATATTAGCCCAAGCAAAGAGAAGGTGTATTAGGGGAAAAAGTTATGGGAGCAACGCAGGAGGGCCAGGCCTGGTTTCATAGGCTGGGGCTGTGGTTGGGGTTGACAGGAGGACTCAGGCAGTGGTACCAGGGAAATCCCTGGTAGAGGATGTGGCCTTGGTGTATAAGCTAATGACCAACAGGAGCACCATGGCCATTGCTAGCACCTGTGGTGCCAGTTGGAAAAAGGTGGTCTCCTCTGAGGACACCAGTGAGAAAAAGTCACCCTTTTTGGGGGGAGGACAGGGTTAGGCACAGCCTTGTACAGTGACACATAGCTTGGGCAGCAGAACTTGGGCTGGATTTCAACCCTCACTGGTGCCCTTTGGGCCAGTGAACAACCTGTGCAACTGTACATGGTGGCCCTGGAGGCTACTGTGGCTCTTGCTCATGATAAGCCAAGAAGAGAACAGATTTGGCAGTGTTAAGAGGTGTCTGAACCGGGCACAATGGCACATGCCTATAGTCATAGCTATTCGGGAGGCTATGGTGGGAGGATCGCTTGAGCCCAGGAGTTTGAGATCAGCCCAGGCAACATAAACCCTGTCTCAAAAAGAAAAAAGTTCCCCCCATTTACATGTAGTCCCCTAGAGATGAGGGGACTGGGATGCTCCTTGCCCGTGGCCACCCCATGGCTGTGCCTCCTCACTATCTGTGTTTTCCTCTCTGGCGGGACGCGGGGCGGCCCCTAGGTGTCCAGCCACATACAGGTTCTAGCTCGGAAGAAGGTGCGGGAGTACCAGGTTGGCATCAAGGTATGTTGGGTGCCTGGCGGGGGCCTTCAGCCCTCCTGGGCCCCTCACCCACGGCGCTATCTCTGCATAGCTCAGGCCTTTCCTTGGCCAGCTCTCCAGCCCCACTGTGCCTTTTTCTGGCTGAAGTTCTGTTCCTGCCTCTCCTTCTGCTCTTTCTGTTCTTTTTCTCTTTTTTTCTTTCTTTCTCTCTCTACAGGTCTCTAGCCACTTGCAGGTTCTAGCCAGGCGGAAATCTCGGGAGATTCAGTCCAAGCTGAAGGTATGGGGCCCCTGCCACCCAGCCTGGCCTGCCCAGCACCCTCCTGGGTGCAGGCCTGTCGCTGCTCTGTGGCTTCAGCCTGGGGCAGGCAAGGGGCTGAGAAGCTGTGAGGGGGTCCAGAAAGAAACACAAGTGGCAGCAGGAAGCCCAAGGGCCCTGTCATTGAGGGAGAGGGAGACCATCTGGGGGCCACTAAGGCCCACCCCTCCTCTTCTCTGTTTTTCTTTTTCTCCTTCCTCCTGACTGCTGCTTACTAACTGCATGGGGACTTCTGTGGGCAGGGAGGAGGCCCCGGGGGTACTGGCCGGCAGGGCTATCGAGGTGGGCATGGCAGTTCCTTGCAGATCTGGCTGTCCTGCAACTGCGGATCTCAGAGTCTGGGGTTCATGACTGAGGCCCTTCTCAGGGCCTCATGCAGGCCGTGTGCTCTTCTCCCTGTCCACAGCAGTGCAGCGGAGGGGGCCTCTTACCTCCAGGCCCCCGTGCCCAGAGCCTAGTTCTAGAACATATGGACAGACCCAGAGGGTGCCAGCTTGTTTTCCCTCACTCTGCCCTTTCCAGGGCTTGACCCAGCTGGCAGGCACTCCCTCTGGGGGGACAGGGAGGGTCTACTGAGCTTCCTTGGGCTCCTCGGAAGCTAAAACTCATGGGCACTGGGTGGAGGTTGGCGCAAAGACGTCCCTCACCCCACAGCCCTGATGCTGCACATGTCCTCTAATCCGTCTTCCCTCTCTCCCTCGCAGGCCATGAACCTGGTAAGTAGCACGGCCCTCTCCAGTGGGAGCGGGGAAAGGGTCTTAACACCTAATACAGGATTTTCAAATGACAGATTATGAAACCAGCTTAATAGGTGTGCAAGCCTCATTTTTAGAAAACGAAATGGCCGGGCGTGGTGGCTCATGCCTGTAATCC